>NC_057924.1:47153735-47468509 GCF_018873765.1 Telopea speciosissima
AAATCCTTGAGGTATGAAATAAAAAGAAGCATGATTACTACACTACTATCATCTTGATATTTTTTTCATTCAAGATTGTTAATTGGTTTAGAAAAAGAAAAATAAATACTAACCA
Organism: Telopea speciosissima; assembly: GCF_018873765.1. Taxonomy (NCBI): domain Eukaryota; kingdom Viridiplantae; phylum Streptophyta; class Magnoliopsida; order Proteales; family Proteaceae; genus Telopea; species Telopea speciosissima. Next base: position 47,153,851 of record NC_057924.1, read on the forward strand.
ATGACGAGTTATTTAATTACTAATTCAATCCAATAGAGTTGTTTGACTAAAAGAAAAAGAAATTCGAAGTAGAAGGATGTTCCAAACAATAACAATAACAACTCAGCCTTATCCCAACTAAATGAAGTCGGCTACATGGATCCTTTCAAAACAAAGTAGGGAAAACTGGTATCCACATAAGGAAATGAAAGAGGAATAAAGAATAGAAATGAAGGAATGAGACGAGAAAAGTGAGAGGTGGAAAATGAAAATTGAAAGTTGGAAGTAATAGGAAAAATTTAACCTATTAGTCATTACTTTGATATTATAAATGATCAAAATGACTTCAATTATTGTTTCCCATAAATAGATTATGACTACCATTGAAATTTTATGTTTGTCAGTTTTACATAGACAAATAAGTATAATGTGAGACTCGGGATATGAATACAAAATGAAGCGACCATACTAGAATAAACCCTATGGGCATAAACAATTCAATAAAAAATCTCAAGTACAATAATCCTAATGGATTTGTTATGATTGGCATGTTTAAGAGCCAGTTTATTTCTGTTGAGGATTTCAGACTGACCATCTAATTGTGGATGGTAGTCACTGCTCATGGCCAAGCCCGTCCCTTATAGATGAAACAATTCTCTCCAAAATTAACTGTGGATGGTAGTCACTGCTCATGGCCAAGCCCGTCCCTTATAGATGAAACAATTCTCTCCAAAATTAACTAACAAACAGAGGGTCTCGATCACTTACAATGGTACGTGGAATTCCATGTAATTTGGTGATGTCCCAAGACAAACAAAGCAACAACCATGACACTAGAGAAGGGGTAAGAAAGAGCACAAAAATGTGTGTACTTTATGAGTCCATCCATCATCACCATAATTACCGATTTGCTATTGAAATTTTGTATTCAGGTGAAAAAGTGCATGGCGATATCCTCCCAAACCTAGTCTGGAATCAGAAGTGGGTGAAGGAGGTTAGCAGGAGAGGTGTTGACGACCTTAACCTGTTGGTAAACCAAACATTGAGCTATGAAATGCTTAAGTTGATGCCGCATTCCTTTTAAAAAAGAAGCTTGCAACCAACCGAGCATATGTGTGAAGAAACCCAGCATAGCCACCTAACGGTATGGACTGATACTCTTCTATGAATTTGGTACAAAGAGGCGAGTCTGAGGGCACCATAAGGCACTGCCTAAAGTAGAGAAGTCCATCCCGAAATGCATAATCAGGCGACAGGCAATTGAGAAGGATCAACTACAAGTGCAAAAATAGCCATGAACTGATGTGAAACCCGTGAAAGAACGTCGGCAATGACATTATCCTTACCTGGACGATACAAATTTCAAACACATACCCCAAGAGCTTGGACAACCACAATTGTTGTTCCGGGATTTGAATCGTCTAGTCAATGAGAAAGTTCAATTTGCCAGTTTGTATGTAAATTTTTTAGCCCGATAAATATTGGCATCATTTGTGAACAGCTTCTTTGATGGCATACATCTCCCAGATATAGGTGGAAGCAGATTGCATCTTTAAGGAGAGCTTTCTGCTAAAGAAGGTAATCGGGTGGCCCCCTAGAGAGAGCACAACCTGATGCCAACACCCGACGCTTCAGTTGCAATGGTGAAAGGGGCTTGAAAGTTGGGTAATGCCAAAACAGGCGTTGAAATCATGGTTTTCTATAAATATTTTAAAGGCAGTTTCTGCCGACACCATCCACTTGAAGGCACCATCGCAAAGTAAATCTGTCAAGGGCACTGCAAGTTGGGCGTAACCTCTGATGAACCACTGATAGTAATACGTGAGGCCCAGAAATCCCCGCGTATCCTTATGTTTTAGAGGAGGTGGCCATTGTAACATAGCACACACCTTAAATCATCCATAGAGACCCCTTCGATAGAGACTATATGACCAAGGTAATCCACCGATTGTTGACCAAAAGAGCATTTCAATCGCTTAGCATGGAGAGGATTACCACGCAGGAGCTGCAAGACTTCTGTGAGGTGTTGTATGGACAAACCAAGACTAGCTATAAACCAAGATGTCGTCGAAGAATACAAGCACGAATCTCAGTAGGCAGTGTCGAAACAAAGTTCATCATAGTCACCTGAAACGTTGTTGGAGTAGGTTCGGTGGTGGGATTCGGTGGAGGGGTGGGAATGGTAAGGTGATCAAGAGGGTGGGGATCAAGCTGATCAGGTTGGGGTAAGGGTAAGACGGGTGTAGCGGGGCTATTTGGGTGGGTAACATGGCATAGGGAAAAAGTGTTTCATGAAAAACAACATCATAGCTAACATAAACTTTCTTTGATATAAGATCTAGCACTTAGTATCCCTTCTCACCATGAGGATAGCCAAGAAAAATGCCCGGTGAAGCCTGTTTGTCAAATTTGTGGTGGACAACGAGGTTACGCCCAAAAACTAGACAGCCAAAAACACAGAGGTGATTGAATGGGGTGGTTTGTGGTGACGTATTTCAAATGGAGATTTATCATGTAGGGTGCAGATGGGTAACCGATTGATTAGATATGTGGCAATTAAAATACACTCACCCAAAAATTCCAAGGGAAGGTTGGATTGAAAATGCAAAGCCTGGGTAACATTGAGCAGATGCCGGTGTTTATGTTCAACCACCCCATTTTTTTGGGGTGTATGAACACAACTGGACTGTTGAATGATACCCAAAGATTGAAAAAACTGATTTGCAGTTGTGTTAAAAAAATTTAGTGCATTATTAGATCTAATACACTTTATGAGACCCTGGAATTGGGTGTGTATCATGGTAAAAAAAAATGGGGTAGTAAATGATTGACCTCTGATTTTATGGTCATTAAAAAGACCCATGTGCTATGGGAAAAATTGTCAACCATGGTGAGATAATAATGGGCACCAGACAAAGACAGGGTGCCGTAGGGACCCCAAATATCAACGTGTAGTAATTCAAAACAACATGTACTAGTAATAATACTAGAAGAAAATGGAAGCCGTGATTGTTTAGCCAATGTACAAACGGTGCGTGTACACTTCTTAGAAATATAAATAGTAGAGTCAATATTACGAAGATGGGGTTGGGAAAAAGAACCAAGGTGTCCCAAACGCCAGTGCCATAAATCAAAGTGCGCCCCTGGAGATGCTGCAGAAACGAATGGTGAAGTACGAACGGCTTCAAGAAAATAGAGGCCACCTTTTCTCTTACCCGTCGCTATAGTCTTCTTCGATTGAAGGTCCTGAGAAACACAAGCATTACAACTGAAGGAAATCAGAATATTAGAGTGGGCAGTCAATTGACTAATGGAAATGAGATTGTATCGAAAAGAGGGGACAAGCAAAACGTTGTCTAAGGAAACATGGGGGGTAAGAGATACGGCCCCTATGTGAGTCACGGGGGCTTGAGAGCCATCTGGCAATGTAATAGAAAATGAGGCTTTGTGGGCCTTGATCATGGTAAATAATGAGGCATCAAAAGTGATATGGTGGGTGGCTCCAGAATCGAATATCCATGTACAGAATGTAAAGAAACCGGTTTACCTGCTATTTTCACAAGTGGATTGTTACCCGATGGACTCAAAGTAAGGAGGTGCTGGAGTTGAGCAGCCATGAGAGTTGGGGCAGAAATCGGGTCGAAACCCGTGGTAGTAGCAACCACAAGGGGCTGCAAAGTGGGTGGCCATGTACTCTTGATGGCCATGTCATGACCAGGTCATTTAGAACCGCTGCGCTCCATCCACCAATCGGGATACCCATCTTCTTAAAACAACGAGACTCTAAATGTCCATCTTTGCCACAGTGGTTACAGTGGTAAAATGGTTTGGAGGATGGAGTGGAACGAGTGGTATCCGTTGGTAGACGAGTAGCAGCCATAGCAGTAGAATCAGGGACAATTGAGCGGGCATCAGTAAGAGAATGCTGGTGTTCCTCTTGAAGAAGTAAAGAGTAAGCTTTGTTAATGGTAGGTAATGGTTCTATGAGCAAAAGCTGACTGTGATCAACAACATATTTATTGTTCAAGCCTTGTAAAAAATCCATGAGATTGTCTTCATCAAGAACGGTCTGCAAAGTAGGCATGGTGCCACAAGAATAGGAGGGAAGCACTTGATGAGAGAGTAATTTGTCGTGATAGTCCTTTATTTTTGTGTAATAGGCAGGTATGGAACCGGTGCCTTGAGTATGTGTAGAGATGGTCCGACGAATCTCAAAAATTCATGCGGCATTCTTTTGGGAAAAACAATCATGATGGTCAGCCCACACGTACTTGGGTGAGTCGATCCAGAGGATACTACGAGCATACGAAAGGGTAGTCGAATGGACAATCCATGAGCACAACATGTTGCAGCATAACCAATGAGGAAGATCAGGTGAGTCGGAACTGGGTTTGGCAAGAGAGCCATCTAGAAACGACAATTTGTTCTTCGCCTCCAAGACCATTAGCATAGACCGATGTCAGGTGGGATAATTATTCCCATCAAGAAGAGGGCTTACCAGGGAGAAGCCTGGTTGATCAGATGAAGGCAAAAAATAAGATGAAGAGATGGGAACCATGGAAGCCGTGGAAGTGGTGGGAAGTGTAGGATCACCCATTGAAACGATGGAAGATCCTCAAGACCTAGGCTGATACCATGTTAAATGGTAAACACTAGTATTGCAAGGATCAATTAGGCTTGATCTGCTGCCTAATCTAATGCTAAGATTGAGGATATACAATCATTCTTTACTTATATGGGTACATGGATGAGGTGGAAGGATAAGGCGGTGAGATGGAATGGTAATATTTCAAGTTGTAACCTTTCCAAAATCGTCTCAAGCGACCCGGGGATATTGTACTCTAGCTTAAATAACCAAATCATCCCTTGTTTTAATTTCCTCAAGAGTTTAGTTGGGAATGTTGATAATGTTATTATTGCTCCAAAATATCAAACTTGTTTCCTCAAATACAATCTAGAGAATGTGGCTCGCAATATTGCAATATTGCGATATTGTGAGAAAATGGAGTCTATGAGTCTAATATTCTGATGCTACTGGCTAAGTATCCTAGAAGTATGATACCTGGAAGTGATCGTTTTAATGAGAATGTGGAGGAAATTAACCCTTCTGCAACCTTATTTCTTATTGCTATTCATGTGTTTGCATCAATGACCAAATCAACATGGAAGTAAAAATTGGAGGCTTATAAGAGATGGGGTTTGCCAGAGGGTGAGATTGTATTGGTGCTCAGAATATATCCTTGGCTTATGACACTTTCTGAGAAGAAGATAATGAGTCAAATGGACTTCTTTGTAAAAAAAAATGGGTTTGAAATTTACAGATATTATGAAAAACCGGGCAATTCTGGGGGTTTAGCTTGGAGAAGAGGATTGTTCCAAGGTGTTCAATTTTAAGAATTCTGATGTTGAAAGGCCTGGTGAAGAAAGATCTTAAAATAGGGTATCTGTTGCAGAAATGTGAGCAGCAGTTCTTGGAGAAGTTTGTAACTAAATATGTGAAGCAATGGTGGGCAAAGCAGTAATGTGCAGGGCAGAAGGGAGGATGGTGCAGGTAGCGATGGCGAGGCTGCAATGGCAGGTGTGAGGTGATGGGGCAATGAGCAGTTGCGTGCTTGGTGCTGGCGGTTAGCAGAATGTAGACTATACATGGGTTGCACCAAGTGACAGGTGCGAATGAGGAAGAAGAAGGAGGAGGTCACCGTTAGCAATGTTAGTCAAATGGGGTTGACTGTATATTTTGGAAACATAGGAGAAGATCGTGTAATTAAGGCAAAACTCAGGGGAGGTCGATAAAATTTACCCTTAAATTTTATTGTTTGGAACATTCTTCTACTTTGAATTTCTCTTTATTTTAGACAAGCAATTCTATTGGACTGAATTAATAAATAACTAAGATTGATTAGTATTTATTCTTCTTTCTATAAACCATTCAAGCATCATTTGGATGCAAAAATTATCAGAATGATATATAGTAGTAACATCTTTCTTTCATACCTCAAAAATGTGATGTTCTGATGGATTCACTTGTGGGTTCTCCAACTGCATGTCTAGACTTTATTGTTGACCCTGTTCAGTGGTTGTATCACTCTCCTCGCTTCTTGTCTGAATATGTTCATCAACCACATATTAGTATATTAAAAAGCACTATAAAAGGCATAATAAAAGATATACATAGAAGTTATTATACCAAAACTCATTATCATAACAACTAAAATAATTTACTATACAAGATAATAGAAGTTTGTAAATCATAAATAACAACAACAACACACTCAGCCTAATCCTAACTTAATGGGGTCGGCTACATAGATCCAAACAAAACAAAGTAGGGGAAGATGAGGAAAAGAGGGACGGAAAAATAGATGAGAATAAAAGGAAAAATGAAAGATGAAGAATTGAAGTAAGAGGAAAGAGACACAACGCAACAAGTCAGGGGAATCTTAGCTAAATGGGGTCTGGTACATGGAAGTTTGCCTTCTACACAATGCATGTCCTTCCTCAAACCTTATCCTATGGTCATCTTAGGCCTGCCCCTAATTCTTTTAGGTCCTTCAATCGAAATCATATCACTCCTCCTTACTAGGGTGTTCCTAGGCCTCCGTTGCACTTGACCATACCAACCATCACACAAAAACAAACTAAGATAAAAACTTGTAACAAAATCATACGTTGAAGCATATCAGAAGCATGTGTATAACAATAACTCAACCTCATCTCAACTAAATGGGGTTGGTTACATGGATCCTTGCCCTCCAATTAGAGCATACGTGTAAATCATAAATAACGCACAAAAAAAGCTTACTAAACTAGAGTCTCTAATATATGATATATTAAGGCTAAGAATTTACTAAATTTATTGTTATAAAAAATAAAAAATAAAAAGATAAATGGACAAGAAAAATACCAAAGAGAAAAACCCTAATTTTTTTTTTTTTATCAATGATGTCTAGAAGCTAGAACAGTTGTCCTTTTCTCATCTCATGGAATTCTTTCCATGACCACCCATCTGATTTGAGCAACAGAAAGGTCTCGTTTGGCCAATCAAACTAATAATTATGTTGGGTCTAAATAGGATCTTCCCTATTAAGACCCTATGTAATTATTTACTTTGAATTGAAGATCAAAGTAATTTTCCTTAGAGAAATTGAAAGAGAAAACATTATCAAAATCCCTCTCATTTTTTTTTTCTCATCTTGGGCGGCTCCAAACTCTATTCCTAGTATTCTTAATACAAACCAAAAACAAAAAAAAACCCAACACACCAAAACAGGGAAAAAAAACTCTCAACAGCCCAACAACTCATCACCTGTAGGTTGGATATGGACATTTTTATAGTTAAAATATGATCAAGTCCAAACCCTATCCAATATGATTGTATAAAAAATTCGTTCTCCATTAACAACTAGGGATAGTTGAGTTATAGATGGTTGAAAGGATGAGAAAGAAGCAAGAACTTGCTATAAACAATGAGAAAGAATTGAAGAGATATACCTTCAATATTGAAGCCTTGTGTCGCAGAATTCATTCCTTTCTGGAGTTCATCATCGATCTAATTCATATGTTGACAATTAATTGTGAGATTCTGTTATAAATAAATCTAAAGATAACCCTCCAAATAAAGTGGGGGTTTGGCATATTTTAACTTTTCTTGTTCCGGTGTATGCACAATATGTGGAGCTGTAGACGCTTTCCAAAACGGGATTTAAGTGATTTAAAGAAAGTACTATCTAAATGACCACCTTTATAGGTATATTTAGAATTTAATATCTTATAATTTTTTCAAGTCAAAGATTAAAAAAAATAATAATAATAAAAAATAATTAGAAAATGATTTAAGATCATGTTATTATCAAAATTGTTACACATTTTCTAAATATACATGTGAAATAATATGATTTATTCCTCGTTATGATCTGCCAAGCCGTTATCAGGAACATCCTTTTTGCGTTCTTGTACGTTTTGTTTATATCATGCAAAGTCCATGCATGTTCATGCCCCAAGCACACATATTTGATTTTCAAGTATTAATTAATTCATCAATCCCATACCTTGGACCCTTCTCATCCAATACCTGAGAGAGTTACTGCTTGTTAATCCTCTAAAAAGAGCCACCCCTGTATAGATTATATAAAGGGAAATTATCAAGGCCACCCCCTTGACGTTTGCCTATATTTTAAGGCATACCCACTAACTATCATAATATCAGTGGCACTCCTTCTTTACCAAACTAATTCCACACATACCCCCTACCGTTAGTTAGGAACTGTTAAGTAGCGATGTCATCCATTTAATATTTTTTAAAAGACATTTCTTTCCTTTTTAGTGGGAATTACCTAATCTACCCCTTCAATTAAAACACCCATAAACCCTTCTTCTTCTTCACACTCACCGACAATGTCCACTGCAACCTACCGTTTTAAACTAGGTTCGGCGATGCTTCTTTCTCGAACAGAGCTGCCGAGAGAAAAGTCAGCTGTGGCGTCTCGGAATTATTCCATTCCTTCCATTGAATTTAAACTGAAAAAAATAGAAACTAGAGAGGGGGATACTATGATCCGGAATCTCTCTGCGTTCTATTTTTAGAACCTCAAAAGCGGAGGAACCAAATTGTATACCTGGATACCTGGAAGGCCCTTATTCCGCACGAGAACCACTGACAACGGAGCTGGAAAACCGTAAGTTTTCAAGGCCCTGATGTTTATTTTAATGTTTCAATGAAATTTGAAGTTGGGTTTTTTTTTATTCTTTCATGTCGATGTTCGACATTCAATGAGTTCTTCATTGGAAACCCGGATCAGATATTGGTTTTATCTTTGAATTCCTTGTTCTGGTGATGTTGACTTCTCTATTTGTCTGTCCTGCCTACTTTTAAATGGATTTTGGATTGTTTCTGTGTCTGGGTTTTGTTTCTAGCATTGCTTCCAGGTGCAGCTCCCCTGTTTGCTTGAACCTGTGTCTCTTTACTTGGGTTTCTGCAGATTGTTGATATAATGGGCCCGCTTAGAGAAGATGGTCAATATGATAAGTCAATAGCCTCTAATAGAAGAGACCAACTACTTACCTATCCCTGCATATCTAATAACTACTGGTACAGTGATTAATTTCAGTTGTTCTAGTATTATATTGATTATTAGAATAATACAACAGGAATATTAGGTAGACTTACTTATGCATATAATATATTGATAGTATATACTGGAAATCCTTAAATACAACTACAAGCTATTCAGTCCACTAGCATACACGCATGGACACAAACAAACTCATGCAACAGCAGTATGAAGACACTGCTTGCCGCCGTTTCTGATGGGTACTCTGGCAGGGAGGGAACAGTCGTCACTCAAGGGAGAAGTCCGGTCAATCTTGGAGCAGGGTTCTTCTTGTCGCTGAAGGGAACAACAGGTTTCTTACCACGGAGCAGAAGGGAACAACAGCAGTTGGACCACACTGGTTGCCAAGGTGGTTACTTGGAGCAGGGTCCTTCTTGCCATCTCCGATGGGTTTTCCGGTGTATAGAGAGAGGAGTGAGGGGAGTTCGTTTGCAGACGGAGAGGGACGGGTGGAGAGAAAAGAGAGAAATACAGGAAAGAGGGTTAGGGTTGAATGAAATAGGGGAAATTTGGATGTTCAAATACAGCCGTTGGATTTTGATAAACTCCGTGTCAAAAATCTAAGAGATGGTAGCCATTAAAAGAAATTAATGATTGTAAAAGGGTAATTGGTCAAAGAAATTTTCTATGTTAACACCGTTAAAAAATGGGTAATGGTTGATATTATGATAGTTAATGGGTGTGTCTTAAAATATAAGCAAACGTCAGGGGGTGGCCCTAATAATCTCTCTTATATATATATATAGAATTAGTGAAAGTTGTCCCCAATTTTATCCTTCTTCAATTAAAGCCACCACTAGCAATTCTATAAGGCTGTTTATCCTCACTCACCCTCGGTTGTTGGTAGTTTTGCCGGTGAGGAACAAAAGCAGGCCGGATGGGATATTTAAATTTAGATATATACGTTCTATGAATATGGAAAAATGAACAATTATGACATATTGGAGGAAACTAATAAACTAGTAAGTATTATCATACAGTTAGGTTTTAGCGACATTTTTGTAATTATGACATTTTCGAAACTCATTAGGAGTCTCACCACTCAGTTACCCTCTATTAGTCCAATAGCCAAACCAAAAGATTTCAATCCGACAACTAACATGATCAGCAATTCAATTACCTCTTCTCAATCACATTCGTTAGAAAAGTAAAAAAAGGGAGTGAATATTAAGATCATATTCTTATTTTTTCTGTGGAAAAATATATAAGTGCTAAATTAGGGATACAAGCTTTGACAAAACCTGACGTGGTTGATGTTTTTTTTATGAAAAGAAAATTTATTAAAAGACTAGGAATAGCAGTGGTTAACAATATTGTTTAGAACATCCCCATGATTTAAACTAGTTCTATCTAAGTTAGCTAAAATATGAGCTACCATGGTCTATTGTCCATGCACCTTAATACAAACTGAAATAAAATTGTATTAGCTGAGTCAGTCCAGATTTCAATTTTCTGTTGTCCCATTGATAATGCATTAATGTTGTTGATGTTGATGAACATACTCAAACAAAAAACAAAGAGCGTGACACAACCATGCGGATATGCCACAAAACACTGCCGATGTCATGCAGTCAGCGAATCCTCCAGCGATTTCTTCAGGGCAACAAAATCTTGACGTATGAAATAAAAAAGAAGCATGAATACTCCTATCATCTTGATATTTTTTGCATTCAAGATTTTTAATTGGTTTACAAAAAAGAAAAATAAATACTAATAAACCTCAGTTATTTAATTACTAATTCAATCCAATAGAGTTGATTGACTAAAAGAAAAAGAAATTCGAAGTAGAAGGATGTTCCAAACAATAACAACAATAACTCAGTCTTATCCCAACTAAATGGAGTCGGCTACATGGATCCTTTCAAAACAAAGTAGGGAAAACTGAGATCCACACAAGAAAATGAAAGAGGAATGAAGAACAGAAATGAAGGAATGAGACGAGAAAAGTGAGAGGTGGAAAATGAAAAATGAAAGTTGGAAGTAATAGGAAAAATTAAACCTATATAATTATTTAAATCATCTATAGTCATTACTTAAATATTATAAATGATCAAAATGACTTCAATTATTGTTTCCCATATATAGATTATGACTACCATTGAAATTTTATGAATTTGAACTTTACAGACAAATAAGTATAATATGAGACTCAGGATATGAATACAAAATGAAGTAACCATACTAGAATAAACCCCATGGGCATAAACAGTTCAATTAAAAATCTCAAATACAGTAATCCTAATGGATTTGTTATGATTGGCATTTTTAAGAGCCAGTTTATTTCTAATTCCATAGAGCACTCAATGATCATATAAATTATATGAATATGAACTAGAAACACAACACTGACTTGTCCTATTCTTTTATATTTATGGAGGCAATTTCCATTTTAATACTTCACAGTAGCATAGCTAATCTATTTTTAAAATCAATTGACCAACCTAGCTAGAACTCTTGATACAATTATTACCTACCATTGGTTGTCATATACTTGGCCAAAAAAAATTGATGTGTGACATGAAACTACTATGTGATAAGAATCTCAAGGAGGAATTCCTCAATTTGTTCATGATATGCATATCCATTATATACTAATAATTCTCATATAAAAATGCTAATAATGATGGTAACGCTTAATTACCAAGTGGTGGGGTAGAAATTTGTTTTATGAGGCTGTTAAAAAAGTGGTGCCATTAGCAATTATATGTTTATGCATATACCACAATATATTAGATGTAATATCCCGCATTTATTCAGCTATTCAGATAACTATAAATTTTGAGGATGAAATTTCTTTATGGAGGGTGGATTGTAATATCCCAGCCTAGTGGAGGAATTAATTTAAAGCTTAACCTGTGATATAATACCCAAGCCCAAAATACAAGGGTAATTTGGATATTTTACATCAGCTTAAATTTCAAATCGACGATTAATTGAGAATCTTGACTTTGAATCCTTGATCAATGAATTTTGAGGTAAGATGATCATTTTTAAATATATTAATTTCTATGCATATTAGTATGTAAATTGCTTAGCCTAGTGGTTAGGTTCTTATAAATAATAAAAGAGGTTTAAGGATCAATTCTAGATGGAAGTAATTAAAATATAATTTTTATATTTTTACCTTGGGCTTATAGGTGGGCCCAATTGATATATATTCAAAAAAAAAAGAAAACCGTGGGAGAAGAACTCAACCACGTGAAAGATAGAGTAGAACATGGAATCTAGAAAAAAGAGAGATTGTGGTGAGTAGGAGAGATAAAATAGAGAATTAGAGAGAAAAAAAAGGAAATAAGGAGAGGGAGAAAATCGTGGAACCATAGAAAAGATTGTGAAGAGTAGGAGAGAGAAAATAGAGAATTGGAGAGAAAGAAGGAAACAAGGAGAGGGAGAGAATCGTGGAGTCTATAATCTAGAGAAGAGAGAGAGATTGAGTGGGATTGAAAGAGAAAAGAAGAAAACGTGGAAGAGGGAGAAAGAGAGAGATTGAGTTGAATTAAAAATAGGAAAGGGGGGAGAAATCGTGTGTATAAGAGAGTAATAAAAATCAAAAAAAAAAAAAAAAGAGAAAGGGAGGCAGAAATCGTGGAAAAAAAAGAAAGGGAAGAGAGAAAGAAAGAAAAGAAGAAGAAGAGGAGGGAGGTCTGGTCTTTCACCATTAGAACCTTCAAGTTTTTCTTTAGAATTTGATTTTCAGCAAATCGGTAAGTTAACATCTACACTTTGTGCTTATTTTATGTAAACAAAAATATTCTTCTCTCTTGCTTTTAAAATTCTGGTTTTACAAGCATGTGTTCAACAATTCTTTTTGAGAAAACTATGTTGAAAAATCCATTGATTTATGCGCATAATGGCATGAGATATAGTGAAAAGGATGTTATGATGATATTCTTCATGATTATGAAAGCATGGCAATCCTTTGCATGCTTATGGATGTATGGATGTTTTTTTTTAATTTAAATTGTGATTGAGAAGATGAGCCTGTAGTACGGTACAAGGCATATTTCTCGTCCTCACCTTAGGTGAGTGAGCTGCGTTTGTAGTACGGTACAAGGCAGGTGTTTGTGTATACATTGATGTGCATGTTCATGATTAAAATTGATATCGTGGTTATGCTCTTGGCCAGGTGTAAGCATGGTATTGGTACTTGATTATGTATATGCAATGCTGTTGTTTTTGTGAAATTTTCTATAGGGATGAGTAACCCTAATGTTATGTATATATTTTTCCAACTTTGTTATGGTGCATGCTTTTTAAAATGCTCGTATAAGGTTTAGATGTTATCTTGCTAAGTTTCTTCCCGAAGCTTACCCCAACTATGTTTCAGATGGAGAGACCGTAGATATTGATCAAACTTGTGTGGAGAATCATGAGGATGAAGCATATGATTGTGAAGGAGACATCATTAGGATTGAATCTTGAAGTTGATTTAAACTCTGTTTCAGACTTGAATTTTTTGGACATTTAATTTTGTTTAATTTGGGTTTTGAGACGATGTAATGGTTAGTTAATTTTTAGTACTATTAGAGACTTAAATCTTATTATATTGATTGAATGGATGTGGTTAGAGACTTCCGCTGCAATGTATAATTTGAGGTTACTAGATGATTTATAAATTTGGTTCACATTCCGGTTCCTATTTTCCTATGACTTAGATCTTGTGGACCGTCAATGTCCCTAAAACGCTAGGGTGGTTTTGGGGGCGTTACATTAGAACTGTTGGAAAATATTATGATTAGGTCAATGTGTTGAAGATTTGGCCATTTAATTTAAGGCAATTTCCTAATCAGCAAACCAAGTAAGGGTTGTCTCAGATCGGGACACCTAATTCAGCCATGTGAAATTATCAAATGGCAAGTCAACTATCGGGACACCTATTGGCATGAATTCCCCATGTATGTTCAGCATGCCTCTGATACTCAAACCAGTATTAGATCACTATTAATTTTTCAATGCTTTGTTTTGTCACATGACAGACTCCATTCAAGCTGAAATATCAAATGTGAATAGGAAAGAATTTATCTATCCACAAAAAATTCAGCCTAATACAATTTATTATATGATAGGAATAGACACTCGACCATAGCTGGATTATATGGACCATAGACTAAACTTTTCTCCCCATATTTGCTTCTTATTTTAGCAATTTTAATCATTATAACACCAAATACATGGTCTGATCACAGGCAGATTTAGTTTTTAGGCAAACCCAAGAGAGGAAACTCAAGATCTCAAGACAATTGTAGCGATTGTTGCAGTTCCGGTGATCGGAGTCTCAGTACCAGGTATATTTGGTTTTGGCCAGTGGCTTTGTGGGAATCAGAACATGCAATGTAGAACAATTTGTCCTTTAGCAGTCGCTCTATCCTTGTTGTGCATATCTTTCCTCATGGGCATAGTTTTATTTGTATTGTCCTAAACCCATTGGAACATCCAGACCACGAGATTCTTCAATAAATTTCTCCTCTGGTCTGCAGCAACTTCAATTAGTATAGGTGTACTATTGGTAGCTCTTTATATTATTTTGAATAGACTATAATTTTATTCAGGCTGTTCAATAGTTTTTACTTTTTGTGGTGCTAGCAGAGGACATGCATCTACTTCCTGTCATACTTTCAAATAATTATTCAATGAAAATTCCTAACTAAGGTCCTTTATTTTGGTGAGCATTAGTGATTTCAACTGAATCAATTCAAAACCTTCGATTTGAAATCTTTTGAGATGAGGGGTTCAAAAAGTAATCCCATTGAATCAAGGCTTGGGGTATCCACTGATCCTGCTGTCTTTTTTTTTTTGGTAAACCACTGATCCTGTTGTTGTTGGCGTCTATAGTTGAGGACAGTAGGTGGGAGAGGCACATCAGCGGGTTCGGAAGCCAACAATGGAATGAGAATAGTTTATTTTTTTTTAGGAGGGGAATAGGGAGGGGGTAAGGTAGCAACCAGGAGACTTGAACTTGAGACCTCCTGGTGAGCATGGGCATGAAGCGCACCACGGCTCACCAACTGCACTAGGCAGCTATTGGTATAGGAATAGTTTGTTCTCCAGGTGAGCCAACACACTTATTGAAAATGGAAACATGGAACACATGGTGGATCCGTGATGTATCTGGTAATGCCAAGTGATACGCCACATGCCCAATGTGTTCTAACACTTGAAATGGACAAAAAAATAGACCGCTCAGTTTTTTATGAAGACACAAGGCGACTAAATGTGGGTGATACGGCTTTAATTTGACAAACACCCAATCTTCCACAACGTACTGCTTATCCAGCCAGTGTTTATCAGCTTGGGATTTCATACGGGTTTGTACGCGGAAAAAACTCGAACTGAGTGAGTGTAAATTCACATCACGAAGCTGCAACTCCTAATCCACAGCCGCATTAGAAGAGGAACTACCAATATACCTGGCCAGCACATGTGGTCATCCCCACAGCAGAATGGAATGACGTATTGTACCAAAATTCGGCCCACAGTAATGCTTAGATTCATCAGAAACAAAGCTTCGAAGATATGTCTCCAAACATCTATTGAGGATTTCAGATTGACCATCTGATTGTGGATGGTAGGCACTGCTCATGGCCCAGGCCGTCCCTTGTAGATGAAACATTTCTCTCCAAAATGAGCTAACAAATAGAGGGTGTCGATCACTTGCAATGGTACGTGGAATTCCATGTAATTTGGTGATGTCCCAACACAAACAAAGCAACAACCTTAGCACTGGAAAAGGGGTAAGAAAGAGCACAAAAATGTGTGTACTTTATGAGTCGATCCACCATCACCATAATTGCAGATTTGCTATTGGAATTTGGTAGTCTAGTGAATAGATGGGAGCCTTAAAGCGCTCAATAGACCCATTTGCAAGTTCCTTAATTTTATACACCCATTGGCAGCCAACAATATTGATAGAGAGAGAGAGAGAGAGAGGGACCCACCACTCTATTCATATTAATAGTTAACCTAGGGCATAACAGGGAAAAATATGAAAAAGAAAAATAAACACAATTACACACCTACCCTCACCGTCTCGGTATTAGCTTGGCGCTAATACCTAGATTCACATAATCATGATTAACACTCCCCCTTAAGCTGGACATAGACGTTAATCATGCCCAGCTTGTTACAAATATAATCCCCTCTTACGCTCCCCAAAGGCTTTGTAAAAACATCTTGCTCTCCTGTACGAACATGACAAAGAGAAATCAACCTTTGTTGCATTTTTCCCAAACAAAACGATAGTCTACTTTGATGTGTTTTATTTTTTCATGAAACACAAGATTCGAAGCAACATGGACAACAACTTGATTATCACCCTCCATAATTGCATAGGAGAATCTTCTGAAAATCCAAGCTCAGTCAATAATTGTTTCACCCACTTTAACTCACAAGTAGCCTGTACCTTGATCCCATATTCTGACTCTGCCTGTGCTAGGACACTAGTTTCCCTCCAACAAATGTATAATAACCTATAGTCGACCCTCTTGTCAACTGGAGTTCCCACCCAATCAGCATCCAAAAAACCCTCTATTTGCCCATGCCCATGATTACTATAGAGGAGACCACGTCCAGGAGCCTTTTTGAGGTAACACAAGATATGCACAACTACCTCCCAGTAACACGTTAGAGGAGCAAACAAAAACTGACTCACCACATTAACAGGAAAGGCAATGTCAAGCCAAGTCACTGTTAGACAATTCAATTTTCCAACTAGCCTCTGGTACTTCTCAGGATCACCTAAAACATCACCATCATCAGCTGTAAGCTTTAAATTGGGATCCATGGGAGTATAGGTTTAGAGCCCAACATCCTTGTCTCCGAAAGAAGATCAATAACACATTTTCGCTGTGAAAATTAAATCCCTTTCTTTGACTGAGCCACTTCCACACCCAAGAAATAACTTCAAATTTTCCAGATACTTGGTCTGAAATGTTTTTTGTAAATGCACTTTCAAGTTCTCAATACTAGAGGCATCATCTCCTGTAATAACAATATCATCTACATAAACGATAAGGAATATTTTCCTTGCACCGAAACGTCGGAAAAACACTGAATGATCACTACCACACCGTGTTAGCCAAAATTCTAACGCAACTTTAGTGAACCAGTCAAACCAAGCCTAAGGGGATTGTTTTAGTCTATACAATGATTTTCTTGAGCTTATGAACCGGACCAGACTCCCCCTTAGCAACAAACCCAGGAAGTTGCTCCATATAAACTTTCTCATGAAGATCCCCATGCAAAAAGCATTCTTAACATCTAACTAAATAAAGGCCAATGATAAGTAGCAACAAGGGAAATCAAAATATGAACAGAAGTATATTTAGCCACAGGAGAAAAAGTATCCAAGTAGTCTACACCATATACTTGGGCATAGCCCTTTACCACAAGATGGGCCTTTAAACGGGCGAAGGATCCATCAGGTTTCACCATCACCACATACACCCAACGACAACCAATAGTAGATTTACCTAAGGGTAGGGGAACAAGATCCCAGGTCTGATTTTCCTCCAACGCCAACAGTTCCTCATTCATAGCAACCCTCCAACCAGGAATAGATAATGCCTCTGAATAGACTTCAGAATAGGATGATTTTCAACAGTATTCATACACGAATGGAAGGTAGAAGACAAACTAGAGTTGAACACAAAGTTAGAAATGGGAACAGCTCCGAACACCTTTACGATGAGCAATAGAAATATCAAGATCAGACTAAGGTTCTAAGGAAGAAGAAGTACCTAGTGCAGGCTCAGCAAGCGAAGAAGTAGATGGAATAGAGACAGCCGGAACGGATGGGGCCCATATCCAATGGTGACGTTGGAACACAATAGGAAGTGTCAGTGATGAGGCAGCCTGTGGAATGAGGTTAATAAGCGACTGAACAACATAAATGGGAAGATCATCACCCAATTCAGAAATAGTAAAAGAAGATGCATCGTAAGGGGTGGATTCAAGAAGGAAACATCAACAGTAACAAAGTATTTTTGTAAGTTAAAAGAGTTACAACGATAACCCTTCTTGGAGTGGGAATAACCAATAAAGAGATACTTAAGAGCTTCAGGATCCAACTTCGAAATACTAGGATGATGATCACGAATGAAGCAAACACTACCAAATACACGGGGTGGTAAAACAAAGGCATAAAAGGAATTAAGAAAGAATAAGGAATACCACCACGTAAAATAGAGGAAGTCATATAGTTAATAAGGTAACACATAGTCAAAACAACATCTGCCCAAAAAGGTTTAGCCACTTTCATCTTAAACAAAAGAGATTGGATGACTTTCATTAAATGTCTATTCTTCCTCTCGGCCATTTATTTTATTGTAGAGTGTCAGCACAAGAGGATTGATGAACAATACACGTTGAACCATAAATTCAGTAAAGGGGGCATAAAAATACTCCTTAGTATTATCACTATGAAGAACAGGCAAAGGATTTTGACATTGAATATTGATTTAATTTACAAATACACAAAAGATGAAAAATAATTCTGAATGATTTTTCATTAAATAAAGCCAGGTAATTCTGGAATAGTCATCAACAAAAGTAACAAAATAACAAAAATCTAACTTGGAAATGACTAGACAAGGATCCCATACATCAGAATGAACCAAAGAAAAAGGTTAGTCAGACCGTTTATTGACTCTAAGAGGATAACTCGTAGGGTGAAGTTTCCCAAATTGACAAGACTCACAATTTAAACTAGAAAGAGACTGAAACAAGTATCTAAAAGTTTTAAACTCTCCAACAAAGGATGACCCAAACCATAATGAATCTGGTAAGGTGACGCCACACTAAAACATGCCATAGATGAAGTGTCCTCAAGTATATAGTGCCCCCCTGATTCACGACTTCTACCAATCATCTTCTTCATCGTAAAATCCTGAATTACACAAGAGTCAGAGAAAAAGGTTACAGAACAATTATAGGTTTTGATAAACCTATTCATGGATAAAAGATTAAAAGGAAAGTCAAGTAAATAAAGAATGGAAGATAAGGACAAAGAAGATGTAACATGAACAGTGCCAGTACTAGTCACTTTAGCTACGAAACCATTAGCTAAAGTAAACACTAGATGATGATTTATGGAAGGAGAAAAATATACTTGAGATATCAATCATATGATTTGAAGCCCTTGAATCAATGATCCAGGGATGAGAAGTAGAAGTCGAAAGACATGCAGTGGCCCTGTCTTAACAAAAGTGGTAGTTAGAGGCTAGGATGACTGAGAAATCTAAAACTGGGTAAAACGAGCATACTCCTCATCAAACATCATCACAGTCTTACCCTCAGACTATGGAGATGAAGAAATAGCAGACTTAGTAGTAGCAACAGAATTGCTAAATTGTTGCTAAGGTGGTTTGCCATGAAGTTTCCAATAAAAACATTGGATATGACCTGGGGCGACCACAATAGTGACCAGTCTTCACCGAACTTGGATTATCAAGAGCAGTCTACATACCTGAAGAAGGGGTTTTCCCACAACCAGCCAGAAGACAACTACTACCACCACTATTAATATTGCCACCATTACCAGCCCCACTATTGGGTCCACGATTAGATAGAAAAGAAGCCAAGGCTGATGTATCCACTGAAGCAGAACTCTCGCAAGAGACACAGAACTTGGGAAAATGTTTTTGATAGTGTGGCTATCTTGTTACCACCACGAATTTGAGAACGGAGTGAATCAAACTCTTTCCCAGGTCCTCCTAAAAATTCCATGACAACGAGCTGCTCTCGTTGACTTTGCATTTGTTCCACAATAGAAGTGATAAGAAGTAGGGATCTCAGCTTATCATACATCCTCTTGAAGTCAAAGAAATACTAGGTCAAAGGGCGACCCTTTCAATCAGACCGATAAAACTCTTGAGACAGATCATAAATGCGAGAAAGGTTGTTCTGTCCAGAATGCAAAACATTAAGATACTCCCACAGCTCCTTAACAGTGTCAATGTGAGTCACCAAATCCACAATTTGGTTATCCATAGAATTCAGCATTTGTCTCAAGATTCTTGCACGAATTGCATCTCACAAGTATCATCATCTGGTTTAATTTTCAATAAATGATCCTGCTAATCACATCTAGTCAGAACCAACTTAAGAATTTTCTTCCATTGGTGAAAGTTGGTAATCCCCTCCAGCTTCTTTTCAGTAATACGATTTGATGATGAAGATAATAGCTTAGTCACCACATTCTTCGATCGTTCAAACATTATTCATAGAAAAATGATGGAATGAAATTATAATAAAAGATGAAAAATTCTGGAAAGTCAATTCTATAAACCCTTCCAAAAATCGATCTCAAAAACTTGAAGTAAAAGGAAAATCTACCTATACAGTAGCTTCTGAAAAATCCAGCAAGCTCCAAAATCTCCAGCAAACTCAGAAATTGATTCCAAAAGCCCAACAAAAAGAAAATCGATTAATCACCTTGGGAAAAATTGATCTCAAAACCATGACAGGGTGCTGCGGATATTTGATCTTCAAGTTCCAGCGTAATTTTCACTCCATCAATCATCCAATAACATAAAAGAGACCTAGTTCTTAATTTTGAACATGAACTAATCTCTAAACAACCCACAACACAGCATAGGGTGTTGCACCCCTTCAAACAAAAGACAAGAGAAGGCGCAAAACTCTAATCTGAAATGAACACTTCAATACCGATAGATGTCTTGAGAAAGAGAAGAAAATAATCAAGGAGAGCTGTAACAGCCCTTATAGCTCTGAAACCATATAAACAATGAGAAAGAGAGAGACAGAGTTGGGAGTCACAACTAAACACAATTACACATCTACTCTCACCATCTCTGTATTAGCCTAGCGTTAATACCGAGATTCACATAATCTCGACTAACAAAGGCATTATGGTTTTCGAGTGCCATCCCTGGAGCGGGTAATCATTGGGTGTGATCGAGTACTTGGTATGGAAATTGGTAATGGGGCATAATCAGGGGGGACAAAGCAGGGACTAGAAGGTCGACAACTAAGGGGGTACCTGGAGAATAGTTTGACGAGGGAGAGGATTGAGACACAGGGGAACTTGAGGATGGGGGTGATGGTGGCAAAGAAGACAATGGAGAGGATTTAGTAGCTGAAGATGAAGAAGGTGGAGATGATAGGAACAGTGGTAGAGTGGTAGGAGCGGCCGATGAGGAGAGACCTGTAGGGATAGAGTCCGAAGAACTTACAGTAGAGTCCTGAGAGGCAAAAGGAAAAACTGCTTCATCGAAGAGGACATGATGAGATAGATATATGCAAAAAGAGATAGGATCAAGACATCAATAATCTTTATGAATATTACTATAATCAAGAAAAACACATCGGTTTGATTTTTTTATCAAGCTTATCGTTGTGAATGGAACCAAGATAGGGATAACCAGGACACCCAAATACCTTAAGATGTGCATACTCTACAGGGGACCTAAACAAGATCTCATGAGGGGAGCGATTGTCCAACACAGGAGTCGGAAGTCGATTGATTAGGTAAACTATAGTAGCAAAGGAATCAAGATAGAGATGAAGAGGGTAAATGAGCCTGAAAGCTAAGAGAGAGTGTTTGCTTTTCCCTTCTTGACAAGCTTCACAAATAGATGCATTGGATAGACTCGGACAAACAAATACTTTTATACACGAGATTAGAAAGGACACGAGAAGAAGGGTAACCAAGGCGCCGTGCCATAACACAGGTGAAGCTGGCTTTGACGAGACTAAGGCAGACGTAGTTAAAGCTACAAAGGGACAACCAGGGAAAGCACAAGAATGAACCTGAACATCTTTGGACTCCATATGCTGGCAATCGATAGAGGTTGTTTTCAACTGGACCATCTAAATTTATCCTCTCCGTGCGAAGATCTTTGATCGAGTAGCCCCAAGGAAAGTATTGAAAGACACAGAAATTATCACAAGTGAGTTTGGCAACAGATAATAAATTTTCTTTAAGAATAGGAACATTAAAATTATTAGATAGGGATAATGAAGAAGAGAGAGTGGATAGAAGACCATTACCAACACGCTCAATATTTAACGCATTACCACTGCCCACATAGACATGCTCATTGCTAGAGTAAGGACTGGATTGGTTCAAAAGTGATGGATTGGCTACTATATGACTAGTTACTCCAGTGTCGGCAATCCACTGAGAGGACAAATGGTCGGAGAAGGCATCAGATGAGCAATTGGCAATAAGGTGCATGCCAACAAAGTTAGTGGCCAGGGATTCTTGCTCATGAGAAGGACGATCACTACGCTTGCTGGAATCACGAAAATCTCAAGAGTCGCGATTGTAGTGGAAGTAACAGTGGTTGGCAGTATTCCCCGACCATTTACAAATTTGACAAGTGCTGGAATTTCTATTATTAGTCCAACCATCACGAGAGTGAGTACCACCATCACAAGATTGAGTACCACGAGAATCACGTCGCTGATTGCCAGGCCAAAAAGTCTTGTGTTGGCGATCACCACCACATATTGGATTGGAGGGACATGGTGACTATGATCGGCTACCATTGAGGTTTCAGTAACTTGAAATCCAATTGGAATGGGAGCAGGAGACGTGATATGAAGTTGTTGGACCCACTGTTCATGTACAAGGAGTTTTGCACAAAGATCATTATAGGTGGGAGGTTGCTCACGATTCTCAATTACAAACACAATGGGCTTATGGTATATATATCATTCTGCAGTCTATTCAAGATTCATGTGACTTAGAATCCGAGTCGGTAACACGATGGCTGAGAGCAGCAAGTTGATCAGTGATGCATTTGATTATGGCGATATAAGTTTCAGCAGACAAATTTATGTTCCCATTTTGATATTCTGAAGATGATCATGCAATAGACCAAGTCGAGCCTGAGATTGTTGTAGAAAAAGAAATTCAAGTGCGTTCCAAACATTTCTGGAATTCTACACACCCAAATCATGTCCACACGCTGCAGGAGACAGAGTGGCTTTGATGCAACTAAGGAGAAACTGATCTCGGTTCAGCCAAACCTTATATTTTGGATTTGGCAAAGTTATCTTTTTTTCAGTATCAGTAATGAGTTGATCCAATGGAGACAATGTGCCATCAACAAAACTGAGAAGATCGGTACATATGAGAATGGGCATGAATTAATCTTTTCAAAATAAGAGTTTTCAAAATCTAGTTTGACAGAGACATTAGAGACACTATTGGTCATAGGGAATGCAAAAGGAGGGAGTGAGAAAGTAGTAGAAGAAGAAGCCATGAATAAAGAGTGAAGGCGACTGTTTTCTTAGTTTTCTAGTTTGTTTCTCTGGTGGCTCTGATACCATGTAAGAGACCACTATTAGAAAGAGACAACATACCCTAATCTGGGGTGTTGTGTTATTATATATATGTGAGTATGTCAGTAATAGCCTTTACAATATAAAGCCCAAAAACCAGTTACAATAATACCCTTAACAAATGTCCCTATACTTAAATGCTCTATTAGTATATATTGGGTTTCTATTAGTCCAATAGCCAAACCAAAAGATTTCAATCTGACAACTAACATGATCAGCAATTCAATTATCTCTTCTCAATCACATTCGTTAGATAACTAAAAAAAAAAAATGAGAGTGAATATTAAGATCATATTCTTATTTTTTCTGTAGGAAAATATACAAGTGTTGAATTAGGGATACAAGCAGAAGTTGACAAAACCTGACGTGGTTGATGTTTTTTTATGAAAAGAAATTTATTAAAAGACTAGGAATAGTAGTGGTTAACAATATTGTTTAGAACATCCCCATGAATTTAACTAGTTCTAGCAAAGTTAGCTAAAATATGAGCTACCATGATCTATTGTCCATGCACTTTAATACAAACTAAAATAAAATTGTATTAGCTAAGTCAGTCCAAATTTTAATTTTCTGTTGTCCCATTGATAATGCATTGACTTGTTGATGTTGATGAATATATTCAGGCAACAAGCGAAGAGAGTGATACAACCACTATGGATATGCCGCAAAACACTGCCGATGTCATGCAATCAGTGAATTCTCCAATGATTTCTTCAAGGCAACAAAATCTTGAGGTATGAAATAAAAAAGAAGCATGTATACTACACTACTATCATCTTGATATTTTTTGCATTCAAGATTGCTAATTGGTTTCGAAAAAAGAAAAATAAATACTAACCGATCTGAGTTATTTATTACTAATTCAATCCAATAGAGTTGTTTGACTAAAAGAAAAAGAAATTCGAAGTAGGAGGATGTTCCAAACAACAACAACCACAACTCAGCCTTATCCCAACTAAATGGAGTCAGCTACCTGGATCCTTTCAAAACAAAGCAGGGAAAACTGAGATCCACACAAGGAAATGAAAGAGGAATAAAGAATAGAAATGAAGGAATGAGACGAGAAAAGTGAGAGGTGGAAAATGAAAAATGAAAGTTGGAAGTAATAGGAAAAATTTAACCTATATAATTATTATTTAAATCATCTATGGTCATTACTTTGATATTATAAATGATCAAAATGACTTCAATTATTGTTTCTCATATATAGATTATGACTACCATTGAAATTTTATGAATGTCAGTTTTACATAGACAAATAAGTATAATATGAGACTCGGGATATGAATACAAAATGAAGTGACCATATTAGAATAAACCCTATGGGCATAAACAGTCCAATAAAAAATCTCAAGTACAATAATCCTAATGGATTTGTTA
Source organism: Telopea speciosissima (assembly GCF_018873765.1). Classification (NCBI taxonomy): domain Eukaryota; kingdom Viridiplantae; phylum Streptophyta; class Magnoliopsida; order Proteales; family Proteaceae; genus Telopea; species Telopea speciosissima. The sequence continues at coordinate 47,178,627 of NC_057924.1, forward strand.
TGATTGGCATGTTTAAGAGCCAGTTAATTTTTATTGAGGATTTTAGACTGACCATCTAATTGTGGATGGTAGTTACTGCTCATGGCCAAGCCCGTCCCTTATAGATTAAACAAGTCTCTCCAAAATGAGCTAACAAACAGAGGGTTTCGATCACTTTATTGTGATGCTACTAGCGAAGTATCCCAGACGTATGATACCTGGAAGTGATCGCTTTAATGAGATTGTGGAGGAAATTAACCCTTCTGCAACATCATTTTGTATTGCTATTCATGTGTCCGCAACAATGACCAAATCAACATGGAAGTAAAATTTGGAGGCTTATAAGAGATGGGGTTTGCCAGAGGGTGAGATTGTCTTGGTGTTCAGATTGTATCCTTGGCTTATGACATTTTCTGAGAAGAAGATAATGAGTCAAACGGACTTCTTTGTAAAAAGAATGGGTTTGGAATTAACAGATATTATGAAAAACTGGGTAATTCTGGGGGTTTAGCTTGGAGAAGAGGATTGTTCCAAGGTGTTCAGTTTTAAGAATTCTGATATTGAAAGGCCTGGTGAAGAAAGATCTTAAAATAGGGTATCTGTTGTAGAAAAGTGAACAGCAGTTCTTGGAGAAGTTTGTAACTAAATATGTGAAGCAATGGTAGGCAAAGCAGCAATGTGCAGGGCAGAAGGGAGGATGGTGCAGGTAGCGATGGCGAGGCTGCAATGGCAGGTGTGAGGTGATGGGGCAATGAGCAGTTGCGTGCTTGGTGCTGGCGGTTAGCAGAATGTAGACTGTAAATGGGTTGCACCAAGTGATAGGTGCTAATGAGGAAGAAGGAGGAGGTTACCGTTAGCAATGTTAGTCAAATGGGGTTGACCGTATATTTTGGAAACACAGGAGAAGATCGTGTATTTAAGGCAAAACTCAGGGGAGGTCGATATAATTTACCCTTAAATTTTATTGTTTGGAACATTCTTCTACTTTGAATTTCTCTTTATTTTAGACAAGCAATTCTATTGGACTGAATTAATAAATAACTACGATTGATTAGTATTTATTCTTCTTTCTATAAACCATTCAAGCATCATTTGGATGCAAAAATTATCAGAATGATCTATAGTAGTAACATCTTTCTTTCATACCTCAGAAATGTGATGTTCTGATGGATTCACTTGTGGGTTCTTCAACTGCATGTCTAGACTTATTTGCTGACCCTGTTCAGTGGTTGTATCACTCTCCTCGCTTCTTGTCTGAATATGTTCATCAACCAAATATTAGTATATTAAAAAGCACTATAAAAGGCATAATAAAAGATATACATAGAAGTTATTATACCAAAAGTCATTACCATAACAACTAAAATAATTTACTACACAAGATAATAGAAGTTTGTAAATCATAAATAACGACAAGAACACACTCAGCCTTATCCTAACTTAATGGGGTCGGCTACATAGATCCAAACAAAACAAAGTAGGGGAAGATAAGGAAAAGAGGGATGAAAAAATAGATGAGAAAAAAAAAATGAAAGAAAAAGAATCAAAGAAAAAAATGAAAGATGAAGGATTGAAGTAAGAGGAAAGAGACACAACCCAGCAAGTCAGGGGAATCTCAGCTAAATGGGGTCTGGTACATGGAACTTTGCCTTCTACACAATGCATGTCCTTCCTCACAACCTCTCCTATGGTCATCTTAGGCCTGCCCCTAACTCTTTTAGGTCCTTCAATCGAAATCATATCACTCCTCCTTACTAGGGTGTTCCTAGGCCTCTGTTACACATGACTATACCAACCATCAAACAAAAACAAACTAAAATAAAAACTTGTAACAAAATCATACGTTGAAGCATATCAGAAGCATGTGTACAACAATAACTCAGCCTTATCTCAACTAAATGGGGTTGGCTACATGGATCCTTGCCCTCCAATCAAAGCATATGTGTAAATCATAAATAACGCACAAAAAAAGCTTACTAAACTAGAGTCTTTAATATATGATATATTAAGTCTAAGAATTTACTAAATTTATTGTTATAAAAAAAAAAAGATAAATGGACAAGAAAAATACCAAAGAGAAAAACCCTTAATTTGATCAATGATGTTTAGAAGCTAGAACAAGTTGTCCATTTGTCATCTCATGGAAGTCTTTCCATGACCACCCATCTGATTTGAGCAACAGGAAGGTCTCGTTTGGCCATCAAAAGTTGGTTAAAATTTTCAGTCTGCTAAATTGGGGGAAGAAGGAGAATGGATGTTGCAGAATTACTAAAAAGGATGAGTATCATATCAGTGCGTATTTCTTCCCTATTAAGACCCTTGTTATGAATTGAAGATCAAAGTAATTTTCCTTAGAGAAATTGAAAGAGAGAACATTATCAAAATCCCTCTCATTTTTTTTTCTCATATTTGGGCGGCTCCAAACTCTATTCCTAGTATTAATTTTTAGTACAAATCAGAAACCAAAAAAACCCAACACACCAAAAGAGGGGAAAAAAACTGCTAACAGGCCAACAACTCATCACATTTAGGTTGGATATGGACATTTTTATAGTTAAAATATGATCAAGTCCAAATCCTATCCAACATGGCTGTATAAAAATTCGCTCTCCATTGCTATAAAGAATGAGAAAGAATTGAGCAGACATACCTTCAATATTGAAGCTTTGTGTCTCAGAATTCAATCCTTTCTGGAGTTCATTAGATCGATGAAGATAAATCAAATAAGCATTGCTAACGAAGACATATATATATATATATATAGGAATGGTTAAGATCCGCCGTGTCCGGAGAAAAATCAGGAAGTCTCGACATCTTCTAGAAAATGTTGACAATTAATTATGAGATTCTGTTATAAATAAATCTAAAGATAACCCTCCAACTAAAGTGGCGGTTGGCATATTTTAACTTTTCTTGTTCCGCTGTCTGGACAATATGTGGAGTTGTAGACCTTTTCCAAAACGGGATTTAAGTGATTTAAGGAAAGTACTGTTTAAATGACCACCTTTATAGGTATATTTAGAATTTAATATCTTGTAATTTTTTGAAGTCAAAGATAAAATTAAAAAAATTTTAAATAATTAGAAAGTGATGTAAGATCATGTTATTATCAAAATTGTTACTATATATGTTACACATTTTTCACATATGCATGTAAAATAATATGATTTATTCCTCGTTGTAAAACAAAATATACCGTTCGAGTAGTCTTTTTGAGGACTATCCAAAGGTATAATTTGTAGTCCAAGATTAGGTGAAAAAATATTTTAATTTATAAAACAGTGATTAACCCTAATTTTGTGTCGGCAAATTGCCGATAGTGTTTCCGATCACTATTTCTGCACCCTTGGCTATCATTGAGTATTTGACACTTTAAAAAACGCTTGTCCGAACCTTATTGGGATAGAAAAGAAGCATGTTAAGTGGTTTAGCCCTTCTTGAGAGAGAAACTTCACCAATTCACATCAGGTTGTCATCATTGTCGAGGGGGTGACAAAATTCAGGGTCTACAGAATGCCCCTCTTCTCCCACTAGTCAAAGGGCAAAGACAAAAGAGCATTTGATTTTGTCACCCATAGCATGTACTGCCGATATCTTGCTCAGAGCTGACGGAGATGCAAATATGAAATGCGAACGATAAGACCAAACTCGGTAAAATCGATCGATTGAAGGAAATAGCGTTAACCAAAACTAAAAACATGATGGTTGGCCCTCATAAGGCTTCAATAATTGTTTAGGTAAACCCCTCGTAAGGTTAAAATAATTGTGTAGATAAACTCCTCGTAAGGCTAAAACAATAGTGTAGGTAAATCCCTCATAAGGTTAAATCATTTGTGGAGATAAACCCCTCGCAAGGTTAAAATAATTGGGTTGATAAACCACTCGTAAGGCTAAAATATTTGTGTAGTAAAGCCCTCATAAGGTTAAAACAATTGTGCAGATAAACCGCTCATAAGGTAAAATCCATTGTGCAGATAAACCCTTCGTAAGGTTAAAACAATTGTGTAGATAAACCCATTGTAAGGCTAAAACAATTGTGTAGGTAACCCCTCATAAGGTTAAAACAATTGTGCAGATAAACCCCTTGTAAGGTTAAAACAATTGTATAGATAAACCCCTCGTAAGGTTAAAACAATTGTGTAGATAAACCACTGGTAAGGTTAAAACAATTGTGTAGATAAACCCCACATAAGGCTAAAACAATCATGTAGATAAACCCCTTGTAAGGCTAAAATTATTGTGTACGTAAAACTCCTCATAAGGTTAAAATTGTAGGTAAACCCCTCAAAAGGTTAAAACAATGCAAACTGCCTTTCATGAGGCTGAAAATCTGTAGATTGATATGCATGAGTAGCCAGCCCCTCATAAGGCTAAAACTACGCAAATTGCCTTTCATAAGGCTGAAAAGATGCAAATTAATATGCATGAGTAACCCCTCATAAGGCTGAAAACATTAGATTGCCTTTCATAAAGCTGAAAATATCTAGATTGATATGCATGAGTAACCCCTCATAAGGCTAAAACTATGCAGTTTGTTAACAACTGATCCACCACAAAAAGCATTCATATGGTTATTTACTTATGGTGAGGTTTGGAGGACACTCCCTACTGGCAGCCTACAGCTATCAACCTACAGATTTCGGATAACAGTCCCTATTGGCAGCCTCATGGCTATCAACCTAACGGTTTTTTAGTAACAATCTCTATTGGCAGCCCCATGGCTATCAACCTAAGGGTCTTTTAGTAACAGACCCTATTGGCAGCCTCATGGCTATCACCCTATGGGTTTTTTAGTAACAGACCCTATTAGCAGCCCCTTTTTAGTAACAAACCCTATTAGCAGCCCCACAACTACAAATCTAAGGGTTTTTAAGCAACAGTTCCTATTGACAGTCTCACAGCTATAAACTTAAGGGTTTCTGAGTAACAGTCTCTTTTGGCAGCCTCACGACTATAAACCTAAGGGATTCTAAGTAACAATCTTTAATGACAGCCCCATGGCTATCAACCTAAGGGTTTTGGATAATAACCCCTATTGGTAGCCTCATAGCTATTAATCTAAGGTGTTTTTGAGAGTAACAGTCCCAATTTGAAATAATCCCTATTGACAACTTCATAGCTATCAACCTAAAGGTTTTTGAGACTAACAGTCCCAATTTGAAATAATCCCTATTGACAACTTCATAGCTATAAACCTAAGGGTTTTGGGTAATAATCTCTATTGGCAGCCTCATAGCTATCAACCTAAGGTTTTCTAAGAGTAGGAATCTCTTTTGGTAGCCTCATAGCTATCAACCTAAGGGTTTTTGACGACTGAGGATCAAAGGTAGTAATTATGGTCAAACAACATTGGTACTCCTTGTCGACTTAAATCTGGTTACAAACCTGAGGGGGAAGGTATGAAGGAGAATGTGGGTGAGATGGCAACACTCAATTGGACCAAGATGCATGAGGGTGAGAAGGCACCACTCGACCAAAGGGTAAAGATGATTAGGCACCACCCAACCAAAGAGTGAGTATGATAAGGCATTACTCGACCAATTACAGGTTTATGAGGGTGATAGGGCACCGCTCGACCGATTAAAGATGTGTGAGGATGATGGGACACTACTCGACCAATCAGAGAATTATGAGGGTGATAAGACACCACTCGACCGATTAAAGATGTGTGAGAGTGATGGGTCACCACTCAACCGATCAGAGATTTATGAGGGTGATAAGGCACCACTCGACCGATTAAAGATGTGTGAGGGTGATGGGGCACCACTCAACCGATCAGAGATTTAAGAGGGTGATAACGCACCACTCGACCAATTAAAGATGTATGAGGGTGATGTGGCACCACTCGATCGATCAGAGATTTATGAGGGTGATTAATGCACCACTCGACCGATTAAAGATTTTTGAGGGTGATAAGGTACCACTCGACCGATCAAAGACTTGTGAGGGTGATAAGGCACCATTTGATCGATCAAAGATTTATGAGGGTGATAAGACACCACTCAGCCGATCAAAGATTTATAAGGGTGATAAGGCACCACTCGACCAATCAAAGACTTGTGAGCGTGATAAGGTACCACTCGACCGAACAAAGATTTATGAGGATGATAAGGCACCACTCGACCGTTCAAAGATTTATGAGGGTGATAAGGCACCACTCGGCCAATCAAAAATTTATAAGGTTGATAAGGCACCACTCAACCGATCAAAGGTTTATGAGGGTGATATGGCACCACTCGACCGATAACGAATAGAACTTTGGATTGACTCCCTTTGGTCAGTTCAAGAAAACAAGAAGTGGAAAGACATCCATTGGTCGATCGTAGAAAATGAAACCTTGGAGTGACACCCTTTGGTCGATCCAAGAAAATGGTATGGTTTTGGCCGATCTAGCTAACTTGTGGCTAATCTAGTTTTTCAAACTTTGGAGGAGTAAAAAGAAAGATGCAATCCTATGCACAACAATCCATGATGTAAATGGAAAAGCAATCCAACATGTATACCATTGGAAATCAAGTAGTATCTATGCTAGTACTATGGTGACAAGAGATCAAACAGCATATGAGTACTGCTATAATCAGAATATTAAAAAGTACAAAGGTGATGAAACCCTATACACATAAATCCAATGGAAAGGAAAAGCAATCCAACATGTATTGGAGTCACATAGTACACAAGTATTATGATGATAGAGATTTGACAGCATATGAATGCTGCCATAAGCAGAGTATGGGAAAGTACAAAGGAAAATGAAATCCTATGTACATAAATCCATGATGGCAATGAAAATATGATTTGTAACATGTATTTGAGTCACGTGGTACACGAGTAATATGGTGATAGAGATTGAACAACATACAAATGTTTTCATAATCAGAGTATTGGAAAGTACGAAGAAAGATGAAATCCTATGCGCATAAATCCATAATGGAAATGGAAAACCGATCCGTAACATGTATTGGAGTCCTATGGTACACGAGTACTATGGTGACAGAGATTAGATAGCATGCAAATGTTGTCATAATCACAATGTTGAAAAGTACAAAGGAAGATAAATCCTATACACATAAATCCATAACGGAAATGGAAAAACGACCTATAACATGTATTGGAGTCATGTGGTACACGAGTACTGTGGTGACAGAGATTGGCCATCATAAGAATGTTGTCATAATCAGAGTATTGGAAAGTACAAAGGAAGATGAAATCCTATGCACAAACCCATAATGGAAACGGAAAAATGATCCATAACATGCATTCCATTGGAAGTCAGGTAGTATGCTAGTACTACGGAACTGAGAGACGAGGGCTTAGGAAACACAGTCCTATTTAAACGATTGTAAAATTGATGAGAATCCAAAAGGAAACACAATCTTATGTGAGTAATTTTTTATTTTGCAAAGACAAACCCTAGTGACTTCGAGCTCGAATCCATAATGGGTCTTGGCTGAAAAGCCAAAATTAAACACCAAAAGCTCTCTTTCTTGTTATTGATGCCTCTGCAATGCAAAACTGTAGCTACTGCAAGACCTCTGATCCCACATGGGTCTTAGAAAGGATTTTTTTTTGCCTTCGGAAAGCAAAAAGCCCTAGCGACCGTGCAAGCTCTGATCCACCATGGGTCTTAGCCGAGAAGCCAAAAATTAAACACCAGAAGCTCTCTTTTTTGTCCATGATGCTTTCGTAAAACCCTAGCTACTGCAAGAGCTCTGATCCACCAAGGGTCTAGGCCGAAAAGCCAAAATTAAACACCAAAAGCTCTCTTTCTTGCTATTGATGCTTCTATAACGCAAAACCATAGCTACTGTAAGAGCTCTGATCCGCCATAGGTCTTAGAAGGATGCCTCCGCAAAGCAAAACCCTAGCAACTGTGCAAGCTCTCCTGATCCACCATGGGTATTATCAAGGTTCTTTCTTTTTCTTTTTTTGGCAAAGAAAAACCCTAGTGACTACACGAACTTTGAACCACCATCGATCTTAGTGAGGATTTTTTTTTGTCTCTACAAAGCAAACCCCTAGCGACTACGCCAACTTTGATCCACCATGGGTCTTGACAAGGATTTTTTATGCCTCTGCATAGCAAAACCCTAGCGACTGTGCAAGCTCTGCTCCACCATGGGTCTTAGCAAAGATATTTTTTAATGCCTTGGCAAAGCAAATTCCTAGAGATTGTGCAAGGTCTGATCCACCATGGGTCTTGACAATGATATTTTTTTGTCTCTACAAAGCAAAATCTTAGCGACTGTGCAAACTCTGATCCACCATGGGTCTTAGCATAACAAAACCCTAGTGATTGTGCAAGCTCTAATCAACCATGGGTCTTAGCAAGGATTTTTTTTATGCCTTCACAAAGCAAAACCCTAGTGACTCTGCAAGCTCTGATCCACCATAGGTATCGACAAGGAGCCAAAACTAAACCAAGATTTTTTATGCTTACGAATGTAACCAACTTTTAACACTAAAGGGAGGGTGACATTCTCAAAGACACTCCTAATACCTGAAAGGCAATAACTTTTTTTTTTAACCGACTGACCCTTGAAAAGAGACTTGGTGCCAAATGGCAGAATTGATCATGAGGATATCTTAACTATAACTCAAACTCTTTTTAAGATGCAAAGGAAAACACAATCCTATGCAAACATGATCAAAATGCAAAGAAAAAACACAATCCTATGCAAACGATTTTTTTTGTTTTTGAGATGCAAAGGGAAACACAGTCTGATGCAAAATATATCGTGACATGCAAGAGGAAAACACAATCCTATGCAAATACTTTTTGAGATGCAAAGGGAAAAGAGTCCTATGCAACATATAAAATGCAATAAGAAAGCCCAATCTTATGCAAATGATTTCCTTTTTTTTTTTTTAATACACAGGGGAACACAATCTTGCACATACAATCCTACACAAACAATTTGTTGTTTTGTTTTTTTTTTTTGTTTTCTGAATGCAAAGGGAAAAGAGTCCTATGCAACACATGAAATGCAATAGGAAAACACAGTCCTATGCCCTATGCAAATCATTTTTTTTGGAGTAAATATCATCCCCCTCCCCTCTAAGTTTGCCTAATATCAATCCAGTACCCAAGTTTTGAAAAATATCTTCCCCTCCCCTACTTTATAAAGTTACTATCAACCGTACCCTAACTATATAATGTTGTTAAAAAAATATGTAAAGACAAAATTACCCTTTTAAAAATACTGTAGAGCCCTTTAACAAATTTAACAATTCAGTATTCAGAGACATAGCCATGTGAATCTGTGATTCTTCTTCGTCTTCCTCTCGGAACACCAGTAGTTCCTCTGAATGCATCTGTAACTCCGCACCACCCAGCCCTGTAAACCTGCCCCAAAATCCCACCATCACCACCTATTCCGCCTCCTAACCCCATACCCTCCCTTCCCTGCCAACTGCTCCGCCATTCCTTAGTTCCCTGAACTCTGATATTTCCATCTCAAATTCATCTTTCTTCAGTTCTTCTACTCTCTCTCTCTCTCTCTCTCCTTTTACCTCTCTATTTGTTCTTATTCTCACACTCTCTCTGGTGGGTCTTTCAGAAAATTAAAAATCTATTACAATTGAAAAAAAGGGTTTTTTTGATTCATCCATAATCCTCCGATAGCCCCTGTTACTGTTTGTTTCCTTCGTTTTACACTACTAGTACCGATTAGCTTTTTGTTTAGTTGCTTCCTGAACCTTATCCTTGTTGAAACAGAGACCCATGGCTAAATACACCCGGAATTTACTATTTCAAGAGCGAAGAACGGATCTAATTTTTTGGAGGATTCGTGTACTGTGAATGCTTCAAAGAGAACCCAGATCAGATTTCAGAGCTGAAATTGATATTGAAGACGAAAAAGAAATGGGATGCTGGATACCCCATTGCTTCATCAGTCTGAGACTCAAGAACTGGACCCTGACATCACAGCCAATCGTGGCGGCCGTCAGAGAGATGAAAACAATAAAACAAAAAACAAAAAGAAGAATATTTTAGAAAGAAACCAATTTGGGATTCTGATATTGGGATCAAATTTCAGGCACTAAAGTTGATTTTAAAGGAGAGGTCAGTAACTAGCACATGAGCACATCGGAGACTTAGAACAGATGCAAAAAAACAAAAAGAGAAAAATTAATGGAAAGTAATTGAAACTACAAGTGAGGGTTTTATTTTAGAACAGGAAGGAAGAAGTAGGGGGAGAGAGCGAGAGAGAGAGAGAGAGAGATATGGAAAAGAGGCAAAAGGATTGCAGACTTGCTGTACACAAATGCCACACTGCAGCAAACCCGTCAATAATGTACTGTTTACTTTTAGGAAGAAGAAGTGATGATGATGGTGGTGCTGGCCGAGGAAGAAGACAAAGAAGAAGAAAGTAGCAAAAGGGAAAGTACGGGAGGGTAAAATTGGAATATACTTATACTAAGGGTATTTTGGGGTTTTATAAATTTTGTACATGCCACATCATCACTTAATGGAGTTTTTTAACGGTTAGGCTACGGTTGATAGAATCTTTATAAAATAGGAGAGGGGGTAGATATTTTTCAAAACTTGGGTACTGGATTGATATTAGGCAAACTTAGAGGGGAGGGGGATGATATTTTCCCTTTGTTTTTTTTAAATGTACAGAGGAAAACAGTCTTGTACAACGCATTGAAATGCAATAGGAAAACACAATCCTATACAAATGATTTTTATTTTTTTTGAAATGTACAGAGGAAAACAGTCCTATACAACATATTGATGAAATGTAGTAGGAAAAAAAAACACAGTCCTATGCAAATAGACAAACATAGGCAAAGGAAAACACAATCATACACAACCATAGACAAATGATTATGCTTACATTCTCCACTTTCTTTGTCTACATTGCAAGACACCTGCTCTTCACAAAGGGTTAGTGCACATGTGATGACATCACTAAAACAAAAAACCTTTGATTGTCTTGTTGTAGAGACAAAATGGGAGTCATTTAAATAGTTCCTATAATTGTGACTCATTTTTTAAATTTTTTTGAAAAACATTTTATTTCTGGAAACCCATGTTTATTCACATTTTGACTTTGTAATGTACAGTTCCACATAGACACATTATTCACATTCCCGCTACACACGTAGACTCAACAAATAACACTAGTGGCCCAATATTGAATAAGTCTTGGATAGACTTGACGAAATGGGTCAATGGGTGAATGAAGAATGGCTATAAACAAGATACGTATATAGGTCATTTTTTCCCTCATAGATATGCTTAAAGGATTTCTTTTATTGAGTGCACCTTCCCTGTCCGAGAGCGCATCTGGATGTAGGCTGCACCCTTTTATATTTTATTTGGAGAAAAAGTCGAAGCTCGATGTGTATAATCCCTTAAACGCAACACTTTTAATCTCATCCGTTGAATAACTAAACTTAAATCTCAACCGTCGATTAAATAATTGGCAACCGACTTTCTACCCAAGTAGGGTTCTATTCTCGCTCCTCTCTCACAATACCACAGACCATCTCTCCGACAATTCTCCGACGCTCTCCATCTCGCCGACAATCAGCTCAAGATTACAGGCGAAGGGTGATGACTCGATTCTCCACTGCTTACAGGCCTTAGCATCACCAAGCATAACAACCGAGTGACATTTGAAGCTTTGATCAGAGCATGGAGCAGAAATGAGAGTTTTTCTTTTGTTATTTGGTTCGTTTTAGGTTTTTGGTTTTTTTTTTTTTCTTTTTTTTTTCCTGTCTTTCTTTAATCTGCTTTGATCATGGAAGTTTTAGAGGTTTAGAGAGAAGAGATTCCATTTCTTTTGAAGAGGTTTAAATAGAAACAGGATTATGGAACCGAAGGAACATGATTATGACCTAAAAAATCTATTGCAGAACATAAACTCCAGGAGCAGAAGGTAGGGGAAGATCAGAAGGGATGGGACCGCCAAGAAAGTCTTTCAGCGTCATGGTGGACCCATTGAAAGGTTTCTTCTTCGACATTCTCCCTCTTTAGCTTCGCTACTCTCCACTCCGCTTCTGTTCTCTCTCCTATGTGTACAATTACAGAACGACGATCACTCATTCTTTGAGTCTTTGGATTGCGCAAGACAGACAGAACTCAGAAAAGAGAGTAAAACCCCAATCTGGAAGATGGACTACTCTGATAGAATCTAGGATCCTCAGTAGACCTAAATCTTATTCTTCTTGACTTCTGCTTTCCGTTGCTAGAACAGACCAGAAATTTTCTCTCTCGCAGCTTCTTTTTTTTTTTCTTGTTGATTCCTCCTCCTCAATCCTGATGATGAAATTTGATTTGGAGGAGGAGGTCTCGTTTAAAAGCTGTTTCTTGAGGCTGAAGAGATGCGTTCGCCGACAAGTACAGCCCACTGATAAAACCAACGATTGGATTGGAGGTAGAAGATGGAAGCCCTGCTCCCCCTCTCCCTCTTTCCAAAGACGACGGCGGCGGCGAGACCTGCTGTAGAGAGGGGAGAAAGAAGAAACTTGCTGTCACGGTGAGCAGGTTGAAGGCTTTTTTTTATTCAACGATTAGGATTAAAAAGTAAAAAATTAAACGGCTTAGATTTTCCCGTCACGTTTAGTGGTGCGTTTAACGAAAATCACCGTCGCGCTGCTACCACCCGCTCATTTTTTTTTTAAGATGTGTCCACTTATGCTATCCAGTTAGTTCACCCTCGGTTCATATCAAATCAGTTCTAGAGAATACGTATCAATATCATCGGTACCTGGTATTAATACGATATTGATATTGATATAATCATAGTTGTGATATTAGTATAAGGGTGGGTAATTGGTCCAAAAAAAAAAACTGCGGTATTCATATTTTGTGGGGAAAAGTGGTCCGGTTTGACTGATCTGTATCGATATTAATATTAGCTGATCGAGATGATTCGGGCCATGAATTTATCAATATCCAAAAAAAAAAGGAGAAATTATGTAGAAAATAAGTGGGCTTACCACAATATGTTTTCAGGTTTACTTGGACAATCCTTCTGGAAGGCAACTTATCGACATTCATTAGAGAAACTTCACTTCCAAGGTAGATCCACTTGACAAAATAAAAGCATCCAATATCTCAAATGAGTCCATATTGGTGAGCTTCTATTCCCTCATTGATCTCTACTCCTAATTCCTCTAGTAAGACTATCCATTTGTGATATTATCTTGCTCCAAAATCTAGTACCATGTTATGTACGCCCCTCAATAATCTAAGATATAAGTAAGAAATCATTCTATTCCGTACTTGCATTGTCATTGTTTGCGACCACCATATAACAGAGTGAAAGGAAATGTTTTTACTAGTAATGAAACCAAGTGATAGTAAAATGATGGAAGAGAGTTTTCAAAGTAAACATGGTACTCTAAATCCTCACATTTTTTCAAAGGGAAAATTATACGGTGACCCCTTGAGGTTTGCCATAAATACAGTGTGACCCCCTGTGTTTCCAAAATATACACCCTGACCCCCTAAGTTGACAGATGATGAGATCCAAGAGAAGCTCGAAGAAGCAAGGAAGACCTTGGAAGCTGTTACAGACTCTGAGGAAGGTGGTGCGAAAGGTAGCTTGATGACTGAGAAAAAGGTTTCGGATACACAGACCCACCAAATTGCTTGGAGGAAATTATATGTCAGAATATTGAGAGATCAAACATAAACGAGTTGAAAATTATTTTTATTGTAAGAGCTTTCAAACAATTACTTGCACCATCGTTTCCTATTTGTGAAGTGTCAACCTAAAAATTCTTAAAGATATTCTATCAAGTAAAGAGATGACTACTTGAAAAGGCTTAAGGATATGAATTGAAGATTACAACTAGGGATGTAAATGGATAATCGAAAATTCGAATTCGATCTGCATCCGTATCCGTTAGGGACACTTGTATTCGTTTAGACATTTTCGGGAAAAAATCTGACTAATCCAATAAAAATTTGTGCAGAAAAAAAATTCGAATACTTAATAATAAAAAATTATATAAATAATGATTTTTAGTGTTTTTGAAGATTCAATAGGTTCTAGAATACGAGGAAGAGAGAATCATGTATTCGATCAGAGAATATCCAGATCTGATCACATCTAATCCGTATCTGAGCCGAATCCGATCCGTTTACAAGCGAAATTACAACGCAAAAGGAAACCATGGAGATCTGGAGCAACATGTGAATCTTTTTTGTGATTGGATTTCAGCTGCCACATCTCAAATTCATAATCAAATGCCCCTTAAAAGACCAAACTTAGTTTGAAATCCACCAAAAGACCAAACTTGTTCCTACTCTTTCCTGACTGATGCCAATAGAAATGAAATAGATTTACAGAAAAACATATTTTTGCTATTTCCACTCTTAAAACTTTAATTTACAAAATCCACTTTCTTATACACCAAAACTGGTGCTCTGTACATGAAAGCAAAGAAAAGCTATCATGAATCTTCTTCGACCTTGGAACCCATTCGATACATCCTCTTCGGTGATCGTGTCTAACCTTCTTGGAGAATTAGATGATTTCTGGTGGGGAGAGATGTAGAGGGCTGGTACAACTTCTTCCATCCATGGCTGCGAAACGGATCTGTTCTCTCTTGCCATTTCTGTTAACTATGAAGATGATGAGTAGCTGAGAGTGCCCTTTCCTGCAAAGATCAGGAAAGATCTTTCTTGATCTGAGTTGGTTTTGAACCTTTGGGTGAGAATTAAAAGCAGGTTTCAAGATAAAGGGAGGATTAGAGATATGGACTTCTGAGAAATGTATTCTTGTGAATTGCCTTTATATAGACAGAGTTGGTGTAGGAAGCTAAATTGGTGGAGACACAAGATGGAAAATGAGTTTAAATTAATAGGTTTTGTAAAGGATAAGGTAAGGGTCGCTTGGACCATATCGATGCAGGGGAGGTTTTATTGAGGATTCTAATCAATGACGAAGAAGTCAGGAAGAAACTTCTTCAATTATTCTAAAAGGAAATAACGGGGAAAACACCCTTTTTCTAAAAGAAAGAGGCTGGAAAGATCTAGTATAATAAGGCGAATTTAATATTTTTACTTTTAAGGATAAGCTAAGTAGGGGATTGTCCCACATCGGGTGTGTGAGTGTGGGATCTTTATCCTTACAATTACACTGTTTGTACTTGACCTCAAGTACATCTAACAGAAGAGGTGAAAATGACTATCCTACCCCTTGCCCAAACACGTTGCCCGAGATGGGATCCACATGGGGTCCACCTCCTTCTATTAGATGTACTTGAGGTCAAGTACAGGCAGTGTAATTGAGAGGATAAAAATTCTTGTGGGATTACACTTTCATCAAAAATACAAAAAAGTAGGGGATTGTGGAAATTTTTATCCCCTCCAATTCGTTGCCGTGGGTGGTTATTTCCACTCCTATGTGAGGGATTGGAGGGAATTGGAGCGGGCGGGAATTGGAGGTGATAATGATTTGGGATCCTGGTCTTCAGGATTTATCTTGATCGATATCAATATGAATGGCCCTCAATCGGGTCAAATTGGATGGAATTGTCCTCGCTTTTTAATGAAAATCAGTTTTATTACCTTTTTTGTATCCTTGGGTTGTACTAGTGGATTGGTATTGGATTAGTCAAGAATCAGGATTGGCCTCAACCTCAACCGATACCAATTTGATTAAGATGAATCCACCAATCCGAGACCGATACTACATGGTCTGATCCACCTGACCATGTACCAAATTTGATAGGCTAATTCAATCATACCCTCTTGTATATTGGCATGCATTCATACATGACTATGGTACTCCAACCATAATTCACATTCTTTCTTTTTAGTGAAATAATTGCACATTCTTTCGTCGTTGTAAACTCCTGATCCGTGTGGGTTCATATGATCATGTTTGCTTTCTAATTTCACACAAATAAAGCATATTATCTAGAAAAACAAAAAAAAAAAATTTAAAGGACCATCAAGCACTATATGGTCCTTCATCTTCTTCTTTTAAACAACAAACAGATCTATTAGTGCTCCTCAATTTGTGCCCTTCATTATTCCCAAATTCCCATCTAGATAGACAACAAGGAATTCGTTAAGATATTCTTTCTTTACCGTGGGTACCGGCTCCTCTCCAGTGCATCCAGAGCTGGACCTCGTCCAGCATGGAGGCAGATGTCGCAAAAGTCTGGAATTTCCAGCTTTTTGGGCAGTGGTAGTCGCAAAAGTCTAGAATTTTGGGTCTCAAGGGTGCTTGGACAACGGGTTTTATCTTGATCCCTTGTTCTATTTGGCTTGAAAGGAATGCTAGAAGGTTTAATGGTGTTGCGAGAAGCTCCGGTCATATTTTTTGTTTAGTGTTGAGCGAACTTCGATTTGTGGCCCCAAGTTTCCAAGGTCGGGTTTCTTCAGTTGCTGATCTGCTTTGCGCTAGAAAGCTGAATATTCTTGCTCCCCAGGGTAGACCTTAAATCCATGTTTGAAATTTTTTGGTGCCCTCCCCAGTATGGCTGGTTCAAACTTAATATAGATGGTTGTTTTCTTGGGAAAGCGAGGGTAGGAGGGGTTATCAGAGATTGCAATGCCAAGGTTCTCTTCGTTCAGATCCTACCTCGGGGTCTTTACAAATTCTTTGGCGGAGTTTCAGGCTTTGGTTCTTGGTTTGGTGCTAGCTCAAGCTCTCCATATTCCTAAGCTTTGGATTGAGTGAAACTTTGCAGTTGTGGTTTTGTTGGTTTTGAAGCTAACGTTTCCGTCAGGTTGAGATACTCAAAATTCTTGAAATCTCGACCAAGATATAACGAGTTTTTGTAAATTGGTCAATACTAGTGATATACTGTAAGCTAGCACCCTAAGTGTCTATCTCTCTCTTCCTTCCTTTGAAATGACTCTTTTATCTCTTAAAGGGAGGAAGAGAGAGATATACACAAAGGGTGCTGCCATACCCAGCCTTTTCCCATTAGTTTATGGGGCACTGTTCTCTGTGCCGCAACGTAGCCTGTGCCAGACCTTTATCCCCTGAGGTTCGCTGATTGGTACGGTTGTGCGGTTCCTCTCATAGGGGGGCTGAAATGACCATTCCACTCCCTGACCGAACACATTGCCCGGATGGGGTCCACCCCCTTTAATTAGAGGCACTAGGGAACCGTACCAAACAGGGGAACCACAAGTGATAAAAATTCAGCCTATGTCCAGGCACATGGGGGTGGGCGCAATGACCACCCTGCCAACCTACACCGGCTACCCATGTGCCTGGGCGCAGGCTGCGCTATGTTTACATCTATTTATTAATTGTTCCACCTCTCTCCATTGAATGATGCCAATATAAAAGACAAGCGATTAACAAAGAAGAGATTTGCTATTTTCCACTCCTTTTAATATTTTAATTAACAAAATCTACTTTCTTTAATAGGGTGGCTCTTCATCTTTAGCCGTCCTCAATGTAAATTTTCGACACTAGAAGTGGTTCTCTGTATGTGAAAGCAAAAGAGAGAAATGAAAAGAAAAGACATTAAAGCTATTGTGAATCTTCTTCGACTTCGGAACTCATTTGGCACATCCTCCTCGGTGATTGTCTCTAGCCTCCTAAGAGAATTAGATGACTTCTGACGGGGAGCTATGTAGAGGGCTGGTGCAACTTCTATCCATGGCTGCGAAACTGATCTGCTCACTCTTGCCATTTCTGTGAACCTTTCCTGCGAAGACCTTTCTCAGAGTTGGTTTTGAGCCTTTTGAGTGAGAATTAAAAGAAGGTTTCAATGTTAGAGAGAGGATTAGAGATATGAACTTACTGAGAAATGTATACTGGGGAATGCCTTTATATAGAGAGAATGGGTAAAGAAAGCTAAGAAGGAGGGGGGGGGTACGTGGGTGGGTTTGGCAGGCAAAGCGATTTCGTTGGGGCTCCTAAATCATCTCAACAAGATTGAAAATTCCTTTTAACTGACAGGTTAAATAAATGGTAAGCGTAGCCTGGCTTTCTCTCCTTGGTCATATTGTTACTGGGGGAGGTTTTTTGAAGCTTTCTTCAGTTTCTTCTAGGCGAAATGACCAGAAAGACCTTTTTCTAGGTGAAAGAGGCTGGTAAGACTAAGTTTAGTAGGAGTTCGATTCCTCTGGACGTACCAATAGGTGAGCGTACATGTGAGAGCCAACCACCTGTCCTATTTTTATCATTCACAAGGGGAGGAGAGGTATTTATAGAAACAAAATTAAAATGTGATTGACTCTCACATGTACATTCACCTGTTGGTACATGCAGATGATCCATTCTCATTTAGTAGGGGGATTTTATATTTTTGTTTACTTTTAAGCTCTAAATTGGGATTATGTGGTGTTCCTGGAAAAATATCACCTCAATTTGCCTGCCCGTTAATTTCCTCAATTTCTTCTAATAGAGAAAGGTAGACCCCACTCTGGGTAGTGTGTTTGGGCAGGGGATAGGGTGGTCATTTTCACCCCCTATTAGATGGAATTGAGGAACTTGAGGGCAGGCAAATTGAGGGGATAAAGATCTGATGTTCCTCCAATCTCGTTGTTCCATTTTTGTGCGGCGGTTGGGAGAAGGCCCCAACAGATTTTACATTTAAATATTAGAAAAAGGAATGCTATCTGGTTGCGTGGCTCCTGCGGCATTTTCATTGGCCTCAATTCTGGTGCAGATTGATATGCGATTAGATAGCGATCTCTTACCCATATATTAATGGGGCAATTTCTTAAGGCAGTATTTGGTATGCATTCTTGGAATGCATTCTAAGTTGATTTTACATTCTTGGATGATAAGATAGTTGCTTTTATTGTGTGAGAATGCAAAATCAACCTTGAATGCAGTCCAAATACAACATATATTTACAAAACAAGTAAATTTAAAATAAAGTCAAATCTACTTGTTTTGTAATTAATTTTTTTATCTATTAGGTCTAAACAATTTTCTATAAGCATTGATATTATGATTTGATCATTTGAGCCGCTCGGCATTGATAGTTTGTTAAAGTGACACATGAGTGGCTCTTATTGCCACTAAATTAACCAAAACATGGGTTAATCCATATGGATCCACATAGATCCACACGTATCTGGTCGGACATATCCACTCCGTCACCTTATTTCCAACAATCCTTGAATACATTCATTCCTCTTCTTAGGTGATTAAAAGGTTAAGGGTAAATTACTCAGACCTCGCTTAATCTCTCTGACAAATATGCAACCCCCCTCCTCCTACGTTTCTGACAATTACTCAAATCTCTCTTACTTTTCAAAATTTGTTGCACTTAACCTAGTCTGTTAACGGTTTTAGTAAAATCTTATTGTGACCAAAATACCCTTTTAAAGACCAAAACTTTATCCTTCTTTCATCAAACTATGTTTTTTTACTTTTTCTAATGTAAAAAAGTGTGACCCACCACTACTGCATCCTCTTTTTCTTCTTCTTCGTCTCTTTCTCCCTTCGTCTTCTTCTACCACCGCTCCACTGTGCAGCCCACCGGCCACCACCACTGCAACCTCCGACCACCTCACTACTTGTCCAGGCTATCCATGTGTACTACCAGCAGTGGCAGCAAATCTCCAACCACCCCACATCAACGCACCCTTTCCCTTTTCCCTTTCTTCTTCTTCTTGTTGCTACAACCCCATCCAACCCCATTCCCGCAGGCCACAACCCCCCTTTCTGCTCTCAGTTTTCTTCTATCTTCTTCCTACAATCTCACCCCCCCCCCACCCATCTTCAACCCCATCCCTACAGGACGCAAAAGGTAACAAATAAACCCATTCCGCTAGTTTATGACTAACACTGTTAAAATCAAAAGGTAAAGTGACAAAAATGCCCCTCCAAGAAAAAAAAAAAAAAAAAAAAACCTACAACTTATCTTCCCCAAATCGATGGAAGATGAGTTGCAGGTATCCTTGTAGGTAACACCATGGAACCGATCCCGATTGGCTCTCCTTCCTTTCCCTCTTCCATTTGCTTTAGGTTTTAACCCATTTGTATCTGTGTTTCTAGCTTTTGCTTTTAACTTTACGATCAACTTTATTTCTGCTCAGAATCTAGGGTTTGTTAAATGTTACCGTCTTCAAAACTGCAGTTTAAGTTCAAAGAGTAATAACTAATGGGATTTTATGCTGCTTTGATTAGGTTAAAAAATTCTGG
This sequence comes from Telopea speciosissima, assembly GCF_018873765.1. NCBI lineage: Eukaryota > Viridiplantae > Streptophyta > Magnoliopsida > Proteales > Proteaceae > Telopea > Telopea speciosissima. The sequence continues at coordinate 47,198,696 of NC_057924.1, forward strand.
ATTCGTGAGATGGAGTTGTCATTCACGCAAGGTCGTTGGAACTACGAACGATGGGGTGGATTTGATCCTGTATCGACCGCAAATGCGAAACCTCCCGGAGTTGAGTTGTGGGTTGTCTTCGATGTCCTCAAGATCAGGTCGATTCAACCTGGAAAAATCTGACCCACACCTTCTCGGGTCTCTTCTGTGCTTCAATTAACTTCTATGTCCGCACAATTTCCTCCCCATCTCCTTCTTCTCCTCCCGGATTTCCTCTTCTTCTTCCTAATCTTCTTCTATTTTTATTGCTCCACATTTCTTTGCACCACAGCCGACAATGGATTCCAGAGAGCTTGAAAAAAAATGATGGCAGCCAATGGATTCTGATTCTGTGTTGGGTTTGGAAAAATGAGAATAAAAGAAAAGAAATAGGGATCCAATGGTTATTGGGAGGGAAAATGGAAAAGGAAATCAAAGACATGATGGGATTAGAAATGATAGATTAGTTGAGGATGGGGTGTGGTCATGGCTGGAATTCAGATTGGGGTTTTGTTTAGACAAGGATGTGGGTTAGATTAGAAGTGAAAAGAAATGGAGAGGAGAATCGGTGATGGTGGGATGAGAAATAGGGATCCAATGGTTATTGGGAGGGAAAATGGAAAAGGAAATCAAAGACATGATGGGATCAGAAATGATAGATTAGTTGAGGATGGGGTGTGGTCATGGCTGGAATTCAGATTGGGGTTTTGTTTAGACAAGGATGTGGGTTAGATTAGAAGTGAAAAGAAATGGAGAGGAGAATCGGTGATGGTGGGATGAGGGTTTTTAGAATGAAAATGATAAAAAAAAAAAAATAATAAGGGTAATTTACACATACCACCCCTGAGGTTTAACGAAAGTATGATTTTACCTCCCAATTTTTGAAAGTTCTGCATACCCTCCTAAGGTTTTCAAACGTTAACAAATAAACCCATTCCGTTAGTTTATGACTAACAGTGTTAAAATCAAAGGGTAAAGTTACAAAAATACCCCTTCAAGAATAAAAAAAAAAAACCTGCAATTCATCTTCCCCAAGTCGATTGGGGAAGATGAGTTGCAAATATCCTTGAGTCTTGAATGTGCTAGGGTTTTGGTTCCGGAAATGGTGTTTTTGAATAAACTATCATGGCAAAGAACGACAATCGATCGCAGAAGCAAAAACGAATTGATTTCGGGGTTGATTCTTGGAATTGCTAAGCTTCCTCATACCGAAGAACTTTCCCCAGTTATATTCCTTATACTTGGCAGGTTGCTTCTCCTTATCTACCAGCTGCTGCAAAGGGTTTCTCATCACGTAATGTAAAGGGTTGATTAAGAATGGAATAGACAACCTCTCCCTCTCTGAGTTTACTAGAACCCTGTGCTCCACGCTCTCGTAAGTCGTAACTGTCATTGCTCCAGACCTGTTGAAGGTTGAAATCTACTTCCATTTAGCTACAATCTGTAGTTACAGTTGGTCATACATGCACACCCAAGAAAAAGGTCAAGAAGGAGAGAAACAATTTGTCATGTACATCACCTGAATAATTTCACCAACGTTGATGATATAAGAATCAGGGAATGGCTTCACCGTCACCCACTTACCATTCATCTTGCGCTTAATAGACTTTAAGATCGGACTGCCTGCATCTTCCTGCACAAGGACTGAGGAAATCGTCTGGATTTTCTCCAAGCTGTTCTCAGTTTCTGCTCTCTGCAACATCAGAAAAGGGGGAGAGGGGGAGAATGAAGGAAATCAACCCGAAAAAAGATCTAATCTCTAAGAAATAGAAGAAACCCAATTTGCAACTGAAACCAAAATCCTCAACCACACCTAAGAAATCCATATCAGTCATAATTTAACACCGGAAGCTCACCGGAGATGTTCCATTAGAAACCATGGATGGAGCAATCGAATAGCATATAATCTTAGACTTAAAAGATATATATATTTTTTTTGATAGGTATAGACTTAAAAGAAATTATTATGAAATTAGAGAATTATAAAGGAAAAATGTTCTGGCGGTGAAACGAGAGGAAACAGAGAGCTCTGTTTTGGCTTTCTCGTTGGAATATGTCAAGCAAGAGACATCTGACCAAGTCTCCGAGGATGATTAGACAGATTTTCCAACCGAAACCAAAGCTTTCCCAACGGAATCCTGAGGAATCTCATCCATATCCGACCATATCTCCGTCAAGTTTTTCTTGGATATCACGATATAGAAAATCGGTCAAATGAAAATATCATATTTGTCGATATCGTGAGATATCGGAGATATCGAAATCCGTGAGATATCGACAATATCTCGATATCTCGGAGATATCGACGAAATATGTTTTTGGCTTAAAGTGTCACGTGAAGGGGGTTATACAATTTCGTAAATTTCGGTCCATATTTCACCGAGAGCTGCATTTGCTAAGGAATTTCAATCTTTTGCCTATTCTTCCACTCTTCCAAGCTCTCATCCAACACTCTAGCCATTGTTCAAGCACATTGTTGTCGGATTTTCCCGGTAAACTCATCGGAGGGTCATCTAAACTCATCATCCAAGCTTTTTTCCACTATTTAAGGTAAATTCTATTCCTCTAAAACTATTTTTTGAAAAGACTATGTACAAATTTTGTTGGATGGTGATGATATTAATATATGTTGACACCGAGGCCATCTATAGCCTCACAAAGAAATTTTTTTCCATATGTATTTTTTTTTTTTTTCTGGTTTTAAAATTCATTTTCCTACAATTAAAACAGGAAATAATTAGGGTAATATGACTTAGATGGTAAAGAATTAAATATATGTTAGACACCAATGGCCGATCTACGGCTTCACGGTGTCGGATTTATTTTTCTCGCTCTTAAATAATTATTTTAATTTTCGCACATACCACTCCATTGGCATCGGATTATGGTGCATCACAACCTTACGATGGATATAGATATGGATCATCATCATATGGGCGCTTAGTGGGGTAGGGACTATGACTACATCCCCACCCCAGGGACATACTAGATCATCTTTTGTAAATAACATCTTTGCATACCCTAGCGGACCTAACTACCAACCTCACACACCATACATGCAGCCAATGCCATCGCCTCTTGCGCGGCGCCAACATCATATCACACGTGGATCATCTTCTTCACGGATCGGATCGATTGGTAACCCTAGTTTATATCCTAGGATAGGTTACCTACAAGATGTTGATGATTCCATTTACGTGACACTTGTGGATGACTACACTCGCTTTCTTCTCCGATTCTATACCGTGGTCCACATATGTCCTTCAAACAGAGAGCAATGGACGTCGACTCAGAGGCATGAGTGGGATTGATCCAGGAGGCACAAGAACTACTATTAGCAGTTTAGCACTTGTAATTTGTAACTTAAGTTGTGATTTCATTGATCTATGAACTTGTGAGTTGTGACTTGCGAGTTGCGAGTCTTGTGACTTACTAACTTTGACACTTAGTGTATTGCCTTTAAGGCTTTAAGCGAGTTATTGAATATTATGGAGTTTATGAGAATCATGGCACTCATCAATGTGTATTGGCTTTAACTTGATATGTGATGAAGTTAAATACTATTATTAAATATTAACTCGCCTAATCTATGTGTATTTAACTATTTATACATTAGGGTCGGTGACCGTATGTCAATCAAGGGTGCAAGCCCAAAACACCAATTTGAATTCACATTTTTACAATTTTATAGTTTAAATGTGTTTATTAAGCTTAAATAAGGCTGTCCATGAAGTTTCAGGCCTAGATATGGCCAAAAACCCCGAGATGGACCCCGAAATATTGCAGAAAAATGCAATATTTCGGTCATATTCGCGATATCTCGGATATTTCGGATATCTCGGTAGGCCCGAGATACCGATATATCGCGAGATATAGTACTATGATCCGAGCATATCTCCGTCGAGTTTTTCTTGCGATGATCAAAAGCTAAAGAGGAAGAATCAATTCGTTTTTGCTTTTGCGATCAATTCTCGTTCTTTGCCATGATAGTTTATTCAAAAACGCCATTTCTGGAACCAAAACCCTAGCACATTCAAGACTTAAGGATATCTGCAACTCATCTTCCCCAATCGATTTGGGGAAGATGAGTTGCAGGTTTTTTTTTCTTTTTCTTGAAGGGGTATTTTTGTAACTTTACCCTTTGATTTTAACACTGTTAGTCATAAACTAATGGAATGGGTTTATTTGTTAACGTTTGTAAACCTTAGGGGGGGTACGCAGAATTTTCAAAAATTGGGGGGTAAAATCATACTTTCTTTAAACCTCAGGGGTGGTATGTGTAAATTACCCAAAAAATAAATAGAAAAGATGTATTTGCTTTTGGGCTTGGAATCATCTACTGCTTATGCTTCTCCACATTGGGGTTTTCGACCGTTCTCGGGTACCCTTAGATATGGTGCTCTGCCACGGGAGGTTGTTTTTACAGAGAACCTAACTCCCTGGTTGAAGTTGCTCCCTTGTTGAGATAAAGCTGGGCTTGCTGTTCTAATGGACAGACCTTCTATCTATAGCCTGCAACTCATCTTTCTCCAATCGATTTGGGGAAGATGAGTTGCAGGTTTTTTTTTTTTTGAAGGGGCATTTTTGTCACTTTAACTTTTGATTTTAACAGTGTTAGTCATGAACTGACGGAATGGATTTATTTGTTACCGTTTGTAAACCTCAGGGGAGTACGCAAAATTTTCCAAAACTGGAGGGTAAAATCATCCTTTCGTCAAACCTCAGGGGTGGTATGTGTAAATTACCCCTTTTTTTTCTGGTTTTTGAAACCGTTTAGTTAAACGGTTTGCTTTCGGATTTCTACCGTTAAGCATGCTTACGGAATCGAACCGTTTAACACCCTTAATCCCAACACCATCTTTCTCTTCTTATTTTTTGGGGTAGATACCATCTTCTCACTAATAAAAATACTATAACCCACTACAGTGACCATTGGTTGGCAAACTCCTTTTAAGAGAGAGAGATTTCACCAAAAGTTCATTAATGTTTCAACTATGTTATGAGTTACAATTGTATGATTTTTGTCCATCTCCATTTTTTTTAAGAAGAAAAAGGTCTGGACAGCTTCATTGGAGATGTGCCACACCAATTTATATCTCTTAATTAATCTCTGTATGTAATAAGTGAGATTAAGAAAGAAAAAGAAGACTCATTACTATGTACCTTCTATATCATCCATTACCTCCTCCTCGACTCGTCTCCAAAGTCGGGCAATTAGATGGTTTCTGTGGAGATATGAAAGGATCTGGTTTGACCTCCATCCATGTTTGCCACAACCTGGCCTTTATTGCCATTTCTATGACAGGAAATGTTATCTTCACTTATGAGAATGGTTCTTTCTCCTCTCTACTCTTAAGGAGAGAATAAGACTTGAGAGATGAGCTTGCTGCTAAAGCTTGAAAGGTCTCAGAATTCATAGTAGGACAAGAGATATATGGGCTAAGTGAAAGAGGAGCCTTTTATAGAGAAGAGAAGGAAAGAGTGTTGTTAGAAGCAAAGAAAAATATATTTCATATCTCAATGTTGTTTGTGCAGTCAAGACTCATCACTGTGTTACCAAAATACTCATGGGCACATCATTGTTCCATGTTTATTGTTGGACACGATAAATTAATGGATGAGATTTTTTTTTTTTTGGATAGGTCTTACTCTATTCTATTCTATTAGGGTGGAGAGATGTGAACTAGAAAGATTGAACCCACACCACATGCTACCAAGTGCGCTAGACACTTGTTCACAATGGATGAGATTAACCCTAGTCTCCGTCGTCGTCAAATGACGCCGTGCATCGTCTCCTTTGTCTCAGAGAATTAGAGAGATACACAGATAAGAGGACCCAAAGAGGAGAGCGTGAGAGCGCTCAGATGAGCTAGCTAGCGGTGGTTCTGTAACCAAAGAAGAAAGCCCTCGTTCTGGAAATGGGAAAACCGAAAATCAGTGAAGTCGAAACACAAAGGCTAAAAGCCTAAAACGGTAAAATGACTAAATTCAGTGCTAAAATCAGGGTCGGGCTCAGCCCAAGGTTTCAACCCTAGCCCGGCCCAATCCTGACACTGGGCCTGAAAAATCGAACACTAACCTGCCCTCAGGATTGAAAAATTTGGCTCAGACCCTGTTTGGGCTCAAGGCAGGTCAGGGTTCACAGGGTCAAACTTGCACCTCTACGGGATCATCAGATGTGTCGATTTGTCCAAGGTAGATCCCAAATATTGATCAATCCAAGGTTAAAAAAGTAATAGAAATTGATTTTTTTATTAAAAAATAAGGACAATTCCATCTACTCCGAACCGATTCAAGCTAGGCACTCCAGATCCGTATCGGATCAATATCGGCTGAGACTTTGAGACCAATCCAAACAAATCTGATGTGCAGGTGTGGAAAGAATAAAGATGTTCACTGCTATATGTGAGACATGTTTAAGGAACGAAATTATCAGCAATGACTAGAGATGATTTTAACAATATATTTTAATCGGGCTTAGTCCCTTATTAATGACTTTAAATCTTTAGTTATTAAACAGAAAACTACCCAAGACAAATTGGATTAGGGAAATCAATTAAAATGGGGTAAAATATTAATCCAGACACTAATAAAACAAACAAGATAACCAACCATCAAAGTAGGAACTATGTATCGTTATTAACTGCACTCACTGCTACAACAAAAGTTGAACTCCCTAAGCGCAAAATCAAGAATCACTATATCGATCCTTACAAGAAATTAATCTCCAAGTAGAAGATTATACAAACTTCAACTCTGTTAACGAACTACTAACCTTCCCTAAACGCTACTGATCACTTCTTTACTCCTTAATCCTAATAATGAATGAATGAATCCTCATATACACAACTACTGTCTACTGTATGAATGATCACTTGCTAAGCTGATCGAGATGGACATGCATCATATTGGGTCGTCATTGTCAAGCACAGGTGGGCTTAGTCGGAGGCGTTTGCGTGCGAATTCACAAAGTTCAGGATCCGGAGGTGGAGGAGCTGCTGTGGCGACTACTGGTTCAGGAGCGGCACCATCTGGAGGAAGAGGAGATCTCTTGAGTACAGAGAAACAGAATCCTCTGGTGGAAGGGTCCCATAACATCCCGATCAGATCCCCTGTTCGAAGCTCTCTCCTCTTCACAAATTCCTTAATCCAATTCAAACCAAGCTTGTAAGAGTGGTTGCTGTTCCACTTCTTGAAGCTCAGCAAATGGCGTGTGCCTGTATCCAAGTCATAAACCCAGACATTGAGTCCTCTAAAGCTCTGTACCACACCATGGATTTCGCAAGGATTTAGGAATGGAAGGACATGCTTCTCCACCTGATCGCTTGGCAATATAATTCTGCTAAGATGATAGAGATCACTGGCCGTGAGATTTTTCTTGACAATCCATGGATCCCTGTACAACTTCAACTCCAATGGATCCTCCTCCTTCTGCTCCTCTCCATCTCTCCTTTTCTTCAGTACTTTCATCTTTCCTCTTTCCTCTCAGCAAGAGAAAGGAAACGCAAGAACACCAGAAACCGATTACGATCAGAATTCAGAGAAATTGAAATTAAAGTAGAGATGAGAAATGGGTAACTGAAATGGTTGAGGGATCGAATGGGTACGTATTATTTATAGAAGTAACTGAGGCGCTCTCTCTCTCTCTCGCTCAGGTGACTTAAACACTACCAATACTAATCTGAATAGGAAACACCAAGGAGTTACTTACTAATTTGGAATGACGAAGTTTCTGATCGGTCCTCTTTGATTTGTTTCTAAAAATGAATCCTATTCAAATTTTGATTGCAGAGTTCGTTGGAAGGGCAGATTCGGGCAGATTATTTGCTTAACCTCCAAGCACTAACGGTCATATTTGAATTTTGTTGGGAAGGAGATCTCGTTTAACTTCCGCGGGCAACAAGGACCGCTCAATCTTTAAAGCATGCCTCTCCCTGATTCTTCTTATCAATGTGCAGCTGGTTTTTCAATAATAATAAAAAAATCCAACCGATTTTTATTGAGTAACTAATTAGTTAATGTGTCCATTGAGAGCCGGACCTAGCATTAACATCCAGATCTTTATTCCCTCCAAGTCCTTGCCCAACCTAGGTCCTTGTCCAACCTAGTTCCCCGATGCCTCTAACAAGGGGGATGTAATGATCATTCTACCCCTGCTCACACACTCTGCTCAGGTGGGGTTCACCCGCCTTATTAGAGAGGTACTGGAGAACTGGGCCGAGTAAGAAATTGGACGAGATAATTTTCCACTAACATCATGGGTTGGGCTAAAGCTTGAGTTTGGGAATGACCCAATAGGTGGTGCTAATTGGTAGAGCAGGTTTTCCCTGACGAGCCTAATCGATCATGGTTTTAGTGCATTGTACCAGATCGGTATCGATCATCTTCAAATCCGATACGATACTAATACAGATTGGCATAGATAGGCCTGTATCGGGCACGTTTGCTTTTGATTTTCCTTAAAAAAATTGGGTTATTTTTTTTTTTTCTCTTTTATCTATCGTCCGTACTATTTCACCAATACAGTATCCACATGGTATCGAGATTGGCGGCTATCGAAAGTAGGGATCAACTACCCCCATGGGGAACAGTAGGGACAGATCTAAACCCTCCATGGGGTCTGGGACCCACCTCTAGGGTGTGGGACCCATGCCCCATGGAGGGTTCAAATCAGTTCCCTTCGTCTCCAAGTGGGGAGAAGATCCGGACTCAGTTAGTGGAGTTTGATTCTTCGTAGGAACAAAAAAAGAAAGTTTAGCTATCACTATGCCGATCAAGTGGTGAGAGAACACGAGCCTTAGTGGGTTACAACAACTTTCATCTTAATATTCCACTTTGACTGGGTCTCATGCCACATATTAATCATTCAACAGTGGGCTATTTTTATACATATGAGATGCTTCTCTACTACTCTGGATCCGAATAGACCTGATGGAGTAATAGGTCATCCACCTGTCTCATTTTCTCTTCTGGTGGTAATACTTTGATCAGTGTTGCTTGACTGCTCTGACATGTGTTTTTTGAAAAAATTTTAAGATTCTTTTTGGCGGGGTTTCCCTAGCTTTCTCAAGAAGCTTTATGGAGTGCTTTCAAGAGCGCACCACGTCGTCAATTCACCTTGAAGATTGGAAGGGTCACCTGGAGAATTGTGAAATCGTGAGATTTTGGACCATCCGTTTAAGAGAACTTGAGCCTTTCATGCTCCTATATAAGTGATGACCAGCCTTCAGTCTTTCTACTTTCGCTTAGGGGCATCAATCGGTCAGTTTGGACCAGCTTCAGTTTGATTTCATCGATTTCAGTGTGAGAATGCGTGAATCCAAAACATGATCCATTAAGGGTGTAGCGGTTTAGGTTTGGATTCGGTTTCATATCGGTTTCTTTTATCAGTTTGGTTTTAGTTTGCCATGTAAATATATCCAAATGTATTAAAAAACATGTTTTTTATTTTTTAATGAATTTCAGGTTGGTACAGTTTCTAATCGGGTTATATTGGTTTCGACCCGGTTTGGTTTCAGTGCCACAAAATCTCAATCCGAAACATGGTTCTATAAGCTCATATCGGTTTCGGTTCGACTTGATTTCGGTTTCACTAGTTCGAGCTATATTTTGACACCCCTACTTTTGCTACTTTTGATTTTTCAAGAGAGGTCGTCTCCGAATCTTCTTGGCTCTTTCTCGTTAGTTAAGAGTGGTGCCTTCGAAAGCTTTCACTTTGGCCCAGTCACCTCGACAATCCACATATAAAGGGAAATCATTTTGAATGTTCCACCACAGATTTGGCCAGGGACACAATCAGACCTATGTCCCAATGCAGGCGGGGCCCACATAATTAGGGTTTAATGACATGGTGGCCAAACAATACAGGATTCGAATAAAATTTTAGGACATGCTTTAAAATCAATAAAAAAAATTCTATTCGAAGAGTTCCAACCCATTCTGACAATGTTTGGCCCTCCAGTCATTACAAAGGAAAATGTTCATTTTTCGCAATGCAAAATCTTGGGGAATATTTTGGGGTCCAATTACTAGCAGTTGGGAGGGAGATGTTTTGGAGTGACAAAATTCAATATCTACAGCCTTCTCATGGTGTTTTCCCATTTTAATGATTTTTTTTGGATTTGAAATTTTTGTAGGTTTGTTTTTGTAGTAGGAAGTTTTCATTGACACCCTCGACCGAATGGACTTGTCATCAACGCTCTTGATTAAGCGACTTAGTTACTAGCACTGTTGACCGAGTGACAGTACAGTAGACAATCATGATCATGCGACGACATTAGTAGTACTTCTGCCCAAGTGTCACACTTTTGTTTCTGGCCAAGTGGTGACTTTCTTTCCTTGTTCCTTGGGGTTATAGTTCTTGTAAAAACTGGCAGTCCAAGTGTCACACTACTATGGCTGAGTATGCTATGGGTCCTGGTTGTCAGTCTAGATGTTGTGAAGTTATGGTACCTGTCACTTCAATGTCATCGAAGCCGTCAGTACGAACACATATGCACTTACTTGGGCTAATTGACATATGCCACGTCCTCAGGTGCGTTGCTTGGAGTAGGAGAACGAAAAGGTGTCTTTTTAATTTTGATATCCATCCTTTCATGCTTGCGTCTGTTCATTTCGTGGGCGCAAATTTTATGGAGCATTTATTGCTCCATTCCTTACCTTCTCCGCTTTACTTTCCTTTTAAAATCCTCTTCTGCTTCATTCTCTTTTCCTTTGCTTTTTCTATGTTTTTTCTCCAAGTTCTACAACTCTTTGCGCTTCTAGGGTGGCCTTCATTGTGCATGTGTCCCATGTGCTAGGGTTCCTCTAGGCTTTGTCAAGCTTTTCACGTCGCCCACCTTTCTCTACAAACTCAACCAGTAAGATTTCCATCACTCCTCTTTCAGTTTCTATAATTTTATGTTTCTGTTTCGCTTTTATCTTGGTGTAGATGACTTCTTCCTCATCTTCCTCCTCTTCTTCCCATCATATTCTTCGTGTATACTACCCTTCACATGCGACTGTGATAGCCTCTGCCAATAGATTGACATACCCTGGCGGAGGTTTAATCCTTCCTCGAGATCCGGAGGCCGTAATTCTTGAGTTTAGGGAGGTTCTGCCCCCCTCAAGGAGCGCGGTAGCTGTAGGCGCACCAAGCTTGGTTGTGCCTGGCGCCACCAGGGGGATCGGTGTCGTGCTTGCCACTAATGTTCCCTAGGCGGCCTTGGACTATCTCAGCTTCTTCGAGGAAAGGGATTTGTCGAATTATAGGGATAGGTATGACCTACCTTCCAGTGTCGTTCTCAATTAAGCTCCCTAGGTCTGGGGAATCTGCGGAGTATGCATGTACTCTATCAGTGGAAGAGATGTGTCTGTTCAAGGGTTTGAGATTTCCGATTGGGGATGCCATTCAGGGTTTCTTAGGTGAGTTGTTTGACCATTTATAGGTAGCCCCCATCCAGATCATCCCTAAATCTTGGCAAAGTGTCTTAGGATTCATGCTTCTTGTCATGAACCTAGACCCTCCCCTCTCCTTTTTGCTTTTTCATCATCTCTACCATCTCCAATCCCAGCAAGGGAGGGGATGGTATAGCCTAAGCCAACGTTCTGGCGTTCATCATGTTGTTGGGTTCAACACCTCGGTCAAGGGGTGGAAAAACCAGTTCTTTTTTGCCTTTGGGTTGGAGGGTCTTTTGATCGAGAACATCTGGTGTGAGCCCGTGATCAAGGTAGTGAATGCCAAGATTCCTCTTAGTCATCACCCTTCGCTTGATGAAAATAGCACCTCCATTCGAAGTTTTTTACTTAACAAACGAGGGGCTTCTATTCCGTCATGGGCTTAGTCCTGGTCATCTTTGCATTTTTCTTTTTGTCGCCTTAAAATCGTTATCTGATTGAGTAACCCTTTTTCTTCTGTCTTTTCAGTGCAATTCAACGATGCGGATATCCAGGCTGCCCTAAATGTTCACTATGCTCGTCACGTTCCTCGGTCTGTACCCGATGTTGTGGCGAGCTTAGCCGTTTGGTCCAAGGTCCCTTCCTGACCCAAAGCTCAACAAGCAAAGAAGAGGAAGAGGACTAAGGGATCTACCTCCCAGAGGGCGAGTCGTTCCTCGGCTGGTGCTTTTCGGGTTGCGTCATCTGTTGGTGCAATCACAGATTTACTAGTTGGGGACCTGACAAATGTTCGTCGAGAGAAGAGATAGTGGATGTGGAGCCGTCATTGGCTGATCTGATCGGTGCTCCGATCGATCCTCCCCCAAATGATGCCCTCCACCTGGCCACGAATCCTCCCATAGCTCCATCTGCTAGCGAAAGTGGTTTGGGAGACACCCTTCTTCCCCTCGAGGATCAAGAAAATGACCTGCTGGTCGATGCACCTGCTCCCGCTATTCCTGACTGGGGACTCTCTGTAAGAGATAGCATTTTTTAGCATACCGGGGAGGGGGTGAAGTGGACAAAGGGCTATGTCCTTCCGTCCGATTGGGAGGATCTGAAGCGAAATCTTCTCATGGTGGTTGCTAAACATGGAAGAGTCTACACCACATGGGTTAGCTTATTTTTGCATTCTTTTTTATCATTCGTCACGGTTTATTGGTTTTCTAATTCCTCCTTGGCTGCAGCTCATTGCCTGTGCATCCCAGGCCTTTGATTTGATTGACAAATTCAACTCCACATATGCGGCACTGGTGTAAGAGGCAGAGGATCTAAAAGGCTCTATCACTGAAGCCGAGGGTGAAAGGGACACCGTGCGCTCCGAGCTCGCTATCTCTGAGACCGACAGGAAGGAGATTGAACTTGAACTCCAAAACTTGATGTCAACCAATTGGAGGACCAAGTTAAGGTGCTTTTCGAGCGGCTCAAGATAGAGGAATCTTGGGTCAAGGAGTTGGAGTCTAACTAGGGTATTGAGAAATCCAAGTTAGAAGGGGTAGCGACCAAGCTGGCGAAAGAGCACATGGTAAGGGGGGCTGCCGAGAAGCGCATAGCCCAGCTCGAGGACTCAGTGAAGGCTGCAAAGGTGGTGAATTCTTCCATAGCTACTCGAGCTATGGAGGACTACAAGGCCTCTGAAGCCTTTAATGCAGACACTACAAGTGCTGGCATGGCTCTCTACATCAAGAGTGAGGAGGAGGCATGGACATACATTCTAGCTTGGATCCCTAACTTTGACTATTCCGATTAAAGGGCTCTTTACGCTGACCAAGTCCCCGTGTGTTCACCGGTTGATGAAGGGGTTCCAGTGGCTGGCATAAAGGAAGTCGATGAGGAGCTAGAGGTCAGTGGCGAGGTGGAGGAGAGTGGCGAGGAATCAGAGGAGGAAGGTGGTGACCAAGGCAAAGAGGTCACCGAATAAAATGATTTGTAGTTTTACAGCTATTTGCCTCTTCTTCTCTCCTTTTTTTTTGTTGATTGGCACTCGCCGATCGTTGTAAACATCTTTCTAGAATGGAAAACCTTTTGATTTTTCTAATTGTTGTTTGGAAAGTTTTGCTAAATCCTTGTGTAATTGGCTCAGGTTCCTTCCGCACCCCTTACTCAGCAGCCCAACGCTAACATGATTTCTCGCGAATCTGCCATACGGATAGCGGAGTTGGAAGTGCAGTTGGACGACTGTAGGATGCGCTTTGATCCTCTACTAGCCTGTGCAAGATCCTTGGAGAAGAAGTTGAGAAAAGTGGAGGAGCGTCTTGCGGATAATGAGACTGATTTATACAAAGCTTATAACCGGGTGGAGGATCTCACCGAACAACTTGAATTTACCCAGGAAGTGAATGATATCGTCCTTGACTGGGTTGAGACAAAGAAGATAGTTGCTGTCGACCTGACTGGGTTGAGACAGAGAAGATAGTTGCTGTCGAACATGCTATGGAACAACTCGAGAGTTCTACTGCTCGACAATGGTTAGGAGTATAATCCCTGATTGATAGGAATCATGGGCGCTACTCTTATAGTTTTCTTATAGGAATAAAGTGGTATAAGGAAGGATTAACTCACGCTTACGTGGCATGTTGTACCGTTCTTGGTAGACTCTTTCTTGGAGTGGGCATGGAAGTGATCTGTTGGATTTTCATCGTTGATAGGTTACAATGCTCCGATGTTGTGGCATGATTTAATTGGATAGTTATATTTGGGTATATTAATGTCTTTTGATATTGACAGTAACTACTACTGGTGAAAATTTTCAGAACAAATGATTCTTTTGCAACTTTAAGTTTCATATTATTTTCATTTATTTTTTAGTAATTATTAATGAAGGAACAAATGCAGTACTAAAGCCAAGGAAACAAACTAAAAGATCTAGGGTCGCATCCCTCTGCTACCGAGCTGCTCGTACTGCCCTGTAAGCCCCAGACATAGCAAGGTGGCAAAAAGACCGCCTTACCCCTACCCAAGTGCCTTGCCCCAACGAGGGTAAGGCGGTTTTTTTTGCCTTGCTGTGTGTGGGGTGCACGGAAGTAGGGGCAGCTCGAAAGTAGAGGATCCAGATCCAAAGATCTAACTCCATCTAAAAAGTTTACAACACCCGAGAAGAAAACTAAGAGAATTGCTTACAAGGGTACGTGTATCATTCCCAAGTCGCATCCTAGGATGCATAGCCACCTTTTTACCAAGTAATCAGCCATCTCTGTAGTTATTCTCATATTCCATTCGTATAAATAGTTCATGGAAGACAAAATGGCATATGTTAGCTGTAATTGACTTGTACAAACTTCTAACAAGTTTTTCCATCAAGAGTTTGTTCAACAACAGGTTTTTTGTTGAATACACGTACCCCTTATAATGCATCTAATATTTTCAAATTATAGGGTTGATTAGAAGAAAGGGTAGTTTGGTTAATTAAATTTTCTTTTAGCATTTAAGGCCTAAAGTTAACAGTTTGGACTTAAATGGCTTTAGGGGGTAAAGTAGGGCTAGTACGTGGAATTTTCAAGGGGTGCATGTGGACTTGTCAAAACCTTAGGGGGGCATGAGGAATATTGGGTGCATTATACGGGGGTACGTGTACTTAACCCATTTTAAAATGATTCTACCCAAGGGAGAATCTGCCACTGTCGAGTGTTGTTGTGATGGAGAACACTATGCAGTTGGTTAAGAGCATTGTAGATAAGGGAAGAGTACTGCTCTCCAGCTTAGATAATCTTGTAATAACTCCTTTCAATGCTTGAAATAGATTATTAGCATACATCTTCTTGGCTCAATCAATCCATATACCTATATTGCCTTTTGCAGTAATGTCTCCCATCTCTCCCTTAGTGTGGAGAAGCCAAAATTATTTGTGGGCAACAAGATCAGTGGGATTTACCTCTTGAACCCATTTGTTCTTTGGTCGAATAAAACTGAAGAAAACGCCAATTGAGACGAAGGGGCTTGCAGTAGGCGATTGCGCTAGAGGGGAAGCTGCAATGGCAGATTAGTGGGACGAGGAAAGGGGCAACAGGGAATCATGGCTATGGGGTTGCAGTCACAAGGGCGCCGCTGACAGCAGCTTCAAGTTTGCTTTGGAATTAATAAATCGAATCAAGAATCAAGATTAATTGTGTTGTGTTATTATTATGGGATTTGGATGAAGAAGAGGAAGAAGAAGAAGAAGAAGAAGAAGCAGAGGAAGAAGAAGAAGCGGAAGTTACTTGTTGATCAAGGGGTGGTCATCGCGGTGCAGGAGGTGGTCGTCGCCGGAGAAGATATGGATCCAGTGTTAGTTTAATACTAGAGAATAGGAAGGGTAAAATTGACTTTTCAAATCAATAAGAAATATAGAAGGGCAAAACTGAGCTTTTCAATTTAAAACTAAGAGAGTTAGCACTCAGGGGTATGGACATAATTAATTAATTTACAGAGGTGGTAAACGTAATAAACTCAAACTACGGGATGGTAAACGTAAGGGAATGAATTAATATCATAATCAATATATACATATTTTGGTTAAAAACTATTTTTTCAATTTTATTGTGTAAAAATAATATTAAAAGTATCCTTAATTTTAAAAGTGAATTTTGGGGAAAAGTAAAATGTTATCTTTAGAATTAGTTTTGGACATGTGGCGACCATCAGGAGAGGTATTTGAGGAATTGGAGGGGTGTCAGAATTGGAGGTGATAAAAATCCGCTTATCTTGGACCTAATCAGACCTGGGCTGAGTCCTAGGATCCTAAGTTAGGCCTTGGTTTTCAAAATTCTGGTCCAGCCCAGCCCAGCTCAGTTACACCCTAGTAATAATTTAGTGGGAAAAAATGATTGTTATTAATTATTATATTTCTACTTGTTGCTATTGTAATTGTAACCTCCATTACCATTATATGGTAATTGTTGGATAAGAACATATTCTCGAATTGGGCAACTAGTTAACAATGGGTGGGTGGCTATTGGGCCACTTGGATAGGTGATTAGGACTTGATGATCGTCACACGATCCACTCATTTTATTTGTTGATGTTCTTCAGATTCTTTGATACATCAAAGGCACTCTCCTCTATGGCTTACTATACTCCTTCGACTCCTTTTTTGAGTTGAGGGCCTATTGTGATGCCAAGTAGGCAACTGATGCTATTGATCAATGTTTTACAATAAGTTATTGCTTCTACCTTGACAATTCTCTTATTTATTGGCGTAGTAAGAAATAAAGTCATATTGCTCGCTCTAGCGCCGGAGCCATGTATCATGCTCTTGCTCATGCAACATCTGAACTTATTTGGCTTCACTGGCTTCTTCAGGATAAGGGTGTCTCTTTCTCAACTCCGATCCCTATATATTATGACAACTAGAATGTTCTTTAAATTGTTCACAATGATGTATTTTATGAACGCACCAAGTAAATTGAAATAGATTGTCATTTTATTCGTCATCTCTACCTCACGGTACTCTCACTTTTCTTTCATCCCATTAGTGCATCAACTTATAGATCTATTTACCAAAACACATCCTTCCAGCTGCTTTCATTTATTAGTGTCCAAACTCAATTTGATTTTCTCTGATGTTAATGTATAATATTTTGTGTTACTCTTTTTTCTTGTTAGATCTTGTTAAATATAAATTAACAAAATCTGTTATCTCCTTCTCTATGGTGGAATTTGATACCGGTTCTATCAATCTTCACAGGGACATCCACTGTTAACCAATTCTTTCTAGAAGCAACAAATCGCTCATCCATGTGAGTAGGAAGGATTCATGTTCTTAGAGTTCATTAAGATGTTTTTTGTTTTTTGTTTTTTGGGTAAAATGTATAATAAGAATATATTTCTAAGCAAACAAGAGAAACCACTCGCCAAGTAGGGAAAAAAAGGGAGTTTACATTTACAAAGATTCTTCATTATAGCAAGGTTGTTGATTGTAATATTTTGGCGGCAATATGTAAATATATAGTACTAAGCAAACTACAAGTATACAAGTTGACTTCGTTGCTATTTCTTGGTGCAATTCTCTTTTCTTCTTGTAAGGGTTAATCGTGATTATTGATCATAATCTAATGGGACTTTAACATTCTCGTTGTTGAAAATATGTGTCCATCAAACCCGAATTTGTTTGAATAAATAATTACATGCCCTATAGGTCATTATGATGTATTGTTTAGTGTAGGGTCCTACGTGCAAATTAAAGGAGTTTAATTGTGCACGACATTTATTGGGAAATAAGTATAGGTTAATTTTCTCTTTAATTGTGACAATGAGATATACTTTAATTACATTAAATTGTCGGCCATAATCAGAAGAGATGAAATATCCCTTTTAGATTCTTTCTCTTCCCAATTTAGAAGCAAGATTTTTTGCGCAATTCTTCAGAATTCTATCAATCACCAAAGTAAGAGGTTCAATTTAGAAGACTGAACATCGTGCAGCGCAAAGAGGCAAGTACAGTTTAGGAAACTGACTGTTGCACATCACTAGAGCCCTAATAGGGCTTCACTCTTTAAGAGAAAGAGAGGGAGGAGGCTGGACCGAATTTTCCAGCCTCCTCTCTCTCTCTCTCTCTCTTGAGTGGTGAGTGGTGTAAGGGTTTTGGGATTTGGAATCCTAACTTTGGTGAAAGTTTTGATCATGATAGTGCACTAGATTGAAGAGTCAAGGTGTAGCACACTTCAATCCCCTTCGTTGTTTAGGTGAGGAAGAACTACTATTTGGAGGAGGAACTTCACTTGCGGTTCTAAGGTAACATAATATTTCCCATATAATTCGTTAAGGTATTCTCAAATTTGAATGCAAAGGTGCAATACCGGACCGGATCCGAATCCGTTGCGTAATCGGGTCCAATTCCTTCACTTGTAGATTTTTTTATTAAGGGTTGTTGTACAAGAGATTATTGAGCAAGAAAGTTTAGAAGACATCTTCATCAGTTGTTGGGTCTTTGGCTTCAAGTTTATTTCTATGTTATTCATCATGGTTTTAGGGAAGTGAAAGGTGTGGTAAGTGGTCAGATTGGCATTTCTTGCGATTTTTAGCAAAGCTTTGTCTTCAGCTATTTTGAAAATTTAATGACAACTACTGCAAGGTGTTGGCGTTCCAAGCTAGAGCAATAATCCCACATTGGATATGAATAACTCGGTGTGAAGACTTATAAGGGTTTGGGTACCCTCTCCTTAAAGGCTCGTTTTTAAGGATGAGGTCTACCCAAATCCCTAACAAATGGTATCAAAGCTTGGGCACCTCTGCCTCCCGTGGAAGGGAGATTATTGGAGTTCTACGCGAGAGCAATAATTCCACATTGGTTATGAATAACCTGTTGAGGAGGCTTATAAGGACTTGAGCACCCTCCTCTTAAAAGGCTGGCTTTAAAGGATGAGTTCTACCCAAGTCCCTGGCATAAGGAAGTTTGTTTTGGATGACAACGAATCAATTGTGTCGAGTAAAATAAACATGAAATTTGGTCAAGAATCAAGTAGACTCAGAGTCGGTCCGAGTTTTCACTGACTTTCTGTTTTTATTCGAGTCATGTGAAATTCACCAAGTCTTTTTTTGTTTTTTTCTTATTGATCATATACTATTCATAACATAAGTTTGATTTACAACTAAACAAAACCCTACAATCTTTGTTCCTTTTCTTCAATATAAACCTCCTTCTTTTTCCTTTTCACTTGTGAAGCAACCATAGCAGGGAAATAGAAGAAGGAAAATATTAATAAAATAAATATATATATATATATATATATATATAAAAAACATGACTCGCCCGAGTCACCAAGTTTTGAAAAGGATTTTCCAACCATAGAATATTCTTGAAAATTTATCATTTATTAGTGGTTTTTAGAAACAAATGGATCTTAAACGAATCACGTAAAAAAGTTTGAATGCACCATAATCAGGCCAGACTTGAGAATCGATTTCATTACATGCTAGCTCAACTATTTGAAAGTATCAAGGAATTAATGGCATCTCCATCAAAACAACAATTGCAGAAACTATTTATTTAGCAGAGAGAGAGAGAGAGAGAGAGATTTCCCAAAACAAAAACACAAACAAAAAATTAACTATGTTTCAAAGATATATATGAGTTACAAACTGAATGATTTTAGTGCATCTCCATTATTCTTAAGAAGTAAAAAAGGTCTGGCCACACTAAACCCTATCTCTTAATCTCTGTAATACTTGAGATAAAAGAAAGAAAAGGGAGACCCATTACTGTGCATCTTCTTCAATATCATCCAGTACTATTTCCTCCTCGGCGATGGTCTCCAACCTCGGCGAATTAGAGGATTTCTGTGGAGAGATGAAAAGAGCGGGTGCGACCTCCATCCATGTCAGCCATAACCTTGACTCTACTACCATTTCTATGAGATGAAAGGTTGCTTCACTCATGAGAATTGGTTCTTTCCCCTGTCTCCTCTAAGGAGAGAATGGGAATTGAGAGAGATGGTGGGGTTTGCTGCTAAAGCTTGGAAGGAAGGTCTCAGATTTCAGATTTCTTGGATTGATAGAAAGGATATGAGCTTTGTTCTTTTATAGAGAAGAGAAGGAAAGAGTGTTTAAGGAAGTAAGAAAAATATCTCAAGAAAAATATCTCAAGCCTCAACTCTCAAGGTTGTTGGGGACTCAACATGCTCAACAGCCGAGACCAATTCACTGTATCAGAAAAATACACGTGGCAACATGGAAAATGGCTCTTCTTAACTGATTGGACTAAGGAAGTCAATAATTCGATTAGTGGACCCAGAACTGTTTGGCCCAAATTAGTGGTAAGGATTTCCTTTTCAAGGAAAGAGCTGACATTATAAAGGACAGTAGGCCAGTTCGGAGTCGGGTTGTGGCAGGTCGGATTCGGCATTTGTGTACCTAGATCCATATTCAAAAATCACTTTCTTTCTTATAATGTACATCGAATTCTAGTTATTATAAGGGCGTATCCACTATATGAGGCTCTCGGCACCATTGTTTGAGGAATCAGTATTAGATTGGCTGGATCAGTCAATTCATATTGATATCGGTGGAGAGTGGAGATTGATATTGATTCCTTACCATTCCTATATTAGTGGATCGATACGGACCAAGGGTAAATTTGTAAAAAAATCTATTTTTTTTTTTGAAGAAAGCAACGATAAATGTATCTGATCTAAACCGATACAGATCGATCCAAATTGATATCAATCTCGGCAGATATTGGACAAGGGTCTAAGGAGGTTTATATGAATGCAGCCTTACCCTCACCTTACAAAAAGGTTGTTTCTTTACTCGAACCCACAATCACTAGGTCGTAATGGAAAAATCATAACCCTCCGCCTCTTTTTATTAGAGCCATATATTTTTGATAATATTAATAAAGTTGAGAAATTTTCTTGAAATTTTTTCTTCCAAGGCTTAAATGAATCTGGTAAAATAAGTTTGAGCCCACCATAATCAGGCAAGACTTGAGAGTTGAGTTTATTTTTAGCCCTAGTCCAAAGTTTAGGCTCAACTAAAATCCATCCTCATACATTATTCTATTTAGATATAACAATTAGAATAAAATTCTAAGTGTAAGCATAAGAGGGGACATTCTAACAAATGACCTTTGTATATATGTGGTAAGCATCAAGATGTGGTGTCTAAACCTTGCAAGCTTATTTTGTTCTCGGTGAAGAAGCACAATCATGATTTTTTTATTCATAAATAAATAAATATACTATATATAAAATAGTTAACAAAATTTATCAAAGGAAATAAAATACCCAAGAAATTGTGACATCCTAAAGCACAATTATTAGACCAGATTAGGGATCAAAACTATGGATGTGCTCAGTTTGCTGATTTGGTCTGACTTGATTCAACATTTTTTATACAGTAAATAAATAAAAAAGGGTAAGAGTTTTCTGTTGGGGAGTGTGACCCCTGCCCATGCATGGGAGCCAATGGGAAAACGTGCGACAGCATCAACAAGGTGGTCATTACCACCTTTCATGGGAGCGGGTGATCATTTCACCCCCATGTGTCTAGGTGCAAGGGTTACACTATTCCCCCAATAGATAACATTTCTCCAATAAAAAAATAAAAGCAGCAAAAAACTGGTTGGTTCACTAGTTCAGAGCTGATCAATCAGATGTGATTTGTATGATTAACCCAAATGAATTTGAGTTCAATCAAACAAATATTAGATGTTGTATTAAAAGTTGATGTTTCGTATCAATCAAATCAAAATTATTCTAAATATTTTACAGTGTGAGAATGATGATCTCATGGTGACAGCAAAATTTTCCCAATGCCACTGATTACTGTTGAAATTGTTAGGTATATTCTATAAGCCTATTATATGTTCTAATATAAGTCTACTAGAATAAGGAATCAGGCTGTGGTGGGTCCCATTGGATAAAACTTATCTAACCTAAAACCCTAGTCTTTCCTATAAATACTAGCTGGAGGCAGCAACCTGTTTATTCCAAACTTGATATGCAGGGTGTATTGCTTTAAGCAACCTTGTGCTTAAACCCTAAATCCTAACAGAAATTCAGCGATTATAATGTTGGAGTTCCACGCGAAAGGCAAAAAAAAGTCTCACATCGGATATGAATAGAGAATGGTGGGGAGGGGGGTTTATAGGTACTTGGGTACCCTCTCCTTAATTGCTAGCTTTTGAGGATGAAATATACCCAAGTCTCTAACAAGTGGTATCTGAGCCAGACTTGGGGCAAAACCAAGGCATAGGAATCTGGTGTTATCTCGATAAACCTCACATTATTGAGGTCAACGCGGAGTCACAAAAAATTGTTTGAAGATGAGTTCTACCCAAGTCCCTAACATATAAGGGTTGTCAATCTGTCACCATGTTGTGAAGCATGCTTGGTGATCCACATGCTCTCTCTCTCTCTCTCTCTCAAACATAATTTATTTAGAACTTTTGAATTGCAAGGCTTCTCCACATCCTCTCTCTCTCTCTCAAACATATTTTATTTAGAATTTTTTAATTGCAAGACTTCTAAATTATGAACGCTACTTAGTGATACGGTAATGGGGGAGTGTGGCCCTTGCGTGCGTGTGGGGACCAATGAAAGTGCACATGAAAGCATCATGGGATGTGGATTTTCGCATGACGGTCATTTCACCCACCACTATGTACGACGTGGGTGGTACACTACCCCATAGAGAACTTTTCTCCTAAAGTTAAATAAAGTTTTTTATGTGTATTTTAAAGTCAACTTCTAATATAAATAAGGGAAAAAGATTGATAACTATAGATTAGATGGAAACAAAAGCTTCTCACTTGGTTAGAGGGTAATCTAACTTTATGTTAAAGTTGGATTGGAATTTAGATGATTAGCCTTCCCACTTGGTCTAAATAGGTGGGATATAGAGGCAATTTTGGTTGAAAAGATATTTTCGTCAAATTCTGACCATGGTTTTAGTAATCGGTATTGGCATCACTATCGTCTTTGTCGATACCAATTCGTATTTAGTTCGAATCAATCAAGCTTATCCCTGTTTTCTTCAAAAAATTATATATATTTTTACATTTTTATCCTTGTCCATACCAATCCACCGATATGGGATCAGCCAGAAATTCGTATCGATCTCCACTGATATTGATACGAATCATCTAATCCTTTATCGATTCCTCAAACCATGAGTCCGACATGAAAATTTTTGTGTATGTTTTACTATACATCTTTTTATCCTTCTTCCATGAAGAAAACGCTTGTCTTTCTTTCATGAAAAGACACCTTATATAGCCTTCAGTAAGGAGAAAAAAACATTAATCTTATAATATTTAACCTTTTACTTACCATCTATACTAACCATAAATTGATTTTTTCTATCCAATGAAGCTGAAATATTGTCTACATCTAGAGTTTCGATTTCAAGATCACATGCATGGGAGAATATCCCTGATGTAATATGGAAGCGAATCTGGGCAATGGACACCTTCCAAAAATAAAAAATTTCATATGGTATTCCTGTGCTATGGGATTGGTCACTGGTGAAGTTTTATTTATTAGAAAGATGCCAATAGATCACTCTTGTCGACGATGTGGTGTTGAGAAAGAAAGTGCAGATCATATTCTATTGGGCTGCAGCTTTGCAAAATTAGTATGGTTTGGAAGCAGCCTCTCTTATTCGCCTCCTTCTGATAGGGAACCTTTAATTGTCGACTGGCTAAAGGGATGGGATGCTCTATTCTGTTCTGATAAGAAGCTTGCCCGTCAATCTCTTTCAAGAGCTTCCTTTATTTGTTGGTACCTATGACGTGCAAGGAATGACTTGGTATTTAACGTCAAAATGTGGTCGTCGTTAGAAGTTATCTTTGTAGCAGAAAAGACCTTCAATGAATTCTCTATATGTGGTTCTACTACTGTGAATCGTGTTTCAGCTTCAACACCTATGCCTAATGTTTTGTGTGACAATTGGAAGACACCTCCTTTCAGTGTTATGAAAGCTAATTGTGGTGCTTCTATTCCACTGGGCCAGGCGAAGGGAGGATTGGCTTTTGTTTTTAGAGACTATGAGGGACGCCTTGCGCAAGCTATCTCAATGCCACATCATTTTGCTTCTCCAATCCAAGGGGAATGTCTTGCAATTATAAGTGTAATCTATCAGACATTGGAATTCGGCTTCACTCGCCGAAGTCGAAACGGATAACAAGGAGGTCATTGAACTGATCAATGATCCCTCAAAACTCCCACCATTGGAGGTTATAGTTGTACTACAGGTTATTAGATCTCTTCTATCACTCATTCAATCCATTTCTTTTTTGTGTATTCCAAGGGCTACGAATTATGTAACAGATGCCCTGGTTAGGAAGGCGTTGTCCATCATTTGTAGGACAGAATAGCCACATTCCATTCCTTGGCTCTCAAGACTTTGTATGTTTGAAGCTTTAGATCGTACACATGGTTATCATATTCAGTAAATTCCCTCTTAACTTAAAAAATTTAATTTTTTCTGATACACTTCGTGATAAGTGACAACTTTTAAAGGTCTGAGTCTTTCTATTGAGGCCTTCGATCGGTGTTGATCAAAGAGTATAGCGTAGTAGTTGATGGGTTATTTCGATCATTTGTAAATAGGGGACAAACATTAATGGCCACTGATGCACCTACAATTTCACTACATGGTGAAGTAATGCTTTTCCCAATTTTAAAATTCAATGAAACAAAGAAATATTAAGAAAAATCATCTCATTTTCCTTTCTCCATCGTGCCACCCCCAAAAGCTCTTCCTTTGTTTTTCTTTTTTCCTTTTTTTTTATTTTTATTTCACTTTCCCCTTGTGGTGTATTAGTGTATTACTCTTAAATTCCCCTATTTACTTTTCTTTAATAAAAAAATATATCTAACAAATACTATATATATATTCTAGTCAAAATGGATATGTTATGTTTTTTTTTATGGAAAAGAAACAAAATATATTACTTCGGAACTGAATAATAAACAGTGTTTGTAGACTGAGCATATCTAGCTAGGTTGGTAGCTAAAGCTATACAAAAAGAATCTCCTTGTTTGTCAAAACATATATCATGAGATATATCAGTAATATAGCTTAAGTCCTTTATAAAGTGCCAAGGCCAAGGAGAATTGGTTGGAGATGGAATAACATCAGTGATCTATTGATTGGAACACCACACTTTTGTAATCTTCAACCCCATACTATTTGCAAAATCCAGGCCAGTACGTATACTAAACAGTTCTAGTACCATAGAAATATTAGATGTTATGTGTCTTGCAGCCAAAATGTTAAACTTGCCATCTACCAAAAAGTGATTGGGACAGATTTGTTAATTGTAGAACTTTTGTTATGCTTTTAAAATTCTACAATTAACAAATCTGTCCCAATCACTAGCTTTTATAGATTTGAACTACATTTCTATTTTTTTATTTTGTCTTTTTGGTACACAACTGCATTTCAATTAAGTTATAAGCAACTTCTACTTGTACTTATAAAATGGCATACTTTTTGTTAAGAGTTTTAGAATATTGCCCAAATAATAGGAAACATAAAGGGGTTGTAGAAAGGCTATAAGTACTTGCTAGGGGAACAAATGCTATTAATACTTATAAATTTTGAATGCTCTTTTGATTATAAAGAGGACATTCTAGCCCTCAAGGTAGGGTGTGGTGAATTATAAGTTCACGCTAGTGTGTTTCTTCTAGTTGATATTATGTTATAAAATTCTAAATTGATTATACCATAAGACACTGATTGGTAATACTTTCCCTCTCAATTCCATGATTCTGGGTGAAATGATTTTTTTTTTTTTTTTTTGGATTCTATGATTTTTTGGAGAAAAATCACTGCTTGGTAACTTTCATTGGAAATGATCTCGGGGTATATTCATAACAGAATCACTAATTGGTATACAACTTATAGAACCGTTCCGATTTTTGGGAGTTTAACTACAGAATTGTTATTAAAATCATTTGTTCAAGGTCCAAACCTTATGAATTATCAAAAATATATAGATATTTAACCATAACCCAATATTAATATAAAATATTCAATTGTCCATAACTTCTACCCAATTGTTATATGTTTCAAATTTTAATCAGTACTAAAATTACAATTATTGCAAGCATGTTGTATAAATAGTGAATCAAATAAAAAAAAAATTTGTCATATGCCCATGAAGATAGTTAGGCCATAGTAATGATAGAGGAGGGTTCGATCAACTCGAACTTCATGTTGCACTTGTCAGGTGACAATAGTTTCATTCACATTGAATTACGAATCAACTAAAGATGTGTGCATATGTTATTCCATCCAGTTTTGTTAAAGGTGTTGTTGGTTTTGTAACCCTTTTTGACCTCTATAATCATTGCAGCAAACATAAACATCTACTTCATTTTTTGTCCATTTTGTGGACTACACAACATTGGTGGAAGAACATGTCATGTATCTACAATATTTACTATGCATACAAATTAATTAATAATCTATCTTCGTATATAATATGAAAGAATATAGATAACATGATATCATTGAACAACAACCACATATTTCATTCTATTCTAATATATAAACTACTAAACCATAATAGATTAACTATATCAGTAAACAGGTCCATATCTGGTTAGGCACACATACATACACATGGGTACTTACATTTACCCCCCAAAAAATAACACATGGGTACTTACATACTTGAATTTAGCTCGTCTCCAGGGAGGCGTGCGCCCAGGGTGTTAGCAGGGGGCATCCAGTGGTTGAGCTGTGCCACACACATCTTGGCGCACACCTAAGGATGTGTGCGGCATAGCCCAATGGCTGGCAGCTCCCTGGGCATTCCGTACTCCCTGGAGACGATCCTGATCCTACATACATTAGCAAAATTAATATAGAGAAAGCTAGAGATAGAGAGAGGTAACAACCATTAAAGTAGGTAAGGCAATCCCAATTACATAGAGATCGAGAACATTCACATACAAAAGTAACACAAAGAAACTACATAATAAACTAGAGATGAGGGCCATGGGGATATAAAGAGAGCATTCTTGTGAACTTCATAGATTTTGTTACAAATAATATCATTCCATATTTCATGAAAAAACATAATTTAACCTCATATTTTACTGTATAGGTATATTTAGATGAGGGTGCAAGCATATTTTAATCAAGAAAGACAGGCCATTTCATATTTCACATCCTTTGTTCCAATAAACCTTGATATATATAGGCGTACTTTGTGCACAAGGCTCCCACCACTGCGGGTCTGGGAGGGTCATAATGTACGCAGCCTTACCCATGCTTTCACAAAGAGGGTATTTCCATATTCGAACTCGTCACCACTACGGTCGTCCAATCGCGAGGCCGCGTTTTTTCGAAACACTATGATCATATTTTCGTGATTTTTGGGGAATTCTCGTGTTCTGACTTTCTTCAAGGTTCATCCAATTTTGAGTGGGGTGTCGATGGTCGCCCATGTCCCGTTTATCGTCATCGTCGGGGATGATAATTTTTCAGCGTCTACAGGTACTTGAAGCATACTATTGACCATGGTCTCTACTTCAGCAAATCCACTGAACTAAATTTGTCAACCTTTTCTGATGCTGACTAGGCCAATTGCCCTTATGATCGACAGTCCACGAGTGGATATTGCATTTTTATGGGCCCCTACTTGGTGTCTTGGAGCTCCAAGACACCAAGTAGAGGCCCATAAAAATGCAATATCTCCAAGAAATAACACACTATTGCCTAATCTAGTATAGAGACCGAATACCGGGGTCTCTCCTTGGCTACCACTGAACTAACATGGATTCACAATCTCCTCAAAGAATTGCATTTTCAACAGCTTAAACCTCCTATTCTATGGTGTGACAATCTAGGGGGTACTCATCTCACTGTGAATCCTAATTTCATATACGTAGGAAGCACGTTGAACTGGATTTTTATATTGTGTGTGAAAATGTTTTGAAGGAGTTGGATGTCTGACTAATCTCCACCATCGATCAGCTGGCCGACATCATGACTAAACCGCTCTCCTCTACTAGATTTGTTGCACTTTGATCCAAACTCACAATGACGTTCTCGCTGTTTCGCATGTGGGCCGGGTGTGTTAAGGATAATGATGCTGACCATGTCAAACAGGATCACATCTCTTGTTGAACGGACTCTACTGATGTAAACATTATCACTTTGTAACTATTGTAACGAATTTGGATCCTCTACTGCCGAGCTAAATTCATATTCCTATACGTTGCAAGGGAATTAATTAAAAGGAAATGAAATTTTCAAACCTAAAAACGAAACTTTTATAATCATTACCCCACATAGTTATATCCCAAACTCTAAATCATTCCATATTTGGCTATTAAATTTCATTTTTATTTTGCATCCAAATCCCTTGGGTTTGAAAAGTAAAATAAAAATTACATCTAAAAAACATCACTATTAAAAATGATACAAATTTTAAGTAGTTTATAAAAGATAAAATTACTTGAACACCCCCTAGACTATGACCATTTTACTTATTCTCCCCAACTTTTTAAAGAATTACTTGAACACGCCTTTTAGTTTACCATTTCTTTCAAGTTGCCTGTGTGTTAGTCAGTCACTGTTATCATAGGTTAAATATTTTATAAATGCCTAAACTATCCTTAAAGGGTATTGAAGTGACCGATTTACCTTCTTCTTCTTCCAGCAACAAAAAAAAAAAAAAAAAAAACCTACAGCCATGGCTAACGGGTCTTGAACTTTTTTGCACGTTTCTGTTTTGGATTTTTATTAAAAATCTAACGGATCTTGGCATCACAGCAAGGGAAGCCGTAGAAATTGCTTCCGTGTTCGGTTTTTTTTCCCCCCTTTCCAGCGAGACCTCGTTCCATGACACTGAGTTATGATACAATTAATCAGGTAACTATATCTTGTCAATTTCTTTGTTATAATTTCAAAAACTTGTATATTGATCTGGATGAGTTAGGCATTATTCCCCATATTGCAAATCAGTTTTGGTTTACTTTTACTTTCCTGTAGTCCTAAATCTGTCCAAGTGTTTAAAACCTACTATTAATTCTTTTCTGGTAAACCTGCCTACTATTAATTCACTTAGCTAAAAAGTTTCTCTGAAATTCTCACTCTTCTTATATTCTATTACCATCAAAATATTTCATTCCTCGCTATGTTGCCATTCAAGCTTTTCAATTGCTGAGATGTTTTTTCATTCATTAAAAATCAACAATATACATCCAAAAAAAAAATTTTAAGTAAAATTTGATCATTAAACGCATCACATTTTCATAATACATGTTTAGAAGAATTGAAATGTGAAGGACTATATGAAACAAGTTTCTATGCTTCTTTTAATGTAATCACAAAAAATAAATAAATAAATAAAGTCTATTATTTATTTTAGAGGAGATACATCACTACATTAGTGGAAGGCAAAATTCAAAATTTACGGGTGACCCTTTAGAGGGAAAAGGAAAAATGCTGAAACAATTAAAATGCAAATAGAAATAGTTTATAACAAGGGTAGTAGGAACACCCCTCTCAATAATCAGGTATTGAAACATTACTTGAAGAATAATAGACAAACACGGAAAAAAAATCCTCTCCAATGCCCCAATGGTGCAGCATGGTGCAGTTTGGGGTGAAGAGGTCGATACCTGGCTGATGCGACATCCAATAGGGCCAAGTTCGAAAAAAAAAATGGATCAATAAGCTCGGACTGTTGGATGTGGCATTTGCCAGGTGTCGACCTCTCCACCCCAAGCTGCATCACACTACACCGTTGGGGAATTGGAAAGGATTTAAATCTGACAAACACAACCCAAGGAGGAGAAGGAGTGTGAGAGTGTAGTACATGGAATATTTGGCTGACTGTATACCGATTACTCTCGATTCTAGAGTAGAGCGACAAATATATTGAGTAGAATAGGGGCGACAGGTGCCTTGGAAGATTGTGGATATTCTCAATGATTGTAGAACTCTTTCTACCCATTTCATCAGTATTTCCTTCATTCATACCCTTCGTGAGGCGAATTGTGTGGCAAACCGTTTGGATACTTCAAGCGCATCGTCTCAAACTCATTGTATTTCGACTCTCTTCCCCGACCCCCTCGTGTATTTCTCTCTTGTTGTATATGACGATTCGTCTGGGACATTGTTCCAGCGTTAATAAATTAGTTTCATAAGAAAAAAAGAGATTGAGTATAGAATCAGATTGGCTGATTCCTTTTTGTTTATGTGATGTCATTTCCTTTTGTGGTTTTTTGGTAGAAGTGATGTCATTTCCTTTAATATCTACTATATAACACTTCTAAAGAATATTTACTTGAAAAAATATACACTTCTAAAGAATTACCAAAAAAAATATATACACTCTGATGTGCTAAATAGATGATAAATTAAACACGAAATTTTCATCAGGAGGGACCAATCTAAAGGTTACTTTATATATCTAATGATTAGAACTCGCCGCATCAACCCTCCATATTGAGGCTTGCCAAGAGTTAGGTCAGGGGATAACAACTGCTTGGTTGGTGCTTTATAGGTAGAGATGTAAATGGATCGAATTATGTTAGATGATAGCGATTATCATATTCGTATCCATTTATATTGGACGGATTCGATAATACCCTATAGCTTTTTAGACGGATTCGAATAGTTTCCGAATAGTGATTTTTTGAATACGGATTCTCTTAAATAGATATGAACGCGGATTGGATACGAATTTTCAACTATCCGTTGACATCTTCACCATTTTTATGATGAGGGTTAGGGTTGAGACTTGAGAGTTCAACAACTACCCTTTCTTCTACTCTTCTTAGTCTTTGATTTTTTTCACATAGATATGTGATTCTATGTATCACATTGCATAAACTATATACGGGAGAATGTTCTCTATGCCGCACCACAGCCTGCGGCTAGGCACATGGGCAGCCTGTGCAGGGGGTAGGATGGTCATTGCACCCACCCCCATGTGCCTAGGCGTAGGTTGCGTTGCGGCACAGAGAACATCACCCCACTATATATATATATATATATATATAAACCAATAGAAAATATAGAAAATAGTCACATTATCTTAATTTATAAAATTAGAAAAATAAGATAACAAAATCCAATAAGGTAACTTAAAAGGATAGACGGACACAAAGATATATTTCAGATATTTTATTACCGTTGGATTGCTAAACGAATTGGATAATAATCGGTCAGATAGGGGGATTATCATATTCGTATCGGATTAGTTTCGGATGGATTCGGATTCTCCTAAATGGATACAAACACGGATCGAATATAGATTTTCAAATATCTATTGACATCTCTACTTATCGGTATAGTGCGGACTCCTAAAAGAACATAGGTTGGATTCTCCGGCATAGTTTGAGGAATTAGTATCGGACCACTTGAAACAGCGATTCATATTGGAATTAACGGTCGAGACACCGATTTTATGGTGATCCCAAATCTGTGGATCCAAATGGACTAACGATATGGAAAAAAAAAAAACATTAATTTTTTTTTTTTAGAAATAAAGGTAAAGTCGTTCAATCCAACCCGATTGAAGGTTATATGGATTAATATCCGCCTATACCAATACCAAATACTATAACCATTCTTTCTCATTAAAAAAAAAAAATACTATAACCATTCAATCCAATCTTCACCTATGTCTTGTGCCATAAGATACCCTTTTCCCGTTCGTAACTTTTTCCCTCTTGTAGCTGTAGTTTTTTTTTTCGGTGAAAGCTGTAGTTAAAGTCTAATGATGCAGCTTAAGAGTGTCAAAACCTAACCCGAATTGATGAAATCGAGCTGAACTGTCCGAAATTGCTATGAGCTGATAAGATTGGGTTTTGTAAAACCAAACCGGACTGCACTGAAAACCGATGATATTGGACTGAACTTAAAAAACCGAACCAAAACTAATACCAGCCCAAAATTCATTAAAAATACACATTTTCTTCGTACTATTGAATATATTTACAAGGCAATCTGCTAGGAAACTGCTAAAATAAATCAAAATCAAATCAAACTAAAACTAATTCTCCTTTATTGGATCATGTTTTGGACTCACTCATTCTCACATCAAAACGGATGAAATCAAACCAAAATCGGTCCAAACCTATGGATTGACACCTCTAACTGCAACAAGACAAGTAGGCCCAATAAAATAAAAATAAAAACAAATAGAAGGGTAAAACTGTCATATAATATTTTGCCGAAAGAAAAACTACGAGACAGTCAAGAGAGTTGCGAAACAAGTGCAATGGATGTTTTGCAAGAAGAGAGGAGAAATTAATGCGGAGAGAACCAAAATGACGGAAGCGAAGTAGAGAGTCACAACGGCATTAGAAACAGGGGAAGAAAGGAACATATAGAACAGAGACCATCGGCATTGGGACTTGTTTGGCTGTTATAATTTTTTTTCAGCGATGAGGCCTAGGGGTAAAAATCGTGGAGTTTTCTGTATCTCTACCTGTAATCAGGAGATCGAGCAGCTATCAAGAGAAAGTAGCCGATACAGCCTCTCTAATGGGCTTCTTCCTTCACTTGGAGCCAAAAACAGTCGAAGTGTTAAGTTGCGTAGGTTCATTATTTCGCCTTATGACCATCGTTACAGGTGATGGGTCTCTTCCCTTTCATCCTATTCTCTTTCCTTTTGATTTTCTTGAAATGGGTTCTTTCTTTCATTTTTTAATGATTTGATGGCCTTGCTAAAAACCCAAATTTTCACCTGCTGTGTTGGTGGTTCTTTTTAGTAATATTTCTTTGTTGATTTTGGGTTATCACATTGGAGAGAATTTTTTATCTGTTGGAAATTTTCAAAAGAATGCTAATTTTAGATGTGTGATCTTTTATATGATTCTTTTTTTTTCTAGCGGAAGCTTCTCAGGTTTTTCTAAGTTCGTAAGGATTGTGTTTTGGGGTACTCAATGCTAAAAATCAAGATAGCGAACATGTTGTTGTTTGGATTTTGGTTGATTAATGGAGAGGAGAAATTTAAATTGTTTTGTAGTTGATTAACTTATTCTATTTAAATTATGTGACGAGTAAAGATTTGTGGCTTCTTGCTCGAGCTGCTTCATTGAGGGATTTGTTATTGTATATTGAGAAATGCATGATGAATTTTTTTGGTTTTGGGATGGGGGAGAAGGAAAAGGAAAACGTCAATAAGTCCTTCATCATAAATAAATAAAGTCTATTATTTATTTTAGAGGAGATACATCACTACATTAGTGGAAGGCAAAATTCAAAATTTACGGGTGACCCTTTAGAGGGAAAAGGAAAAATCGCTGAAACAATTAAAATGCAAATAGAAATAGTTTATAACAAGGGTAGTAGGAACACCCCTCTCAATAATCAGGTATTGAAACATTACTTGAAGAATAATAGACAAACACGGAAAAAAATCCTCTCAATGCCCCAATGGTGCAGCATGGTGCAGTTTGGGGTGAAGAGGTCGATACCGGCTGATGCGACATCCAATAGGGCCAAGTTCGAAAAAAAAATGGATCAATAAGCTCGGACTGTTGGATGTGGCATTTGCCAGTGTCGACCTCTCCACCCCAAGCTGCATCACACTACACCGTTGGGGAATTGGAAAGGATTTAAATCGACAAACACAACCCAAGGAGGAGAAGGAGTGTGAGAGTGTAGTACATGGAATATTTGGCTGACTGTATACCGATTACTCTCGATTCTAGAGTAGAGCGACAAATATATTGAGTAGAATAGGGGCGACAGGTGCCTTGGAAGATTGTGGATATTCTCAATGATTGTAGAACTCTTTCTACCCATTTCATCAGTATTTCCTTCATTCATACCCTTCGTGAGGCGAATTGTGTGGCAAACCGTTTGGATACTTCAAGCGCATCGTCTCAAACTCATTGTATTTCGACTCTCTTCCCCGACCCCCTCGTGTATTTCTCTCTTGTTGTATATGACGATTCGTCTGGGACATTGTTCCAGCGTTAATAAATTAGTTTCATAAGAAAAAAAGAGATTGAGTATAGAATCAGATTGGCTGATTCCTTTTTGTTTATGTGATGTCATTTCCTTTTGTGGTTTTTTGGTAGAAGTGATGTCATTTCCTTTAATATCTACTATATAACACTTCTAAAGAATATTTACTTGAAAAAAATATACACTTCTAAAGAATTACCAAAAAAAAATATATACACTACTGATGTGCTAAATAGATGATAAATTAAACACGAAATTTTCATCAGGAGGGACCAATCTAAAGGTTACTTTATATATCTAATGATTAGAACTCGCCGCATCAACCCTCCATATTGAGGCTTGCCAAGAGTTAGGTCAGGGGATAACAACTGCTTGGTTGGTGCTTTATAGGTAGAGATGTAAATGGATCGAATTATGTTAGATGATAGCAGTATCATATTCGTATCCATTTATATTCGGACGGATTCAGATAATACCCTATAGCTTTTTAGACGGATTCGAATAGTTTCCGAATAGTGATTTTTTGAATACGGATTCTCTTAAATAGATATGAACGCGGATTGGATACGAATTTTCAACTATCCGTTGACATCTTCACCATTTTTATGATGAGGGTTAGGGTTGAGACTTGAGAGTTCAACAACTACCCTTTCTTCTACTCTTCTTAGTCTTTGATTTTTTTCACATAGATATGTGATTCTATGTATCACATTGCATAAACTATATACGGGAGAATGTTCTCTATGCCGCACCACAGCCTGCGGCTAGGCACATGGGCAGCCTGTGCAGGGGGTAGGATGGTCATTGCACCCACCCCCATGTGCCTAGGCGTAGGTTGCGTTGCGGCACAGAGAACATCACCCCACTATATATATATATATATATAAACCAATAGAAAATATAGAAAATAGTCACATTATCTTAATTTATAAAATTAGAAAAATAAGATAACAAAATCCAATAAGGTAACTTAAAAGGATAGACGGACACAAAGATATATTTCAGATATTTTATTACCGTTGGATTGCTAAACGAATTGGATAATAATCGGTCAGATAGGGGGATTATCATATTCGTATCGGATTAGTTTCGGATGGATTCGGATTCTCCTAAATGGATACAAACACGGATCGAATATAGATTTTCAAATATCTATTGACATCTCTACTTATCGGTATAGTGCAGACTCCTAAAAGAACATAGGTTGGATTCTCCAGCATAGTTTGAGGAATTAGTATCGGACCACTTGAAACAGGCGATTCATATTGGAATTAACAGATCGAGACACCGATTTTATGGTGATCCCAAATCTGTGGATCCAAATGGACTAACGATATGGAAAAAAAAAAAACATTAATTTTTTTTTTTTAGAAATAAAGGTAAAGTCGTTCAATCCAACCCGATTGAAGGTTATATGGATTAATATCCGCCTATACCAATACCAAATACTATAACCATTCTTTCTCATTAAAAAAAAAAAATACTATAACCATTCAATCCAATCTTCACCTATGTCTTGTGCCATAAGATACCCTTTTCCCGTTCGTAACTTTTTCCCTCTTGTAGCTGTAGTTTTTTTTTTCGGTGAAAGCTGTAGTTAAAGTCTAATGATGCAGCTTAAGAGTGTCAAAACCTAACCCGAATTGATGAAATCGAGCTGAACTGTCCGAAATTGCTATGAGCTGATAAGATTGGGTTTTGTAAAAACCAAACCGGACTGCACTGAAAACCGATGATATTGGACTGAACTTAAAAAACCGAACCAAAACTAATACCAGCCCAAAATTCATTAAAAATACACATTTTCTTCGTACTATTGAATATATTTACAAGGCAATCTGCTAGGAAACTGCTAAAATAAATCAAAATCAAATCAAACTAAAACTAATTCTCCTTTATTGGATCATGTTTTGGACTCACTCATTCTCACATCAAAACGGATGAAATCAAACCAAAATCGGTCCAAACCTATGGATTGACACCTCTAACTGCAACAAGACAAGTAGGCCCAATAAAATAAAAATAAAAACAAATAGAAGGGTAAAACTGTCATATAATATTTTGCCGAAAGAAAAACTACGAGACAGTCAAGAGAGTTGCGAAACAAGTGCAATGGATGTTTTGCAAGAAGAGAGGAGAAATTAATGCGGAGAGAACCAAAATGACGGAAGCGAAGTAGAGAGTCACAACGGCATTAGAAACAGGGGAAGAAAGGAACATATAGAACAGAGACCATCGGCATTGGGACTTGTTTGGCTGTTATAATTTTTTTTCAGCGATGAGGCCTAGGGGTAAAAATCGTGGAGTTTTCTGTATCTCTACCTGTAATCAGGAGATCGAGCAGCTATCAAGAGAAAGTAGCCGATACAGCCTCTCTAATGGGCTTCTTCCTTCACTTGGAGCCAAAAACAGTCGAAGTGTTAAGTTGCGTAGGTTCATTATTTCGCCTTATGACCATCGTTACAGGTGATGGGTCTCTTCCCTTTCATCCTATTCTCTTTCCTTTTGATTTTCTTGAAATGGGTTCTTTCTTTCATTTTTTAATGATTTGATGGCCTTGCTAAAAACCCAAATTTTCACCTGCTGTGTTGGTGGTTCTTTTTAGTAATATTTCTTTGTTGATTTTGGGTTATCACATTGGAGAGAATTTTTTATCTGTTGGAAATTTTCAAAAGAATGCTAATTTTAGATGTGTGATCTTTTATATGATTCTTTTTTTTTCTAGCGGAAGCTTCTCAGGTTTTTCTAAGTTCGTAAGGATTGTGTTTTGGGGTACTCAATGCTAAAAATCAAGATAGCGAACATGTTGTTGTTTGGATTTTGGTTGATTAATGGAGAGGAGAAATTTAAATTGTTTTGTAGTTGATTAACTTATTCTATTTAAATTATGTGACGAGTAAAGATTTGTGGCTTCTTGCTCGAGCTGCTTCATTGAGGGATTTGTTATTGTATATTGAGAAATGCATGATGAATTTTTTTGGTTTTGGGATGGGGGAGAAGGAAAAGGAAAACGTCAATAAGTCCTTCATCATTGTTTTTCTACTCTTTTCTTTATCTGAAATAGAATTTTCTTGTTATTTATATAATCCTGATAAATCCAATTCGTGACCAAACTAATAATTTTTATTGGATGGTTTCAGAGTTTTCACACCCTAATAATAAAATTGAAATTTTCTTATTACTAAATTTATCCTTGATTGAATTAATACTTGCAGGGCCTGGGAGACTTTTCTGGTTGTTCTTGTTGTATATATTGCTTGGGTATCTCCATTTGAATTTGGATTCCTTAAAAAAGAGAGGGGACCTCTTGCAATTGCTGATAATGTAGTTAATGGGTTCTTCACTGTGGATATTGTGCTGTCATTTTTTGTCGCCTTCCTTGATAAAACTACTTATCTCCTCATTGATGACCATAAGCAAATTGCTTGGAAGTATGTGAGCACCTGGTTTGTCTTTGATGCCATATCCACAATCCCCTTGGAAGCGCAGAGTATTTTTCCTCCACCTCTTAATTCGTATGACTTCTTCAACATGCTTCGTCTCTGGAGACTCCGAAGAGTCAGTTCCCTTTTTTCTAGGTATGGTGGGTTTTGAAGCCCCTGAATGAACTGAACCACTCCCCTCCCCTTGCCCCCACCTCCCCCCCCAAAAAAAAAAAAAAAAAAAAGAAGAGAAGAAAAAGAAAAGAACTGGCTTATTTTGGTACCAGAATACTAGAATTGTGAACTTTGATATCTGGACCATAATTGTCCACCTTGCACTTTATTTTAGCAGATTGGAGAAAGACAGGCATTTCAATTACTTCTGGGTTCGATGTGCAAAACTAGTATCTGTGAGTTTCTATCATAGATCTGTGTCTGTTTTATAAAGGGTAGCAGCTCTTTAGCAATTAGCTAAGTTACCAGGTTTTGAATGTTCTTGCAGGTAACACTCTTTGCAGTTCACTGTGCTGGGTGCTTCTACTATCTTCTTGCTGCACGTAACCATAACCCAAAGTCTACATGGATTGGAGCTTCTTATGAAAATTTTCTTGATTCAAGCATCTGGGTACGTTATGTGACATCATTGTATTGGTCCATCACTACGCTCACAACTGTTGGCTATGGTGATTTGCATGCTCAAAATACAAAGGAGATGATCTTTGAGATCTTCTACATGCTTTTCAACCTTGGATTAACAGCATATCTTATTGGAAATATGACCAACTTGGTTGTCCATTGGACCAGTAGAACTAGAAAATTTGTGAGTGATATTTTCTTCTTTTGCCTATATCCAATATCTGCTAAGAAGTCTAGACTGATGAAAGTTGCAAACACAATTCTCCATTCATATGTTCAGTGTTAATATGATAATGTATTGTATACTGGATATTGAACATTCTTTCTTGTTGCAACCTATTGACAAGTTATTATGGTATTGAGGAGTATTTGAGTATAAGAATGATTTGTTTGGTCTTGACTTTTGATTCTGCGGGGTGAGCTCTTTTCTTATCCTCCTTTCATTGTTTATTATGTCTTCATGGACTGATAGAGGGATACTATTCAAGCGGCATCGGGTTTTGCACAACGGCACCAACTACCAATACGCCTGCAAGAGCAGATGCTTGCCCACTTGTGTTTGAAGTTCAGAGCAGACTCGGAGGGACTGCAGCAGCAAGAGATTCTTGATACCCTGCCTAAAGCTATCCGATCAAGTATATCTCATTTTCTCTTTTACTCTCTAGTCGACAAGGTCTACTTGTTCCATGGAGTGTCAAATGATTTGCTTTTTCAGCTGGTAACATATTAATAACACTCACTAAACTTATCAAATTTGTGATTAATGTGTTTTTTCTTACCTTATCATCTACTATTCTATAAAATTTTCAGGTCTCCGAGATGAAAGCCGAGTATTTCCCCCCCAGGGAAGATGTGATCTTGCAGAATGAAGCACCAACAGACTTCTACATACTGGTTACTGGTGCTGTGGTGACTACTTTACTTCTGTTATGCTTTTGTCTTCTTATATCTGACTCTCAAAATTAAATTGATGCAACGATTAATGGATTATTATCAGTCTATGATTGGGATATTTTACCCCTCTTTGAATTCTTCCAAATAATGGCTTCTGATGTTGGAATTGCCCTCCAGGATCTTGTGATACTCAAGAATGGAATGGAACAGGCAAGTGTGATTACCAAAAGCCTTCTTGATAAATATATCATAGCAGAAAATTTCTTAAAAGGAAAATAGAATTGTAGTTCTAATAAATAAAAGACTGAGATGGACCAATGAATGAATACAGGTTGTTGGGGAGGCAAAGATTGGGGATGTCTTTGGTGAGGTGGGCGTACTCTGTTACAGGCCACAACTGTTCACGGTCCGCACTAAACGATTGAGTCAGCTGCTGCGTTTGAATCGTACTGCATTCTTGAATATAGTCCAGGCTAGTGTTGGAGACGGGACCATAATTATGAACAATGTCCTTCAGGTTTGTAGAGCTGGCAGCCGTGATGATAATGTTGTTCTATTTAGATGGTTACAAAATGAAACCCATCTAGAGATAGAAGTATATGGGCTCTCATAGAAATACTATTGTGTGACATCAAAATAAGCTAGTAAGAGGTTTTTGGTATAATATTTTGTTTGTGCATAGTTGTGACGTATATATGTGGTATTCATATTTCATTTATGGGTGGCGCAGTATTTGAAGGAGCTGAAGGACCCAGAGATGCAACGAATTCTAACAGAGACAGAGGACATGCTAGCTCAAGGTAGAATGGACCTTCCACTCAGTCTATGCTTTGCAGTGTCTAGAGGAGACGATCTATTGTTGCATCAATTACTAAGAAGGGGCTTGGATCCCAATGAATCTAACAACAGTGGGCGCCCTGCTCTGGTCCATATTATTACTTTTGCTTCTACAATTGATTTAAGTATTTCATGTTTCTCTATAAAACTCTTATGTGGAACCCCTTTTTTTTTATTTATTTTATGTATAACCAGCATTTAGCAGCATCCAAAGGATATGAAAACTGCGTCCTACTTCTACTAGACTATGGAGCAAATCCCAACAGCAGAGGTATGTTAAGCTGACAATCAATTAGTAGATGGGCCCATTTATGTTAGCGAAATGCAGTCGATGCCCTCCCTCCCTACTGTCTGGACTTGCCTGCCCTTGTATTCTGAAAGGGAATTCTAAGGCAACCCTGGAGTTTCTTTAGGATGCATTAATTAATTTTAAATGTTGAGCAGGAAAGTGAAGAAAATTCCCTCATGTTAAAATCAAGTCCCCTCTATATTCTTCTCCTCACACTTTGTTCCTCGCTGGACTGTTTTTAATATTTTGACATTGTTATAATATCAGAAAATAATTAACCAGACCAGAGGTAGAAGAAGAAGAAAGAAGAAGAGAAGAGAGGAAGAAATCCACGCAAACCCCAATAGGGAAAAGGGCCTGCGGTAGAACTGAATGTTCTATCTTAGGTCATTGACTGAATTTATTATGTTAAAACAATAATACTGATGGGACAGAATTGCCCCTTACATAAACCGATATAGTAAAAGGCAGAAATAAATAGGAGTAGAAAGACTTATTTGCCCCTATAAACATTTATTTTAACTAACATTAGTTTATTTCTTTTGTCTGTTTGCTTGTTTAATCAAGATAGTGAATTTTTGTTTTCACATCTTTTTAACACTTTCATCTCCTCATGTTCACTCTTGTGGGTGGGGTAGTGCTGCTGTTACAAACACAGATTCACTAGTCTTTTTGTACCTTTATGGCTCTCTATTTCTTCTAATTGGTTCTTGCATAACTTCCTGAAATTGTAGAGAGAAAAGGAGGGTTGGGTTGGGGTGGGGGTGGGAATGGGTTAATTCATGCTTTGGATATAGATATCAAGAGTTGGTGTGCTAATAGAAGCTTTGTTAGTCCACCTTATAATCTTTATCAACAGCTGCAAGTCTAACACAATACCCTTCCTAGACTCTCTAGTGGGGACTTCTACAATCTTCTACATCAGTTTAGGGTTTATTTAGATTTTGTGCTTATTAATGTGATCTTTAGAAGGAAGGTTGTGCTTGGCGCGTTGGTCAAGTATTCACTTGCTGAATTCTTGGTTACGGGTTCAAGTCCTGGAAACAGCCTCTCTGGAAACAGGGGTAAGGCTGCGTACATTTGACCCTCCCCAGACCCTGCTAAACATGGGAGCCTTGTGCATTGGGTACGGCCCTTTTTTTTTTTAATTTAATCTTTAGAAGCATATTAAGAGTTTTAGAATTTCAGTTGAGAAGAAGAGTTGAGAGAATAGATTGGTTTGTCAATAGTGATAATGCCGTTTGTTATTTATAAGTTGAATAAAGGTAATGTAGTCCTAGATAGACAAAGGTCTACTAGGAGCCAGGCAAGTTAGGATCTTCTAAAACAGCTGGCCGATTGGGCAGAATTGTAGTTTTAGGTAGCCGATTGGGCAGAATTGTAGTTTTAGGTAAAAAACTAGGTTATGTTTAGGGTAGTGAGGTTGAAACTTATTTTGTAATGATAGGCCGGTCTAGGGGAAGCTAATAGTGAAGGTTGGAATGATGTTTAAATAAAAAAATTAAAATTCAGAAATTTAGGGTTAGGGTTTCGAGTTTTGGGAGACAAGGGGGTGATGGATTTTAGGGTTTAGAGTGAGAGATATGGACTGGGGTTTGGATCGAGTACTAGGGACAGTGTGGGGGAGATTCGGTTGTAGTTTGGAAGGTTTTGGCTGGTTGAATAGTTCTAGACAGATTTTGGGCTTTTGGGTTTTAATGGGGATGAGGGGGGATTAGGGTTTAGTTGAAGGTTTGGGGTAGAAGCTAGGATCGAGTGTAGGTAGGACTGTGAAGGTACTGTGATTGAAATTTGAGTGTAAATTGATGGGGGGGGGGGGGGAATTGGGCTGCACAGGAATTTTAGGGTTTATGGAGTTAGGGTTTAGTGGGAATCGATTGGGGAAATGTAGGTTTAGGTTGGAGGATTAGGAGAAGAAGGATAGTTGCAGGAAAATTAAATTAACTTACTGGATTTTGGGTTCTTCAATGGCAGCTTGAAGATGAACTTGAGCAGGACCTCCCGATCTTAATAGATGCAAGGAGTCGATCGGAGTCCACCAATCCCTTTCACCTTGATATGATTCACAAGGCCTCCTTGATATTACCCACAGGGAACATTCTCAAAGAGCTGAACAGCAGCAGCAGCAATGGAAAACGATTTTTTTTAAGTTTGAATAATTCTGTGGGGGAGCCTCCCACGTTTTATTAATATAATAGGCCTAAGGGCCTGATTCCTAAAACATATCTGATTCCCGCTCTCTTCAGAAATTGTGGAGAGGTGGGAATAAACAACTTAAAAGCAATTAAAACGCCTAAAATCTAAAAGATTCCTAAGTAGCCAATAGGATATAAGATCCTAACAGCCAATAGGAACATTTCACTTAAATTGAACCAAGTATGAACTGTTTCAATTAAGTTTACAATTAAACAAAAAAAAACTAAGTATAGAATGCAGAAAATTAAAACTAAGGCTAAAATAACTAAGCATAAAACTATTCTAAGGCTCCAACACTAGGCCCTATGATTAGGGCATCTTGACTTCCTTGCAGATGCTTGGATCTGCATCAGCTCTCCCCGTCTTAAAAACATTCATCTCCGATGAATGGGTGAACTTCTTGCAACCATCTGCAGGATTCCAAGTGCTGTCCTGGATTGAAGAAATCTGACCTCGAACTTTATGTTGATGAGGGGGAAACAACATGTGATTAGCAGCTTTAACACTTCCTGGACAGAATTCTGGTGAGGCTAGAGCAGTAGGAATAAAGTTTTCAACTCGTGGAGCCTTCTCTTCAAAGAACCAAGGTGGCATAACAAACTCTATGTGTTCAACCTCCATAGAGCCTTTAGTGTTAATAACCTTCTCATCGAGCTCCACCTCTTCAAGAACAGCATCTTGAATGTTATTGTCTTCCTATGGAATGCCCTCAACCACCTCTTCATCTTCTGCCACTTCAATCCATCAATACTTGAGTAATAACATGAATACCTTGAGTATCATCACCCAAATCTTCATAGTAACAAACTTCGTTATCATCATCGGATGGGGGATAAGCATGTAAACCTGGTTCATCATTATCATCGGGGGTTTCATCTGCTTTTGCAGCCACATTGACATGTTTATGCTTTTATGGGCATTCCCTGGCATAGTGTCCATATTCATTGTAGTGGAAACACTTGTGAGGATCACTATTGTCCACGGGGGCTTTACCCTTATGATCAACATGTGGAGGAGTTGTAGGGCGGGAAGAACTACCAACATAATAGCCTGATTGAGTAGAATCAGCAGCAGAATTTCCAACTCGAGTGTGACCATTGGTAGTAGACTTGAATGCTGGAAAAGCTTTGTTGGTGTCTTTAGTAGAGGAATCAAATCTTCTATTTCCAGCCAATAATTCTTCAGCCTTCAATGCCTTCTCAAAACAGTCCCAAATATCTCTAACATCAGCTTCTCCAATACCTCTGACAATATCAGCCCTCAATCCCAGTCGAAACCGAGATAACATCTGAGTAGTACTCTCTCTCTTGCCAATGCGAGAAGATAGAGCATCGAAGTTTTGCATGTACTCAGATACAATCATGATCCCTTGGCGTAGGAGTTGAATTGATCTTGTACCTGTGCTTTGTAATGCCTGGGCAAGTATTTCTCCCTCAAATCATATCTCATATCAGCCCATGTAGTGGGAGTATGATCATCATGTTCCATGTCCCTTTCTGCAGTTTGCCACCATTCTTGGGCAGGGCCAACCAACTTGGTACGTGCCAATCTCATCTTCTTGTCTTCAGGCAAGTCATACCAATCAAAATAGTCATCAAGGGCAACAAGCCAATCATAAAATACCTAAGGATCATGGTTCCCATCAAACTCTTTCAACTCGAGCTTCACCTTCTGGGTGTCATACCTTCGATTAGGAACTTCATCACTAGTGAAATAGGATCTCATGTACTCTTCAAAGTTCGGTCTTCTAGGTTCTTCTCAGTTTCTGTTCCTGTCTTCTCTATGCCCATCTCTGTCATTCCTATCATATCTGCGTCTATCCCTGTGATATCTGTCATCTCTGGAGTAATCTTTGTGATATCTGGAATGATCTCTGTGATCTCTGGAATGATCTATGTAATCTCTGGGTTGATCTCTATGAACTCTGGAGTGATCTCTGTGATCTCTGGATTGATCTCTGTGATGCCTTTCTCTTCCCAGAGTTCCATGCTCTTCGGATTGAACTTGAAATCTGTCCTCTAATAGGGGATCATTGCTGTCCCTAAGAGGTGCAATCTGTTTTTGCTTAATTACTTGCAGCCTTTCAGTGATAGTTTTAATCTCTTCAGTAAAGGTCTTCTGATCAACAGTAAATTTCTGAAACATCTCTAACATTGCTGCCATAGGATCGGTGGGGGGGGGGGGGTGTGGCAATACTGTATTTAGAATTGGATTGCCATGTTGATCCATGGCTCTGATACCAATTAATGTAGTTAGGATCTTCTAAAAGAGCTGGCAGACTGGGCAGAATTGTAGTTTTAGGTAAAAAACTAGGGTTATGTTTAGGGTAGTGAGGTTGGATCTTATTTGGTAATGATAGGTAGGTCTAGGGGAAGCTAATAGTGAAGGTTTGAATGGTGTTTAAATAAAAAATTAAAATTCAAAAATTTAGGGTTAGGGTCTCGGGTTTTGGGAGAGAAGGGGGTGATGGAATTTAGGGTTTAGAGTGAGAGATTTGGACAGGGGTTTGGGTCGAGTAATAGGGACAGTGTGGGGGAGATTCAGTTGTAGTTTGG
Source organism: Telopea speciosissima (assembly GCF_018873765.1). Classification (NCBI taxonomy): domain Eukaryota; kingdom Viridiplantae; phylum Streptophyta; class Magnoliopsida; order Proteales; family Proteaceae; genus Telopea; species Telopea speciosissima. Next base: position 47,243,320 of record NC_057924.1, read on the forward strand.
ACTTTGGAAGGTTTTGGCTGGTTGAATAGTTCTAGACAGATTTTGGGCTTTTGGGTTTTAATGGGGATGAGGGGAATTAGGGTTTAGTTGAAGGTTTGGGGGTAAAAGCTAGGATCGAGTGTAGGTAGGACTATGAGGGTACTGTGATTGAAATTCGAGTGCAAATTGATTTTGGGGGGGGGGGGAATTGGGCTGCCCAGGAATTTTAGGGTTTATGGAGTTGGGGTTTAGTGGGAATCAATTGGGGGAATGTAGGTTTAGGTTGGAGGATTAGGGGAAGAAGGATAGGACAATTAAATTAAGGGTAAAATACACGTACCCCCCTATAATGCACCCAATATTCCTCGTACCCCCCTAAGCAGCTCAATATTCCACGTACCACCCTTCAATATTCCACGTACCACCCCTGCTTTGCACCCCAAATGCCAGATAGGTCCAATCCGTTAAATACCACCATTAGATTCCAAAATTTTGACCATTTTACCCTTTGCTCCATTTTCTTAAATCTGAAAAGACTTAATTACCCTCACTTCTTTGTTGCCCTAAACTAATTGAAAATGACCATTTTACCCTTTGTTTTATTTTTATAAATGAAAAGACCTAATTGCCCTCAGTTATGTATTACCCTAACCTAATTTGAAAAGACTATTTTAACCCTATATATTTGTTCCTAAAAACCCCAAAATGCCCTCATCTTCCCCAAATCATCATCTTCTTTTACATACCCACCACCATCTTCTTCTTCTTCTTCTTCCGCCGCCAATCCTGCTGGAGCACAACCCACCCCACTTCTTATTCTTCTTCTATCATCCACTCCCATTTCATGAATCCTACTGGAGATAGGAGGAGGACGAAGCGTTGGCATCATAACGAGAAGGGCTTGGGAAGGAAGAAGAAGCTGGGCTTGCATGGTAAGAAGGAACAGGGCTTGGGAATGAAGAAGATGCTGGGCTTGGTTGGTGCGAAGAACATGGACTGATGTTGGTTGAAATGCCTGCGGCTTCAATTTGGGGTGGCTTGCATCCCTGTTCAAGAAGAAAAAAAAAACAGAAATTTAAGCAATGTTGTGAGAAGAATAGCATGAATGACTGAATGGATTGTTCAAATGGGTTCATTGATTCCTCCCTTCTTCAGTCCCAAATCCTATTAAACTTGGGAAGGAACCAGAGATCACAGACTTTCAATTCCGGCCAAGATTGTTGTCAGATCCAAAACAGAACACCAAAAAGGGGGAAAAATCATCGGAATTTTCAATACCATCCATTTCAGCTCACAAAACGGACAGCAAAATAGGGATTTTGTTTTCAAGAGCCAAAATATACAAGATCTCCTGAAAACGATAAGTTTGCTAGCGATTTCCAAACACCAAAGCCGAAAAATTCGAAGAACATAGGGAGGAAATGTTAAAAAGGGGGAAATTTTCCAACCTCCATACGAAAACCAATAAGAGATTGGCCAGAAACCATTTCATGTTCCCAAATTCGAATTACGTCTAAGACCTTACATATACACTAATATGTTTTTGCGGATCGGAGTATCCGACTCCTCTACTGTTGATTCTGGCAGATGGGTCAGCTTCCAAACAGCAGCATCACCACCTTTTGCAACTCTGGCGTCTCCTACGTTCAATCTGGTGAAGCCCCTTGTGGCTCAGATGAACTCGACCCATTACGACCCCGCTACAGAGCGTGGAGGGATAAGTTGGAAGTGAGGACCGGAGTTCGAGTTTGAGGGCATTTGTCTTAGAACCCAAAGCCAATGGTGGGTGGTGGTGGTGGTGGGTATGTAAAAGAAGATGATGATTTGGGGAAGATGAGGGCATTTTGGGGTTTTTAGGAACAAATATTTAGGGGTAAAATAGTCTTTTCAAATTAGGTTAGAGTAATACATAAATGAGGGCAATTAGGTCTTTTCATTTATAAAAATAAAACAAAGGGTAAAATAGTCATTTTCAATTAGTTTAGGGCAACAAATAAGTGAGGGTAATTAAGTCTTTTCAGATTTAAGAAAATGGAGCAAAGGGTAAAATGGTCAAAATATTGGCATCTAATGGTGGTATTTAACGGATTGGACCTATTTGGCATTTGGGGTGTAAAGCAGGGGTGGTACGTGGAATATTGAAGGGTGGTACATGGAATATTGAGCCGCTTAGGGGGGTACGAGGAATATTGGGTGCATTATAGGGGGGTATGTGTACTTTACCCTTAAATTAACTTACTGGATTTTAGGTTCTTCAATGGCAGCTTGAATATGAGCTTGAGCAGGCCCTCCCGATCTGATGCAGGACAAACCCTAGAAGCTAGGGAATCTCACAATAGAACAGGTTCACAGGTGTAACACCCTAGTGGAGACTTAAGACAAGGGCTGGAATTCGCACAACGCCACATTCAACATGAGACATAAAAGAGCAGAATTTACTAATGGCAATCATCAATAGAAATCACATGAATGAACACCAATAGGTCTTAGGAATCAATTCTAGCAACCTATATGGTTAATTCCACAAGGCTAGGCAAGTAAATTCATGGCATTACATTCAAGGATTCAGTAAGCATGCGTGGCAGTCCATATAAGATAAGAAGCCATTGATAATGAGCATTAGAAACATACACAAAACCAAAACAGCACAACTAGGGTAAAATAAATACTGTTTCAGGTCTGAAATTAGTGAGAAAGTCATGCAAAGATTATCAAAATAAAGTTCTGTTCTAGGTTTAAAGAAAGGGTGGGTTGTAGGGGTTAGGTTGGGGTTAGGGTTTCAAGGAGAAGTCTGGAAATGGGGAAGGGATGGTTAGGGACTGGTTTAGGAAGGGGAAACAAAGGGTTTTGGCTAATAGGAAGGAGGGGAATGGAGGGATTAATTTTTAATGGGGCTGGGGTGCTTCAGTTACAAGTACAGGGAGGGGAAAAGGACTCTCGACAGCAAGGGGAAGGGGGGTGAAAAAGGGCCACGACAGCAGCAGGGTGGGAGGGAATGATCTCACGACAGCAGGGGGGGGGGAATGGTCTCACGACAGCAGCAGGGTGGGGGAAATAGTCTCACGACAGCATCTGGGGGGAAATAGGGACCACGACAGCAGGGAAAAAGAAAGAAGAGAAAGGGGAGACGTGGGGGAAAGGGAAGAGAAAGAAAGAAAGAGGAAGAGATGAGAGGGAGAGAGTTCGTACCTTTGAGAGGGAGAGAAGTCGTAAAGAGGAGAGGGAGGGAGTCACAGCAACTGCTTGCAACCTTTCTTTTCTTCATTCGTTTTTTTTTCCAAACATAGTTTCAATACACTTAAATAGAAACTAAAACAGTCATATGCCTAAACTACCCTTACTTAAGTTACAAGACTGAAACAAAAAAAAAAAAAAAAAAAAAAACTTCAGGAATAAATAAATAAAAGTACTAAAACACCCTTCACTTATTTAACATAAGTACTAAGGTAAAAGACCAAAATAACCCTAGGAGTCTAAACAGCCCCGTGCTAGCCTGTAGCCTCTGAAAGCATCATCGAACCATAGTAACTGGCTCCGTGGTAGTCTCCTGCGCCTCTGGTAGTGGTGCACAAAGGGTCTCCGGTAGTGGTGCGGCATGATGTCCCCATCACGATCTTAACAGATGCAAGGAGTTGATTGGAGTCCACCAATGTCTTCCACCTTGATATGACTCACAAGGCCTCCTTGATATTACCTACAAGGAACACTCTCAAAGACCTGAACAGCAGCAACAATGGCAGCAACATAAAAAACGATTTTTTTTTTGAGTTTAAATAATTCTGTTGGGGAGCCTTCCATGTTTTATTAATATAATAGCCCTAAGGGCTTGATTCCTAAAACAAATCTAATTCCCTCTCTCTTCAGAAATCATGGAGAGGTGGGAATAAACAACTTAAAAGCAATTAAAACACCTAAAATCTAAAAGATTCCTAAGTAGCCAATAGGATACAAGATCCTAATAGCCAATAGGAACATTTCACTTAAATTGAACCAAGTATGAACGGGTTCAATTAAGTTTACAATTAAACCAAAAAAAAAAACAAAAAAAAACCAAGTATAGAATGCAGAAAATTAAAACTAAGGCTAAAATAACTAAGTATAAAACTAGTCTAAGGCTCCAACACTAGGCCCTATGATTAGGACAGCTTGTCTTCCTTGTGGATGCTTGGATCTGCATCAAAAGGTTACAAATATAGTATGCTGAGTCACAATACAGTCAACCCTACATATATCGAATCTAGACGGTTACATTACCCTTATACTCAATACTCCCCCTCAAGTTGGTACATGGATATCCTTCATGCCCAACTTGGGTACAATAGGATGAAATAATTTAGATGTTAACCCCTTGGTGAATACATCAGCTAGCTGCTCCTCTAACGAAAGGAATACAAATCAGGCCTTCTTCAAGTTTTTCTTTGATGAAATGTCTTTTAATTTCAATGTGTTTGGTCCTATTATGTTGAATTGGATTATGGGCTATACTGATTGTAGCCTTGTTGTCACAGTAAAGACGCATAGCATAGTTGTCAAGGCGTCACCTAGGCGTATTGGATGCCTTGTTGGTGTTGCCTTGATTTTGGACCTTCTCCAACGCCTTGGGTCACCTAGACGCCGTGACAACTTTGACGCATAGGCCTTTCATAAGTCAACCCTTGATCAGCATGTAATAACTTGAGCCAAATAAGCTCATAGACACCTTGTGCCATTTCTTTGTACTCTGCTTTAGCACTTGATTTGGACACTACAGATTGCTTTTTACTACACCATGTGACCAAATTCCCTCCAAGAAAAGGTTGAGAGGCGATCATCTACTGAGCTTGTCTAATCGGCATCAGTAAAGGATTCCAACTTGAGATTACCATTGTTCAAGAATAAAATGCCTTTTCCTGGGGAAGATTTTAAATACCTCAAGATCTTGCATACGATCTCAAGATGAGTTGTCCATGGATCATGTAAGAACGGGCTTACAACTCCCACACCATAGGCCACGTCTAGACGAGTATGAGAAGGTATATCAATCTCCCCACAAGACGTTGATACCTCTCCTTGTCCACTGGATCACCTCCCTCACTGCTCAGTTGATGATTCACCTCAATAGATGAGTCTATAGGCTTGCACCCAAGCATCCCGGTCTCCTCTAGAAGATTTAGAACAAACTTCCTTTGAGAAATGAAGATACCCGCGTTAGATCGGGCTACTTCAATTCTCAGGAAATATCTGAGCGGACTTAAATCTTTGGTTCCAAATTCAGTTGCCAGCTGAGTCTTCAACGCACAGATCTTTGTGTCATCATTGCCAGTTATGACTATATCATCAACATAGACTATGAGGGTAGTGATCTTGCCTTCCTTGTGTTTGGTAAACAGGGTATGATCAACATCACTCTGTTTGTATCCCAATTTCTGCATTGCTCTTTGAAACCTGCCAAACCATGCCCGATAATATTACTTGAGACCATGGAGAGATTTTTTCAGTTTACAAACTTCCCCAACTGTGGATGGTGAGTCAATTCCAGGAGGAACATCCATATATACCTCTTCAAGATCTCCATTGAGGAAAGCATTCTTTACATCTAACTATTGAAGATTCCATCCAAAATTTTCTGCACAGTATGACAATGCTTGAGCGAAATTCATCTTTGCAACAGGGGCAAAGATGTCCTGGTAGTCTATGCCATATATTTGGGTGAAGCCCTTGACAACCAGTCTTGCCTTGTATCTTTCAACGGTCCCATCTGCTTTTTGTTTTATGGTGAATACCCACTTGCACCCTACCGATTACTTTCCTTCGGGACAAGGAACAAGCTCCTAGGTATTATTTATCTTCAAGGCCTGCAGTTCGTCTACCATAGCATTCTTCCATTTCTGATCTGTAATAGCAACCCTTTGGAATGGATATAGAAGAAAGAGAAGAAACAAAGGCATGGTAGGAGGGAGATAATGACTCATAGGAGATAAAGTTTGAATAATGACGGATAGATTTGAAAGCTTCAAATAATCCCAGGACAGGATCTTAAACCAGGGAATGAATAACACTTAAGAGATACTCAGGCTGTAGTAAAGCTGATGGAAAAGGGTATGAAACAAAATAGGAGAAAGTCAGGCTGTTAGGTACAAGTTTTAAAGTATCGGTATCGGGTATCGTATCGGTCGGGTGATTTTAAGAGACGTATCGTAACGTATCGAACGGTATCGAAACGCATGAAAATGGTCAAAATACACATTGGAATATACTTTTGGATGCAAAAAACAATATAAACAAGCAATATATAGCATACATCATGCATAAACACTAAAATGGAGAATAATGTATAACCAGACAAGTGCGTTAAATTGAAATTGTTATAAAAGATGATGTTTCTTACACGTTGTAATCGTCTTTAGGCTCTATAGCCATGAAGAGTATTGGATGATGCAAAGGATGATGTTGTAGCATTCCTTGATTCATTTTTGAGTCCAAAAATGTGAAAAACCAAGATTAACTGCAAGATTTTAGTCTCTTGGTTGAGAGTTTTCCTTCAGTTTTTCTTTTAGAATAGGAGTTGTATCGAGTCTATGAGTGAAAATTGCTTTTCTATGGAATGTATCGGTATGTATCGGTATGTATCAAGCTGTATCGGTCGATACGTATTAAACCACCCACAAACCCTTTACTGGACATAGCTATATGTATCAATATGTATCGGTCGTATCGTATTGTATCGGCCCATATTGGGCGATACAATCCGAGACAGTTCATTTAAAAAACAAAAAAGAGACGTATCGGTATTGACCGATAACGATACGTATCGGCTGATATGATATGTACCGATACTTTAAACCATAGTTAGGTAGCAGTTTAGGGACCTGGAACAGAACAGGGGTATATGGGTTTGGGTCTGAAATATGGCAGAGGCTAATAACACGGGTTATTAAGTAATCAGCAGGCTAGAACACTCCTACAGTCCTACCGATTTCATAAACTGGCTGAAAACTGCAGGAATCGATCTCAGGGATAGGCTGAGTGAGCCAAGGTGATATCCGCTGATCCACTGGTCCAAAGGACCTGAAAATTGGATCGAGTGATCTTCTCACAGGGGGTGAAACTCGATCAGAAGATGGGAGGAAGTTGATGGCTGGATTGGGCTGAGGGTTGAGGTGATGGAATTAGAAGGTAGAGGACAAAATTAGAAACTAACTAGAACTTATGTCTGAACTTGCAACAGTGAAGAACAATTGTTGAAGATAACGCTCCATCAACTTTAGAGTGATGTAGGGATGAAGAACACAATAGATATTGGCCTCCCGGGATTCCAACCGCAAGGAGTCGACTAGATGGATCAAACACCAGCCCCTTCCTCCTCAGATCAAACACGAAGGAATCTCCATTGGGAGCAAGCAAGCATGCAAACAACATCAACTTGTGCCCTCTTGGGTTGCTTTGTAGAATAATAGAAGGGAGCAGCAGGGGTCCAAAATTAGAAGTTTCCCAAATTAGGAAGCTTCCAATTGGTCCCCCTTTGCTTGGAGTACGAGGCACAATCAGTTTTCAAACTGATGCAAACTAATTGTTGAAAATTACTAATAAATAAAATAGAAAGGAAAAGCAAGTGACATCAACTAGATCACTTGACTGGACCACAACTTAAACTGAACCAACTGGTTCGTACAAAGACATAAGGAATTAAATTAAGGCAAAATAACTCAAACAACCCAACACCAAAAACGTGGCTGCTAGGCAGCAGCCTTCTTCTTCTTTCTTTAATACATCTTCAGATCTGCATTAACTCTCCCTAGCTTGAAAACATTGGTCCCCGACGAATGGATGAAGGACATAGCGCTCGTACAAGTCGGGATCAAGCTTTTTGAAGTCATTGGCATAAATCCAAGTGCTATCATGTCATGGGCGACCCTTCCATTTGACGAGAAAGGTTTTGTAACCGGTGCCACAACGAGTGGTTTTGTAGGTGTCGTCTAAAACCTCCTCGATAATATCTTCTTGTTGGATATATGTGTCCATCAAACCCGGTTCATACCGTTTCAACCCAGTTTACTATGTATTGAATATTTCATACATTTTGGTTTAGTATGATTACATGCGATATAAACTTTTTGAGCAATTTATATCCATAAGTTGCACTTTAAATTGGTAGTCACGACTAAGGTTTGGGCTGGGCACCCTTATCATATGGTCTTCGCATTGGGTATGCCTAGCCATGATGGTAGGGTACGAATGCGAGTACACACATGGGTGTGTATTGGCGAAGAATCTTAATTTGTTGATTCCCTCATGTATTACTGCAAGATTTAGGTTTGGAATAGACATGTGGCACTGAGGCCTAGTATCTGAGAGGGCCTGGTCACTGCATAATGTGAACGTATTCTTTGGTCCACTAATGATTGAGGTTCAAGAGAACTAAAGCTAGTGTTTTGGGAATGCGTGAATATTATGTGAGTGAAAGAGTTACTCAACATGGTCTCCACTGCTCGATTGAGGAACATCAAGGGGAGTTAGTTTGTGGATGGTTGGATCAGAATTAGGATCCTGTACCGTTTTGTAAATAGTTTTGCAAAACATATTTTCACATAAAATGATGTATTGTATTTATGTTTTTTGTTAAAAGTTTTAATCGTGTTTGGCAGATTCCAATCACTTACACAGACACTCTGATATGGACATGTACCATGGAATGGAGTTTGGCAGTACTAGTTTTTACATGACCTAGATTCCATGATGATGATGTTGTTTAGTGGAGGGTTGGTGCATAATTGTTATGCAACGGTATTTCTGGGATTTGCTAATTAAGAATTAATTTATTTAATCATAAATGGGCTTGATGCAAATAATAATTAATGGCCCATTAAAGATTAAAATTTTAATTATTTTATTCCCCTGTTAGGTTCTGCTTCTTCACTAATTAGAAGCCCATCAAGGAAGCCCATCAGGGTTTAAGTTAAGCAGGAGAGATAGTGTCAAACTCTCACTGGGAATAAAGGAGGATGCTCTTTAGAGCCCCATCTATTTAAACACACAAGGGGGGAAGACCAGCACTTCCTTGGACGAATTTTCTCTCCCCCCTTGTGGAACCCGAATTCTCTCTCCTCTCTCTTCTTTCTTGCTCTCTTGAGTGCTGAAACTGGTTAGGGTTTTTGGAAACCCTAGTTTTCTAGGTTGGATCCGGTTCTTGGAGAAGAGGTTTTGGTTTGGCTCGTTGATCTTCTGTTGCATCAAGGAGATTCAAGTTAGAGTTTCTTAAAGTGCTTGTTAGACGAAGAATCATTATCTGGAGGAGGAGCAACACTTGAGGCTCTATAGGTTAGCAGATCTTGATGTTTATTTTATGCACTAAGTTTTATTAATTATTTGGTAGCCATAGGATGTGGAAAAAACCAGAATCGATCTTTTTCCGCTAGACATTCGGGTATGGGATGGTTTCCTTTTTTTCATAGGATGGAAAAAGGGTGTTCTTTCTCTTCTTGTTTTTATAGGATACAAAAAGAGATGGTTTGATAAATTTTTATTGTACCACAAATTTCCTATGATTGATTTCCCATGGGCAACCATGGAATTGATCCTATGACTACACCAACACTTCTGTAGGTGGCTTACGTTGGGGCAGCCTTAGCAGTTGTTCAGTGTCACCTTCATCAGAGTGATGCGCCACATAAAGGTGTAAATCAGCCACGTTGAAGATATTGCTTATGCTCATATCATCAGGTAGGTCGAGCACATAAACGTTTGGTCCGATTTGTTTCAGTACCTTGTAAGGACCCATCTTCTTTGGGTGGAGTTTAGTGTTGACACCCGGTTGGAACCTTTCAAGATTGACATGAGCCATCACTATGTCTCCCGGTTGAAACTCCACATATCATCGATGATGATCAGTTGTAGCCTTGTAGACATTGTTGCTAAGAGCAATTCGTCATTGAACATCAACATGCACCTTTGTGATATGGTGCAAAAACTCATCAGCTTCAATGCTAATGCGGGCTTGTAGTGGTACTGGAACGAGGTCAATAAGTCGCCGTGGTTGCATTCCAAGTAAAATTGAGGAGTACAACCTGTCGTTCGATTCATTGAGCCATTGTAAGCAAATCAGCGATGTCGATTATGGCTAGCCGCATCTTCTCATAGTCTCTAACTAAACACCTTATGGAATTCCATGAATACTGGCTTGAGTCAGAGTGACTACGACCATCTTTATTTATAATAAAGAGAAGAACATTCTAGAATGAGTACAAGGACAAAAATAACCTTATGACTATTCTACCCCTGAACCCATATTACAATACTCCCCCTCAAGTTGATGCATACATATCAAACATGCCGAACTTGCTAATTATAGGAAGAAATCTCTTAATACTGATTCCTTTGGTAAGGACATCAGCCAGTTGTTCACTAGATTGAATAAATGGGATACAAATTATTCCTTGTTCTAGCTTCTCTTTGATGAAGTGCCGGTCAATCTCAACATGTTTAGTATGATCATGTTGAACCGGGTTGTGAGCAATGCTGATTATGGACTTGCTATCACAGTAGAGCAGCATAGGAAGATCAGCATTCATCCGCAAATCTTGAAGAAGCCCCTTGAGCCAAAGAAGCTCACAAATACCCTGTGCCATAGCTCGGAACTCAGCTTCAGCACTAGACCGAGCCACATCAGCTTGCTTTTTGCTTCTCCACGTAGTTAAGTTTCCTCTAACAAATGTGAATACCCAGATGTGGACTTCCTGTCATTAGGACTGCCAACCCAATCTGCATTAGTGTATGCTTCTATCTGGAGATGACTATGTGGAGAGAACAAGACTCCTTTCCTCGGAGATGACTTGAGGTAACGGAGAATTCTGTATGCTGCTTCTAAGTGAGAAGAGTGAGGATCATACATGTATTGGCTGACAAGGTTTACAGCAAATGTGATATCTGGCCGAGTATGTGAGAGGTAGATCAGTTGACGAACTAACCTCTGAGAACTGCCTTTGTACACCGGGTTACCTTCCTTACTCTTCAAATGTGTGTTGGGCTCCAGACAAGGTTCGAAAACTCTGGTCTCGGTGCCAACTCGAACCCTTGAAAAACCGAGTTGAGCCGAGATCTCGCCAAGTTGGTGCACTTTTTTTTTCTCGACTCGAAGCCTCATCTCGGTGGGTTTTAGACCTAGTTTGGGTTTGAAACTTGGTATTCAGCCTATTTTAGGCCATTTAAACACCATGACACTATCAGATTTTGCAAAAACAAAGTCCAAATAGGAGTTTCAGTTAGTGGGAAAGCAGTACAGACACTTATGCTAGAAACCAGGACAGGCACAGGACAAACACACTTATTTATGCCTAATATCATTTAAGTAAATGCTTTTGTATTTGTATTATTATTCATAAATAAGCAAATACCCCCTATTTGAATCCAATAAAAATAGTTACAAAATCAAATTCAAAAAGGAAAAAAAGTCAACCCCCCAGTTCAAGAACAAAAGCTGGATTTTTGGCGGTAGGTGCAATTTTCAACTTTCTAATGCTGGGGCTTTTCTCAAATCTAAAAATTCCATAAATCTTAATATGGTAAAACATTGCTAAAAACCAAAAGTGCGGTAAAATATTCATTTGTTTTGATGTCCAAAAATATATTTTCATTCAGAGCGATTTTGACGGCATTCGTGCACATCGAATTAAGTTTGACCGGTGCATAACTCTTTCAATATAAATCAGATTTTAGCAATCTTGGACTTGTTGGAAAGCTTTGTTTAGATTTTGACAGCATTCGCACACATCAAATTAAGTTTGACCGCTACATAACTCCTTCAATATAAATCAGATTTAAGCAATCTTGGACTTGTTGGAAAGCTTTGTTTTGAAAGCTTTCCAACAAGTCCAAGATTGCTAAAATTTGATTTATATTGAAAGAGTTATGCACCGGTCAAACTTAATTCGGTGTGCACGAATGCTGTCAAAATCACTCTGAATGAAAATAGTTTTTTGGACATCAAAACAAATGAATATTTTACCGCACTTTTGGTTTTTAGCAATGTTTTACCATAATAAGTTTATGGAATTTTTAGATTTCAGAAAAACCCTAGCATTAGAAAGTTGAAAATTGCACCTACCGCCGAAAATCTAGTTTTTGTTCTTGAACTAGGGGGTTGACTTTTTTTTCTTTTGGAATTTATTTTGTAACTATTTTTATTGGATTCAAATAGGGGGGTATTTGCTTATTTATGAATAATATCTTAAATAAATGATATTAGGCATAAATAAGTGTCGGTCTTGTCTGTCTTGGTTCCTAGCATAGATAGGTGTCTGTATACCAAGAATTTCCAGCAAGATCTCGAGATCTGGCATTCATATAAAGGACGTATATGGGCATTTTCCTATGTCGGACCGAGATCTCTCCCGACCGAGATCCGAGATCTCGGCGAGATATTGACATTTTGAGACTCGTAGGCAATCTCGTCTCGGGATTTCGAAAAACCGAGAAACTCGGCGAGATCTCGCGAGTTCTCGAACTATGGCTCCAGAGGGGTATCTGCTGGTTTATACCCAAGCATCCTTATTTCTTTCAATAAATCCAAGGTATATTTCCTTCGAGAGAGAGATATGCCCTTAGCTGAATATGCAACCTAAATCCATAGGAAGTACCTTAATCTACCCAAGTCTTGTTAAGAAAACAATGCCTAGAATGGCGATTTGCAGAAGAAAAACAAACAGAGAAGAACAAGCAACACACAACACCAGAAATTTACGTGGTTCATCCCCAAGATGGGAAGCTAGATCCACGTCCGAGCAATAGAACGAATTTCACTATTCTTTGGAAATGTTACAAAACCACTCTTACAGCCCTCTCAGAGATAAGAACATTATATAGAGAAGCCCTAACCTGAGGAAGTATAAGAATACCCCTGGACCTAGAAATTGCCAAACCGGATAGGGTCGGACCAAAACATAACGTATATCCAAAATATACCGTTTCGAAGATCTCGACGAGCCTAATAGAAGACAAAGAGCCTCAGTATGATTTTTGGGAATGGTAGTAGCTGAGAGGGACAACGCAAAATTGTGAACAGAAGACAGAAGGTGGGAAATAGACACATACTTATCAATGGAATAGACAACATTAGACTTTTAAGTGCAAGAGCGAATACCTTTGCGCTAGGCAATTGGCAAGTCATTAGAGGATGAGGAAATCGGAACTTCACTAGAGGAAGGAGCTGGTGGAGGTAGAGAAACCGTTGGAGCTGGAGGAATCTCGGCTTGTGGAGCTGCTCGTTCTCGCTGCTGATAAATCTGTAATGGTGCTTTGGGAGCATCAGGGAAAGGAACTAGGACAGAGACAGGTAGAGGAGTAAACACATGCCAATCATCCACAGACATGGAGGGAGTCGAAGGATAATAAGTACTCCCTTCAAAGAAAGTAACATCAGCACTGACAAAGTACCCATGGGTCATAGGGTCGTAACACTTATACCCTTTCTGGTTAGTGGAATAACCAAGAAAAATACACTTAGTGGACCGAGGTGGCAATTTGTTAGTGGTAACATGCAAATTGTGAACAAAACAAATGCAGCAAAAAACACGAGGTGGTAACCGAAAAGCAGGTTGCCCGGGAAAAAGATGATTTATCAGCAAGAACAGACATAGGCATGCGATTAATCAAGTAACACGCAGTGAGCACTCCTTCACACCAAAAGTGCTTCAGAACATGCATATGCATCATTATAGTCTGAGCTACCTCAAATAAATGCCTATTCTTCCATTCGGCCACCCCATTCTGTTGTGGAGTGTATGAACAACTAGTTTGATGAATAATACCATGGGCAACACAAAAATCTCATTTTGCACAAATTCTAAGGCATTATCATAACGAAATACTTTAATAAACATATCAAATTAATTTTTTATTTCAGTAACAAAATTCTGGAATATAGAGGGAAACTCAGAGCGACCTTCAAGAGGGACAACCGTATAAGACTCGAGTTATCGTCAACAAAAGTAACAAAGTACGCAAATCCACTCCTATTCCTGACATGACACGGACCCCAAATGTTCGAATGGACTAAGGAAAATAAAGATGAACTACGAGCCACAGAGCGAGAAGGGAAAGAAGCATGATGATGCTTACCCAACTCGAAGGCTTCACACTTAATTTTAGACAAAGACTTAAAAGTAGGAAACAATTACTTCAACCTAGCTAAGGACAAATGACCTAACCGACAGTGCCACTGGAAAGGAGTAACACCATCAACAAAAGCAGCAGTAGCAGAAGACACAACAGCAACACCACAATCCAGATAATATAGTCCATCCTTTTCACCCCCTCCACCAATCGTCTTCCTCATGTGAAGATCCTAAAAAACACAATGAGTAGGAAAAAAGGTTACCGAGCAATGTAAAGCCTTAGTTAATGTACTTACAGATAGAAGAGTCAACGGTAATTGAGGAACATGTAACACAGAGGAGAGAGTAAGAGAGGAGGAAGGTGATACTGTACCATGCCCAGACACCGGGGTAGAAGAACCATTAGCTAGGATAACTGGTGAAGATTGAGTATTATGGGAAAAGGATTTAAATAACGAAGACTTACCAGTCACGTGAGAGGAAACCCCAGAGTCAAAGATCCGAGGCGTGGAAGTGGTGGAAAAGAAGGCTGGTGTACCTGCATGAGCCAGAGTAGCAGAGGAAGAAGGTCCAGTGGATGTGTGAGTGGAAGCCTCTAGACTCTGCAATCGCCGTAGTAACTGAGAAAATTAATCACGAGTAGGAGTTGCAGTAGAGCTGCTACCTGTTACTGTACCTTGTGAAGCATCACCAGGAGAGACACCATCAAGACTACCCATCTGTCACTACATGATTGGCTGACGGAGCTGCCCAATCTGCTTTACCATGTGTATCCCAACAATAATCAACAGTGTGACCATTCTTCCCACAATGAGTGCACTTCCTAAGGGGTTTGTCACTTGAGAACCCACCAGAGAAGCCACCAGGGCCACTAGTACCTCTACCACCACCACCATGGCCTCCCCTTGAGCCACAGCCACGGCCTCTACCACGACTAGCAGTAAAGGCAGAATTGTCTTTGGGAGAGGATTCAGCCTCCACAGGAGCAGCAATACGCTGAAGGCGAGAAAGAGTATCGGCAAGGATAGGCACGGTTTCTTCAGCAAGAATATGGCCCTTCACATTTTGCAGATCAGAATCCAAGCCAGCCAAAAATTTAGAAACAAAAAGCTCATTCCGCTGTGCCTTGAGTTTGCCAATATCAGTTGTGAGAGGCTGAAAAACATTTAACTCCTCAACAAGACCTTTAAAGGAACTATAATAGTCTTGAAGAGGTTTACCAGACTGACGAAGCTGAAACAACTTCTAATAAAGGTCATATACCCGATGCATATTTTTCTCTTGGGAATAGGTGTCCTTCAGATCATCTCAAACACCCTTGCCTAGAGTATGAAACATCACATTCGCAGCAATATCAGGTTCCATGCTGTTCACAGCCATATCAGAATCACTGCATTTTCTTGCATCCAATCTTCATAATCATGAGCATCTGGACCAGGAGGATCTGTGGTAATATACTAATATATTTGAGCTTCTTTTTAGCCATGATATACACCTTCACTGCCTGAGACCATAATAAATAATTGGAACTGCCCTTGAGTTTGATAGAGGTAATGGTAACATTCACCTTATCAGTCGAAGAAGTAGCTGCAGTGGTAGCTACAGTCAAAACCTTATCTTTATCCCCAGGCATGGTCACAATATCAACACCAGCAGTAAAAACAATACGAACAGTCCTCCAACAATCCCCCCAAGAAAATCCCAACACCAAGTACCCGATTTGATCACAGAACTGAAAAGACCCAAATCGAGAAAGAAAAATTGCAACAAGAAGAGCACCACCAAATCAGCAACCAATAATCCTCAGGAGAGAGACCACTACCAATCCTAGGATGTGAAACACAGTGGAGAAGACTTCCACAAACCACCCACAAGCAGTAGCACTTGGATAACACCACAAAAAAAAATCGATTACAGGGTGTTACAAAACCCTGACAATAATCGATTTCTCAAACATGGGGAGATAAAACTTGAATTTTGCCGGAGTTAAACTCACCATTAATTAGGCATGATAAACTCTCGTCAACAGAACCAGAGCAAGCAGCAATATGAAGCATACGATCAGCAATCCACATGGCAGCAGCAACAATCAAAAAACCAGAGCAGAAAAAAAAAAATTGATCTCCAGTAAAGAAGAGATCTTTGAAGCTTAACCAGAACTTTACATAGCACCAATAGGAACACAGCCAAGAACTAATTCAGTACTCCATTCATCAATACAGGAGTCTCTAATCCATCAAAACAAAACCGCAGCAACAGAGGCTGCAGACCACAAAAAAAAAATACAAAAAAAACTGGAAAGCGAAAGAAGAGATCAGCAGAAGAGGATTAGGGGATCTCTTCTACTGATTAGTATGGCTATGATACCATGTTACAAACCAGGACCTAACTAATCAGTAGAAAAGAGAAGAAAGAAGAAGTAGAAGAAGAGAAGAGAGAGCACACACTGCCGATGGTAGAAAGGAGAAGGCAGCATGCGATAGAAATTTCAGAATTCTCTATCGCAGGCACCTCCCTCAAATATATATATTCCTGATATGAGAGAAAATAAGTTAGAGGTTTTCAGAATTACCCCTAACCTATTACACATAACACCCTTACAACTAAGCACAAGAATATAATGAAAATACATAAAAACCCCAAACCCCAAAATTGTAAGACAAAAATACCCATAATTCTTAACATTTGGGAAAAAACTTCCCCACCCTGTCATAGTGCAATTTCCCTCTCACATGGATTTTTTTTTTATTATTTTCTCTCTCTTGCTCTGAATATGTGGGTCCCATGTAGATGATGGCTTTTTCAGGACACCCATTTGTATGGTGTGCAGATTCCTCCCCACATTGGCAGCATGGGGAACACTCTCCCATTTTCTTTTTTAGGAATTTTATGTATTTAGAATTTGTTTTATGGACAAATTGTCAGAAAACTTCATGTACATACAAAGGTTTTCAGACTATTGAACTTATTGAAGGGCTTCAGCAAAATATATATATTTTTTCTTTTTTAATAAGTTTTGAGATCCTTGCAGATTCAGAAGGAAGTGTTCCACTATGGGAGGCAGTACTGGAGAAAAATGAATCGATTATAAAACTTCTGGTGGACAATGGCGCAAACATCTATTCTGGTGATGTAGGTCTGTTTACATGTATTGCTGCAGAACAAAATGACCTGAACTTGCTCAAGGACATTATATATTATGGAGGGGATGTGAAACTGCCCAATAGCAATGGAACGACTGCACTTCATGTTGCAGTTTGTGAGGGGAATGCTGAAATAGTTAAGTTCCTGTTGGACCATGGAGCTCACATTGATAGACCTGATGCTCAGGGCTGGACCCCAAGGGGTCTAGCAGATCAGCAGGGCCATGAAGAGATAAAAGTGCTATTCCAATCCAGACAAGAGATCGGTGGCCAAACCTCCTTTCGAGTTACAGAGCAGCCAAGGGTGCGCAACCTCGGTAGATTTACAAGCGAGCCAACTCTCCGCCCCTTGTCTGAGGAAGGTATAGCCACTCCAACTGATGTGCCAGGGAGGGATAATCATCGGAGACGCAATTCTAACAACTTCCACAACTCACTGTTTGGGATCATGTCAGCTGCCCATGCAAGTGAAAGAGTCGTACATTCACCTGTTGGCCATGTTCCATTTAACAATAGTTCTCAGTATTACCCTGCCCGAGTTATAATTAGTTGCCCAGGACTTGATGTCATCGGGAAGCTCATTCACCTGCCAGATTCCTTTCCAAAGTTGCTCGGGATCTGCACTCAGAAATTCGGGTTCAAACCCACAAAAATTCTAACTAGAGATGGTGCTGAAATTGATGAGATAGAGGTCATTAGAGATGGTGATCATCTTGTTCTTGTTAGTGAGGACAGCTAAACCCTTTATGTCTTCCTCTACCTGGCTGAGGCTGAAGTGTGATGTATAACCACATGGCACCCTGTGGATTGCTATGTAGAATTCTTGGGGTTCGGTTGGACAATAGATTGTGGCAGAAAAGGGGGACAGAGGAAGCAGGAAAGGTAAAAGATAGTACTTGCTGTCAACAGTCATTTATGGCTGGGGAGAAACTTCCATGATCCAGTCAATGGTTGAACACCAAAGATTATATCGTGTAGAGGGAAGCTTGTACCTTCCAGGAATGTGGTTTATAGACATAGAAGGTTAGTAGTTTTCTTGGGCTTTTGTATATTGCTTACACCACTTTATGTCTAGCCTTCTTTGCTGCTAACAGTGGCCCTTCAGTACATTGGCTGTGGAATCTGATGGGTTTTAAGGAACCAAGTGGTTATGGGCCTTGGATGTATTTCCATGAGCCTCAGGGTTTCTGGTGTATATTTGATGTTCATACTTATTGATTATCTCTATGATTCATTTGGTTCTCTTCGAGTCTCCATTGCACCAATTCAACTGGCCTGCCCTTGGCTGTTCCCCGGAGTTATCTTGTCTTCACTGTATCACAAATGGATTCGTTTCCCATCTCAAAGGTGCGAAGATGCGCCGGACACGAATATCTCCTTTGAATTATTTTGCACAATTCCTCATGTTAGGGTGATAAAAATCTGTGAATATGTAAGGAGCAGTACGATGGTTACTACAAATATTGCAAGTCCAGATGAACTGGAAACAGTTTGGATCCTGTATAAACTAACTGGCTGGCTAGTTTGGAAACCCAGGCCTTGTCAGTTAGGGTTGAGGCCCAAGTGAAGCCAAGTGGATTAGGCATGAGCATCTGGGCGTTACAAGATGGGTTATATAGTTGGCATTGACTCATTAATTATACATAGGGATCCCTTTAACTTGAAGGCCTTTGGTCCTTATGATGCTTACAATTTCTTTGGGCTCTATTTGTTTACCGGTATCTGTTGCACTGGTGGACTTGAAAGGCCTTCATCATCTCACTCCAGGCGCCTTCTCTCAAAACTAATTTAAGGAAAAAACTACACTTCACACTACTTCTTTAGTATCAATCTGCCACATGGAAGTATAAGTGGGGCTATGTGGCAGATAGTGAAGCCCAAGAGACCCTTATGGAAAAACTATACTTCACTGTAGCTAGTGAATTTATGTTTCAATATCCTCGTTATATTTACACAATTCTACATTATTTTTTATGAAAATAAATTAAGTAGATTAGTTTAAAAGAGAAACTATAGAATTAAGTATGTCCTTATCCAACCCAAAATCCCAATTACCAACCCTAGCTTTTTGAACCATAAAGCTAGCAATCCCCATCAATTCATAATTACAGTATATAAACTAAAGGATTAAGTTTCCCTCCACCCATAGAGGATGGTTCACTCACCATTCTAGGTTCACAAATCCCTCCTAGGGTTTTGTAATGTTCCAAAATACCCTCCCGATACCCTTTCCCGCCCTCTCATGCCTTGCGATCCCATTCACCATAGGTGGAGGGAAACTCGGTCCTAAGTTTAAATGATGTGGAGGAGATATCGGATGAGTTCGTGAACCGGTTGAACCAGGAGAAGTCCACCCGGACTTGTTGGAGGTATTAAGCAAAATAGGACGAATTATATATCAAATCGAAGATCTCGTTAAGCTCTTTAGTATGCTCTTTTTGGCCATTTTTGTGCGTTTCGAAGGCGGAAGAGCCCGCCGAAGTTTTCGGAATATGCAGTTTCAATTTTAAATTTCGAACTTTTATTTCAAGCAAGCCTCTCTATCTAAGGACTTAAAATTTTCCATTGTAAGCAGCTTACATTTTGAACAGAAGAAGTCTTCCAATTTCCTCTACTTGTGGATTCAAGGTTCGTCTTCCTCCATGCACCCTTGAAGCCCTACCATCGCAGGCTTAGAAGGACTAGGTCTAGAAATGAACAAGCTAGCCTCTGCATGCTGAGATTATTGCAACTGCCAATAAATCTCTTTCCATTCCTCACGTTCCAGTTTCATGGAGGGCTCCTAATAGTTTTTTCTCAACTGGTTCTACTACTAATGTTTCTAATCTTTCCTTGTTTCTGAGCTCTTAACCGATGCAAGCGGAGGCTATAGCTCTAAATCCATTAAATGTTCCTAATATTTCTACCTATCCTATGGATGTTGAACTTTTGAAGGTGCTTGTGGAGGGCAGTGGCGCCTCCTTTTAGCATATTGGTGAGACTGTTCATACCTGTAAACTCCCCGGATCTTGGCTAGAAGAATTTGTGACCTTGCTCCAAGAAGAAATCGACTCATACGGGGGAGGCTGATGGTTGCACTACCAAGGAAAATGGATAAAATGAGAATCTTGTTCCACAAACAACTGACAACATCCTATGTGGTCGAGTTCAATGTACACATGTATGTATATCACACTAATGTATCAAAATCAACATTTCTGCGAGTACACAGTGTAATGACTATATGAACTGGAATGCTCAATTATGTCTCTAGTCGTGAACAATTTTAGGTTAAGACCTATGGAAAACCAAAATCATTAATCTTGATGTGTTCGATACATTCAACGCATAAGGTGAGTGATCAAGAGAACCTTAGATTTATAGTTCATGTGAGCTAACTTTTTTGCAACAATATAACATCTTTTTTTTTTTTGTTTGAATAGATGATGATCACTAAAGATGGCTATTGCAAGTATGGGTGGCCACAAGAAATTTGAAATGGCCAACCATATATACTATGATACAAAATAACCTATTAATATTTATATCTTAAAATATTAAGCCAGTTTAGGCTAATCCTATTTTCATATATAAGGTGTTGGTATACATCATTTTCCCCTTTCTTTATTAAATATTCTAAGATCATCTTCCTCATCTTACCCTTCTCGTCTCTTGTTTAACTATATTCTCAGAATCACTTTTCATAAAAAAAAATTTAAGAGTTCTACTTAACTGATGGTTGTCGCGATGGCCAAATACCACTTTACACTTTAGATTGATTATCTTAATTAAATTTTCTAGGATCACATTTCTCATCTCACCCTTATTGTCTCTTACATGAATATTAGTTGGGCCCATGCCCGACCCGACCTTGACTCAGGGCCAGAAAAATCCAACTTTGACCCAATTTCAGGGTCAAGCCGGACTGACCCTGATTGGCCCTGACTATTGGGGGGGGGAGATGCATGGGCTGGCCCAGCTAAGAAGAAGAAGAAGAATAGGTAGAAGCAGAAGATAGGATCAGGTTGGGCCGGTCCAGGCTCAACTTTTTTCAAAGACCGGCCCAACCCAAGGCCTCAGGCCTGACCTAGCCTAGCCCTGAGTCAGGGCCAGAAATTCCCAACCCTAACATGCCATCAGGGCCAAAGTATCTGAACCCAAGCCCTGTTTGGGCTCAAGGCGGGCTAGGGTGGGCTCCGTCCGTCAAGGCCAAACTTGCACCCCTATCATGTAAGATGGATTGGGGTTTGATAGTATTTATTTACATGCCCTATAGTCTATCATGAGATATTGTTTAGTGAAGGGTACTATATGCAAATTAAAGAGTTTCATTATGCATTACATTTAATTGGGAAAATAAAATAGGTTATTGAACTTTTAATTATAGCATTTTATTTGATAAAATATTCAATTATAATTAAAGAGATCATAAAATCCCTATTAGATTCTACCTCTTCCAAGTTGGACTACAAATCAAGTTTTTTCATCCGCAAGTTTCTAATTCACTTTAGGAAAATGAATATTGGAATCCACCTCAACCTACGGGATTGAGGATTATATATGCACACCACATGGGGGGACGTAAAAGCCTTGCTGGCCGATTTTGCACCCTCCCCCCTCCCCCTCCACTTGGCCGAACTTAGTCTCTCTCTCTCTCTCTCCTTTCTCTTTTCTATCTTTTAGATTGGTGGTGTGTGGTTTTGAGTTTATGAAATCCTAGTGCCGTTGGTGAATGATTCGTGTTGATTTCGCATTGGATTGAAGCATCAAGAGTTGGTGATCATCAATCCTCATTACTGCTTAAGTATGGAAGAACTATTATCGAAGGAAGAACTACACTTGCGGTTCTAACGTAACCTATGTTTCCCATTTATTTTTGTTATGAAAAGAGATCTCAAACTTGAATGCAAATATTAATACCCAATCCAATTCCGTTGTGTATTTGGGTAACTCAGTTGTTTCCGAACACCAAGTTTGACAATTTGCTGTTGGCTTGGCTCTAGCGAAGATGACAGTCGAAGATGAAACGCAGAAGAAAGAAGATCAGCACAAGGGCAGGACTTAAATGCATGAAGTTGAAAGTAGTGGACAGCCCCAAAGAGATCTATTGTAATTGTTTTACAGCCTTCATGTTTTCACTGAGATCATGAGAGGCATATGACCCTCCTTACTACATGATGCAAATCACAACACTATGTAACATTTAGCTTAAGCCTTTTATTAAATAGATTTTACGATATCATCAACTCATTAGCTCATGTTGGGGGTATGATGCCTTCTATTTCGTTGCTTGATTTGGAAAATCTTTTTAAGGACTATATGGGTATTTCGGTAAAATTCCTATACAAGGTTTCGCTATAAATATGTAGCGAGCGTTCTTTCTCTAAAAACGTAATCTGACAGAAGTGTGAGGATGAGCGGTTGTAACCTAATTCTCCATTGATAGTGAAACAGATCTCATCTCACCGTGGACGTAGGCAATATTATTGAACCATGTAAATTCTTATGTTCATTGTGTGATTGTTGTTTGCGATTTCCATTCTTTTCTATATCGTTTTAGGATTCATTTTTCAATAGCTCATCTATTGGTTGAAGAACATTCAACAAAAGTAATCGACTGATTGAAGTAAAAATATCAAAGAAATTTGAGGATTGTAAATACTAGCTCCATCGTCTTTGGATAATGCCTCCTACTTCTATCTTCGGTATCTATTCTAACTAGTGATGCTTTGACACGAAGTTTCTTTCGGGAAAATTACATCAACAGCCATTCAAATACTTATGAAAAAAAGTAGAGAATTTGGCTATCTATTCTAAACTTTCATTTTCTGTGGTGTTGAGAGCTTTGTTCATGACTTGAAGTTAAGGACCAGGGTGATGTTAATCTCAAGTAGTGATGTAAACGGTGTCAACCTAAATCTTTTGAGGTTTGTCATGTTTATTACTAATGCAAACATAAAATTTAGAATAAGTGCAAGTAATATACTACAAGAAAACAGGGCTTTACCACTCAAAGGTAAAAAATAAAAATAAAAAATCTCTTCTAAATCCTTTGCCAATAGGGTTTTTTTTCTCTTGAAAATCTAACGCTAAACATGAGATAGTTTTTGATATGCAGTGATATTAGCTATTGCCATTGTATGCAACTTTAAGCAGCAGTAATTTTTTTTTAGTAAACAAGTAATTTTACCACCTCTAAAAACTAAAAAGAACACTTTTAGTGGTGGTAAATTTAGAAAATGTATTTATAATAAGTGCAAGTAAAATACTACCAAAAAACAGGGCTTTACCAGTGGGGGGGTTTTTTTTTTCCTTGAAAATCTGACGCTAAATGTGCGATAGCTTTTGATATGTAGTGATATTAGCTATTGCCATTGTATGCAACTTTAAGCGTTTATATATTAAAGAAAAGGGAAAAGTTTTCATACACGGTCGTGTAAACCGTGTATGTGAGAGGGTGGGAGTTTCAAGGCATTAATTAATGGGGTAGAGATTTATGACTTTTCCAACTCTTTGTGAGAGACTCTCACATACACGGTTTACACGACCGTGTATGAAACCTTTCCCCTAAAGAAAAAAAATTAAATAGTGGCGGACAAAGAGGGATCTATAAGTCCAAGGGGAACATTACTACCACTTTCTTAATTCACATTTCCATTAGTTTTCATTGGATTCCACTTTTCTTGATTACCGCGTTTAGTGGGGTATACCAAAGACTACTTCTTCTAAGCATACTCATCGAGAGAAACTTTTTGCCATTTGAATGGCTTAATTTGTGTGATTACTCATTTGGTTTTCTTCTTATAATAATTTCTACTAAACACTCTCTTTCACCTAAAAAAAAAAAAACACAAAAATAAAACGCACTTTTGACAAAATGATGGGTCAAATCTCTCCTTTTACAAAAGTAAAATCACATGTATTCCTATAATTTGTGATGGTAGTTTCTTACAAGACTCCGGTCAAGCAGGATGGGCTTGTATAACTATTTTAAATCATTCTTTAATTTTGGCTTCTATGGACTTTGGTTTCACAGAAACAATATAGGAAGCACATAGGAACAATACAGGAAGCAGAGGTAAGAGGTCTTCTCTCAGACTTAGAACTCACCAAAGGCTTGACCGATAAAGGCTTGGAGATCTGGACAGATTGTGAAGATATGGTTCGTTGGCTTATAGTGGAGGTTTTGAAATGGCCCTGGGAGATCTTTACCTTTCTGCGGCATATTCAGTCTTCTCTTAAAGTTCTTTCCTTTTGTAAATATTGTTAAGAAAGATAGAGTACTTATTTCTATGGCACATGATCTTGCAATCTCTGCCCGGCATAACCGGCAGAATACGGTTGTAACAAACAAAGTATTTTCTTTTTTTTTTTTTAATTAAATCTTTTCTTTTCCAAAAAAAAAAAAAAAAAAAAAAAACCACATGCATTCCATGAATGGTGAGATTTATGTAAGGGGGCACTCCATGTGGATAGAGAATATGGACTAGTGTAGGACCTTATCATACCTTTCACTCCCTCCTCCAACCACCCTCTCCCCGTATTACACGTGTATCAATGCAATTTTGCATAAAATAATTTTGAAAAAAAATATATATATATTATAATAATATTTATAGATACATGTGTTATACATATGGACAAGAGATTACTGTCTGGGCTTCTAACGCCTGCACCAACGTGCGGGGGCAAGAGATGACATTTTTTATTTCATGGGGGGAAGGAGGTAGGACGGTGTTTTCGCCCACTACTGTGTTCAGGTGCAGCAGCCACGCAACAGAGGTAGCTTTCTTTAACCAAATATATAATAAAAGATTCTAATGATTACACAAGACAAGGGATCTTTATGGTTGCAACAAAGAAAGGGAAATATTTATTTTCTTATTTCCATACTGCTAAGTGCCAATTCGACAGGTAGGGAGAGAGAAAAATGTTTTTCTACCATGATCTACAAGATTTTTGAAAAAAATATATATATAAACTCTAAAAAATAATAGATATGTGTTTCCATGAAATCTATGTTTCAAATTCCTTTACTTTGTGAAGTCGTTGGGTTTACATCCGGTCGGTGACTTGACAGAGATGTCTTCCAAGCGAGTTGGGTCTGAGAATTATTAAGGTTCTGTGAGTCTACCTCTTGGTTACATTTTTTTTTGTTTTTGTTTTATGAGAAAGAAAATATATTAAAAAAACTACTTGGAAAACATATACATGGATTTTGAAGAGTTGGCTGACTTAGCCAAGTTAACAGCTATTGCCAAACAAAAAGGATCTCCCTTAGGAACGAAGTAGCTATCAGGTCCTATATTGTTTACATACAATAAGTCTTTTAGAGAGTCTAAGGCCAAGGATTAGAGGTTGGAGATGGAAGAAAATCAGCGATCCGATGATTTGAGCACCACACTTCTTTAATCTTCAACCCTAAACTCATGGAAAGGTCAAAAGCTGTTCTAATACTGAATAGTTCAGGTTCTAAGTCACTGGTGGCCTTAATATAACTTGCAACAAATAACGTGAATCTACCTTCTATAAAAAAGATACAAGACCATCCCGCAGAGTTTACACCTAGTTCTTGGTATCTTGCACAGATTAAAATAGGATATTTGAATTTCGGAAGACAAGTAAAAGTAGATAATAAAACCTCCTCAGTCAGACCCATATTTACATAATGGGATGTAACAGGGGGTGGGGATATATCCTAATCAGACAACCATATATTTGTCTGCTTAAAAATCCAAGTTGGATCAGGTTTTTCTAAACTGATCAAAACTTTGTTTCTCGCAGTCCAAATGAAATAACATTTAATAATAAAAACCTCAAAAACCAAATTAAAGAGAGCTTATCTAATTTTTTTATTAAACAAAGTATCCATGCAAAAATTTTCCAAAGAGGAATGTCACAACTGCTCCGTTCTTAGCCCAAGCGGACCAGCAGCCCAGATGTCTTTAGTCCAATCACAAGAAATGAATAAGTGCCAATAGGATTCGGCATAATTGCCACAGAAAGCACAAGTGGGATCGATCTGAAGTCATTTAGATAGGATCGCCTTGGTTAGAAGATACAAAAAGATCCACTACCCTACACTTTAGCTGAGGCTCTAACCAAGTCTTGCAACTCAAACCTCCCTCTGTCATCCCTCACAAAGGACTTCCCATGTTAGGCCACCTGCCTACAAATCGTAAAACAAATTAATAACTCATCAAAAGATGGAGCACTAGTCAATTTTATGCAAACTGAAAATCATGAATCATATGTATTGGGAATCAAGTGCCATTTGCATTGATCTTAGGTGCCTTAGAAAAATGAGTCTTATAGATTTTGTTGTCTCAGAAATATGAAATTTGGAGAATGAACAGAGTTATAGTAGCCACTTTATTTCATCAAAATCATATCCAAAGTGTATAATTCAGCCTCTGCTGAAGGGAGAAGCGGAGACTCAAGCCTCATGCAAGCAATTTTGCAGTGGAATATATCAAGATCCTACATCACAACGGTGTTAAGTATTACAAATTTGTCATCTCATCTTTTCCGTATAAGTTTCCCTGGTAGTGTACCTGCTCTTTAACTCAGAATTTCGCAACCAACCACAATGTACTGTTCAGGAAAAGAAAGATTGAGCAAATGAGAATTCTAACCAGTAATATATTTGGATACACATCAAGATACAATGTAGAGAGACTCAAATGTGAGAACATAAGATTGTTTAACAGAACCTGCACCATCATTTGTTCAAACCACACACCAAAGAAAAGCCCTTCTGTTCCTGTTTGCTGCTACCAGACCCCACTCTATCGGCACACTAAAAACAACTGGAACAGATGCCTACAGACAATCAATCCAAAGAATCAAACGTAAGTCAGTATAAGAACAGAAATATAGCTTTGAACTCACCGCAAGTTCTGGCTACTTGGGGTCACAAAGCTGGGCAACATTGTATCAAGAGAACATAACTTACAACAAATGATAGACAATTCAAGCATCACATAATTGCTCAATTTATAGAGGGGGTGAAACAAGCAGAATTTTATCACATCTCTTAAATAATTGAATAGATAATTTCATAGATAGGTAGGATATGATGAAACTGTGGAACTACTCCAATATATTCATCACATCCAATTGAATGGTGCCAGAAAGAGAGAGATTAATACAGAGATTAATACATTTCAGCTTGTGAAATTCAAGAAACTCATTACCTGTACAATAAGTTACAGAAAATTGTAATTAAATAGCTATAGAGATAGCTACATTGTTATAGTTCATCATTACCGGAATTAATTGAATCTTGTGAGCTTCTATTCATCACGAGTTGTGTAAGATTGTTCAGTTGTGATTGCATACTGGAAACAACTGTTGCATTCTTCCATCTCTGGCTTCATCCGGTTTTTTCCTTCTGCCAACTCTTCCTTCATTTGGTTTCTTTCTTCTTTCATCTTCTTTCATCTTCTTTCTTCAACTCTGCCACTTGACACTGAAACTTTGTGTTATGGCACATTTTTGTTAGCATAAAGGCCTTTAGGGTTACTCGAACTTTGAGTATATAGGTTCACTCGACCATGGGTATCATTGCCCCTTACCTTGGTGAAGATGGCTTCTTAGAGTGCTTTGTCATTTCTTATTCCCTTGGGCAGCTGATTCAACTCCTATATGAACGTTGAGGAAGTATTCATATATCATTTGTGTCCATAATGTCAAACTTTCTCAAAGCATGCTATGGAGATAAATCCTATGCTTTTTATGTATGAAACCTACACATTCAAAATATGAGCATGTTGTGATTTATGAAGTTGCAGATCTTAAATACAACATCAAATTGTGCTAAAGGGAGTCTACATATTACACAGTAAGGTGAACAATGAGCAAGGTACGAACTTGCAGAAAGGCAGGTTGAGCAGAAAACTCACTACACAACTCCTGCTAAATAGGATGCTGACAAGGGTAGTTTTGCCTGAAAAATGATTCAGGATATATAGGTGTTGCGGGTGAAAACCTCCGATGCTCGGTTCGCCCACGGATGAGCCTGCAAAAACCAAGCGATGAGCACAAGAGAGCCGGTGTGGCTCCGGCCAAGGACTCTCCAATGCTCAAGTCAGGTCTCCAATGCAACAGCGTAACTGCATAGTGAAAGCAAGATCAGGAATGGTGCTCCATACCTGGGTATTATAGAGTGAGGATGAGATGAGGCGGTTGGGAGAGTCCTAGTATGGTAGAAGTCCTTCTTTTGGAAGGCTCTCTCGCGTAGAGCGGAGTGGAGAGCTATTTTCGGGGTCGGGCTCTTATTAAGGTAAGAGTCCATGTAAAGTGTGATTTCGTATTGCGCTGGGATCGTGGCTCGATCCTTATCCCGTGATTCTTGGGATGTACTGACGTGGCCCTGCGTTCCCCGGTGGGGCGCTATGGTAGCTTCTATGGAGGAGGGCTCGGCCTCGGAGGTCGGCCTGGTAGGTCGGTCTTGGCAGTCACCTCGGCCTGAGAGGTCGGCCTGTTAGGTCGGTCTTAGCAGTCAGCTCGGCCTAGGCTGTCCTGTGTATGCTCGGTCAGGAGTTTATGGCTGACTTGTGTGAGCTCGGTCTCAGCCTCGGCTGACTTGTGTGAGCTCGGCTCTGTCAAGTGACCTATTGGAGACCGGGTCGGCCCGGTTTCCTGCTCAGCTCAGTTCGGCCACGTGGCAGCTTCTAATTGGTGAGGTGATTTTATGCCCTATCATGGCTTCAGTGCTCGGCCTCGGCCTTTGCTTCAGTGCTCGGCCTCGGCCTTGGCCTCGGTCTCAGTGCTCGACCTCGGATTCAGTTCCAGTACGTTTATGTGGTAGCTTTTGGTTGGTTGGGGGATTCTATGATGCATCAATAGGAGAGAAAAGGTTGTGAGTAGTGAGTACAACAGGTTCAATAAGCAATATCTCAATCACACCATATATGAGGAAGTTCAGAAATACCAACAACCATGGACTCCAGATTACTATGTACAATCTCAACCAAATCTGTTTGTCCCCAGTTGCTTTCAAACTTCAAGACAAGTTGATTCTATTATATGGTCTATAGATTAAACTCAACAACAGATCACTCAACTTTCCTTGACGACGTGTGATGCGTCATAGAATCCCCCAACCAATCAAAAGCTACCACATAAACGTACTGGAACTGAAGCTGAGGCCGAGCACTGAGACCGAGACCGAGGTCGAGGCCGAGCACTGAAGCCGAAGCTGAGGCTGAGGTCGAGCACTGAGACCGAGGCCGAGGCCGAGCACTGAAGCAGAAGCCGAGGCCGAGCACTGAAGCCGAGGCCGAGTCCGAGCACTGAAGCCATGATAGGGCATAAAATAACTTCACCAATTAGAAGCTGCCACGTGGCCGACCTGAGGTCAGTCCAAGAACCAAACTGAGCTGAACAGGAAACCGGGTCTACCCGATCTCCGATAGGTCACCTGACAAAGCCGAGCTCACACAAGTCAGCCGGGGCTGAGGTCAAGCTCTGAGCCGAGCTCACACAAGTTAGCCATAAACTCCTGACCGAGCATACACAGGACAGCCTAGGCTGAGCTGACTGCCGAGACCGACCTCTCAGGCCGACCTCCCAGGCTGAGGTGACTGCCAAGACCGACCTACCAGGCCGACCTCCGAGGCCGAGCCCTCCTCCACAGAAGCTACCATAGCACCCCACCGGGGATCGCGGGGCCACGTCAGTACATCCCCAGAATCACGGGATAAGGATGGAGCCACGATCCCAACGCAATACGAAATCACACTTTACATGGACTCTTACCTTAATAAGAGCCCGACCCCAAAAATAGCTCTCCACTCTGCTCTACGCGAGAGAACCTTCCAAAAGAAGGACTCCTACCATACTTGGACTCTCCCAACCGCCTCATCTCATCCTCACTCTATAAATACCCAGGTATGGAGCACCATTCCTCATCTCGCTTTTTACTAGCTGTTACGCTGTTGCACTGGTGATCTAACTTGAGCATCGGAGAGTCCTAGGTCGGAGCCACATCGGCCCTCTTGTGCTTATCACTTGGTCCTTGCAGGCTCATCCGTGGGTGAACCAAGCGTCGAAGATTTCCACACGCAACAGATTTGGCGCCATTTGTGGGAACGACATCAACAAGTCATCGTCGTTTCTACCAACCTCAAGAGCAGCAACAATGGTGCACACGAGATCAGGTCAACATGGCTCAACCTCTCGAGGAGATGAGCTGCAACCTAATAGGCAGGCGAGACAATTGCCACCCCCAGAGACGTCTCGGCAAGGGGCGGCAGGAAGACCCCCTCGAGGGGAAGATGCTTCGCGCAATGCTGGTACCGCTATCAATCCCACGCTACCAGTGAACGAGGGCAATGGGGGAAGTGTACTAGACACGACGACAGTAGACCAGACTCAGGCCGAGCCGAATGGGCTGAACTTGCCGCCGCCAACACCTTTGTTGGAGAGTTTGGATCCTGAAGGGCCGGCAAATAATTGGCAGGTCATGGATTTGCAACTGCAGATGCTTCAAACTAACGAGATGCTGCGAACCTTCATGACTCAAATGGCTCAGGGTGGGCTGATGGGATGCTACGAACATCCTACAAATTTCCCGATCATTAACCCATACGATGTCTTCCCAACGACGGCATCCTCCATCACAAAGAAATTCAGGACCATCCTCTCCCCAAAAAAGACCCCAGGTTTAAGAGAATATGTTCAAGCACCTCCTTTCTCCTAGAATCAGATTACTGCTTCCGGCAAAGAGCAATATTTTCCGATCGAGATCAGTCCAGATCTCATCAGGCAATGGATCGCTCTTGGATATACCCATCTCCACCTTGGAGCTGTAAAGATTACCATCACCTTTCATGGTCGCAAAGGACTACCTGTAGCTATGAGGCTTAACCTTCTTGACACCCATTTCAGGAATTTCCCTCATGCTACCATCACTGATGTCCAGTCCACTCTCAATGATGGAACTGTGTTTTACACAGTATACCCCAATTATAATGTCTCCTTGTTGGACCCCAACCTTTCAGATGCCTGGCAGTTTCTGGTGCAACTCACAGGTGCTCCTCAGAAGGAATCCGCAATAGCAGCAACTCTTCACTACCAGATCTGCTACCGGCTCCAGAACCATGCGATGAATCTCAACACAGGCTATTCTAGTAATGATTCAGCCTTGTTTGTCCGGATCAATGACAACAAGATACCCACCATCACTCATGTACCCTGCCAGATTAGTCGTACTGAGTTAATCAAGTTGATTCCCGAGTCATGGATCACTGCTTATGAATCCACTCATGTTGCTCTTGCTACTCCTCGGCCACAAACCCTGTGTGCACCAGTCTAGATGATGGCAAGACTATGGTCACTTATCCTCGTCCAGCTGATCTCTGCACTGCTGTTCCTATTTACCCTCAAGATCTCCCTGGACAGCTACCCCATGTTCCCATTGAATCTTTTGATAGTGACGGCACACCTATCTACCAGTTTTTTGGCCCAACTGGCCATACTTGGTTTGATGTCTGCAACTGTTCTGACTGCAATCATTCTGACAATGAAGCTGATTTTCCCAGATCAAGAAAGTCTAAGAAAAAGAAGAGTAATGGCCCTGACCCTCTTTGGCAAAGGTACCAAGCAGGCTGTCCTAATGTTGGTCCTTTAGGAGAAGATAGTGGCTGCTACCAGTTCATCGTTGAATACGGAACAAGCAAACCCTGCTCATTAGGGTGTTGCTCCCCAGCTTCCCCAGAGCCGTCTTTTTAAGCACCAGCTCCACCCACATGCAAGCAAGATCTGCCCCCAGCACCACCGACTCCACCGGTATCACCACCACTAATGCTATGGTAGCAACAAGCACAGTAACCTATCCCTTGTTTCATGGCCTCTGGTTCAGAAGGGATCAGCAGAAATTTCCCTGGCACAGCAGTAATCTGATATTTGGTATCAGAGCCATGCTTGGCTAAAAACTTTTTGTATTTTATCCATTGAAGCTTTGCCCTTCGTCTTCATCCTTGATGTGGTGTTGTGTTTTCTTCCAAGCCATAGTATGCTCTGCAATTGCCATCTTTGATGGATCCTCTGCATCAGAAACCCCAGGCTTGATAGGTGTAGTATACAGTACTCTCCTGGGACTCAGGTTGATAAAAGGTCCTTGAGCAAGGTGTGGGTTACAGGCCTTGACCGCTATAAATCCTGGCACGCTCGGATTACCTTCGCCTTGAGCCCTAAGAGACGCTGTCTCCTATTAGTTATATTTTCAGAACAAAACACCCATCTCTGGATGATTATGGTGAGCGACTCTTCTGGACAAGATACACTCTCTCTCACTCTTACTAAACAACGATGAGTTTACAACCTCCTTCTTCTGGTGTTAGTCACAAGACATCTCATGCATCCAAAGTGGATTATCTGTATGAACTCAGCTATACTCCGGCTGATCAACAGATCCATCCCACCAACTTCCCCATCATCAACCCTTATGATGTTTTCCCTAAGGCATCATCTTCCTTTACAAAGAAGTTCCGAACTATCCTTTCTCCTAAAAAGATACCCGATCTCAAGGAGTATGTCCAAGCTCCGCCCTTCTCCCAAAACCAGATTACTGCGAGTGGCAAGGAACAATATTTTCTGATAGAGATCAGTCTTGATCTCATCAGGCAGTGGATCGCTCTTGGCTACACTCACCTCCATCTTGGTGCTGTGAAGATTACAGCCACCTTTCATGGTCGCAAAGGGCTCCCCGTGGTGATGCGTCTTAATCTTCTTGATACAAGATTCTGTAATTTCCCCCATGCCACGATCACAGTCGTCCAGACCATATTGAACGATGGCACGGTCTTCTATATAGTGTATTCCAATTATAATGTCTCTCTGCAAGACCCCAACCTCCTGGATGCCTGGCAATTCCTTGTCTAGCTCACTGGTGCTCCTCAGAAAGAATCAGCTATTGCGGCTACTCTTCACTACCAAATCTATTATAGGCTTCAGAATCATGCCATGAACCTTAATACTGGCTTCTCCAGCAATGATTCTACCGTATTTGTTTAGATCGGTGAAGATCACATCCCTACGATCACTCATGTCCCCCGATAAAGCGACCGTGCTGAGCTGATCAAGCTAATCCCAGAATCATGGATCACGGCGCATGAATCCACGTATAACGTCACAGCAGTAACTCCTCTCACGATAACCAATCCTATCTACAAGCCTCTTGATGACGGCCGAACTATGGTAACTTATCCCAGGCCAGCTGATCTCTGTATAGCTGTCCCGATCTACCCCAAAGATCTACCAGAATAACTGCCTCATGTTCCCATTGGGGCATTTGACAGTGACGGTGCCCCAGTCTATCAGTTCTCTGGCCCGACTAGCCATAAATGGTTTGATATCTGTGACTGCCCTGATTGTGCTCATTCAGAAGCAGAAAATGAACCCGAGCCTCCTCCAAAGCCTAAGAAGAAGAAGAAAGGCCCTGACCCTCTCTGGCTTAGGTACCAAGCAGGCTGCCCTAACGTTGGCCCCCTTGGCGAAGATAGAGGCCGCTACCAGTTCATAGTAGACTACGGCTCTGGCAAACCCTGTTCTCTAAGCTGTTGCTCCCCTCAGCCTCCACAGCTGCCTTTTTAGGAACCACCTACTCCTTAGTGCAAACCGGATCCTCATTCGGCACCACCATCTCCACCAGCTTCCCCACCATTGATGCTCTGGCAACAACAAATTCAGCTGGCCATCCCCTGTTTTATGGCCTCTGGCTCCGACGGTATCAGTAGGAATTTCCCTCCCACAGCTGATTTTGAAGACTCGGACCGTCGCCGCCATAAATGGAAAGTCACTCCTCCCAGTATTGTTGATAATCTGGGACAGATGCTGGTCAATTTCTCTGTTGAGGCTCAACTTAACTGGCAAGCAGAGAATGCCCTGGTTCAGAATCAGTATTTGCACAAGCTGATTTCTTACCAGGAACATCATACCCTTGCCCTCCAACAGAACGAAGTTGACATAAGGTATCTTAAGACCCAGATTGAGACTCTCCATCAGGAACTTAAGCATATTGCTACCACTGTTAAGGACTCCTCTTATGCCTCCGTCCTTATCTCCGTTCGTGAAAAAGAAAAGAAGCATCTTAAAGACCAATTGAGGCATGCCCAGGCTCCCATGCCTACCAGCCCCCCCTTATATAATTACCCATTATTCTCCGACTCCTTTTCTTCTCCCATTCACCATACACAGCCCGTTCCCCACTCTTTCCCCACTGCTATGTTTAAAGAATTGCAAGAACAGCAGCGAAGCCTAGCAACCCAAAAGGCCAAATCTTCAAAGATAAAACGATTTCATCCTTCTCAACCTCCTGTTGTTTCTCTCCCATCATACCCTTCTTACCTTACTCCTACGCCTACCCCAACAGCACAGCCTACTTTCTAGTGAATCCCTGGTCATTCTCCACAAGGCCCTTCTGGTTTCGTCCCTTGGGTTCCTCCTCTGACTAAACCAACCACATCCAGCTCTGCCTATGCAATTGTCCCTTCAGCTCAAAATCTAAACACCCTGAGTACCTACCTCACCCAACTGTCCATGACCGACCATATACCAGTTCTATCTCTTTCCAAAGCATCCTCCTCTGTTACTCTCACTTCTAGTGATGAGTCTTATGATGAACCTCTCCTAGTCTTTCAGATCAATCCCAGGACTGAAGCCCCCAGGACTAACACTCCAAGCGAAAACCCTACTGAAGGTGTTACAGAACCCCTTGTCCACAGTGACAGTGACCATGGCTCTACTGGTGCAGCCCAGCAGTGCCAGCAACAGCCTCCCCGGGTTCCGCAACCTTTTGTGAATCAGGATCCGAAACAGCTGTTCACCTTTGATGGACTTCCATTTCACAAATGGCCTGAAAGAATTTATGAGTTCCATGCTTGGCTCACTGCAGAACTGTTACAAAAAGGATCTACAGATAACACTGTGCTTACTAAATTCCTTGCCCGTACCCATGGTACCCTGCGAGAATGGTTCATGGCCCTTGGTGGTTACCGGCAACTTCAGTGGACACAAGTCCCGATCGATGTTTTCATTGCCCAGCTCTACAATGAGATGATTGGACCTATTGAAAATAATCATATCAAGGCCAGAGAGGAATATTTTCAGATGAAGTGTTGTTCCTTTCAAAAGGCTGACCTAGCAAAGCACTACACTAGAATGCTTAACCGTTTCTACATCCTTGGAGGACTGGATGATCCCAATATGAAGCAAGTCTTCCTTAATTCCTTCCCGGAACCATTGGGCAAGGATGCGCTGAAAGCCTTGCATCAGCTTGGTCTTCACATTGATCAGGCACCAGTTGGCCGCCTCTATCAGGAAATTCTGAGTGCTCTCCAAAAATTGTGTGACCAACAGCAGTTCTTCAAACAATGGGAAAAGACTACTCACAAAATTACTGATGCTTGCGATACATCTTACCTCAAGATTAAATGCAAGGAGTCAAACTGCTCTTGTCCCTCAAAGAAGAAGTCACACTTCTCCAAGTTCCACTCTCATAAGCCTCTGTTCCAGTCCCACCGGTCTAAGTCGTCCAACCTTTTCAAGCAACGGCACAAGCAGCAAAATCCTCAAAAGTATAAGTACTTCAAAAGAAAGAAGTTTCGTAATAAAACTTCTACTAAGTGCTATGCTTGTGGCAAAACTGGTCATTTTGCTAAGGACTGCCCTGACAAGACAAAGAAAGCTAAGCTAATGCACATGCTCACCCAGTTCTCCATCCAAGATGAGCCAGATGTCGATATTGAATCTCTATACTCCATTGATGATGATTTCTCACCGGATCTGCTCTTTGCCTTGGAAAATTGGGATGATTTCTTCGATAGCTCTTCTGATGAGTCCGATGGATTTGACCCCATCTACCCAGTTGTCTCCCAGGATCCTCCTATCCTTCCTTTCTCCCAACCTCTCACCCAGCCATTGTTAGCAGTGACCAAAACACCCTTACCTCAGGCCCCTTTGTACATTTCTGCCACCACATGGGACCGTCCTGTAAAAGTGATTGGTTACTTTGACACCGGATGCTCAATGACAATTCTAGCCCCTCATGTCATACCTTCTTGGTATTGAAAACCCCACAAGCAGTACTTCACTGCAGTTGACGAAAAGACCTTTTCGGTGGACCTTATTTCTAAAGGCCCTGTCCGGTTTAAGATTTTTCCATCCCTTACCCTTAGCCATACCATCCTAGGTTCATCCCTCCCTGGTCGTGATGCTCTAATTGGTTTCGACCTCCTGTGTCGTCTCCCCCATCTTCGATGGAGTATCCATGGTCTTAGCCATAAGAAACATTTTATCCCCTGGACCAATGTCTCCAATTTGCTACTAATATCTCCTCTTGCAAATATCAAGCAACAGCTTCTCTCACAATGCAGTGCTGAGTCTCACACTGAGTTTCTCACTAAATGTGACCATCCTCTATGGCAGAATCCCAAGTTCTTCATCCGGCTTCCATTTAAGAAAAATGAAGATGCTAATCCAACCATGGCAAGCCATCCTGGCATGAAGCCCGAGCATCTTGCTAGTGCTCATCAAGAAGTCACTCTCTCGCAAGCCCAAAATCTCATAGAGAAGACATCTTCTCCTTGGGCATGTGAAGCTTTCTACGTCAATAAGCGTGCTAAGCAAAAGCGAGGAAAACTTAGGTTGGTTATCAATTATCAACCCCTCAACGCCTTCCTGGCTGATGACAAGTTCCCTCTGCCGACTCGTCCTGCTCTCCTGCTCCAGCTCTCCAAAGCAACTATCTTTAGCAAGTTTGACTTAAAAGTTGGATTTTGGCAACTTGGCATCCATCCAGACGAACATGCCAAAACAGGATTCTACATCCTTGGTCACCATTTTCAATGGACTGTTTTGCCTTTTGGTCTTAAGGT
This sequence comes from Telopea speciosissima, assembly GCF_018873765.1. Lineage (NCBI taxonomy): Eukaryota > Viridiplantae > Streptophyta > Magnoliopsida > Proteales > Proteaceae > Telopea > Telopea speciosissima. The sequence goes on from NC_057924.1 coordinate 47,280,388, forward strand.
TACTCCTTTATTATTCCAACAGGCGATGCTTCAAGTCTATGAATCCATTCAAGATCAGGCTCTCATATATATTGATGACATCCTCCTCTTTTCTGAAAATGAAGAAGACCATTCCAAGCTCCTTCAGCGGCTCCTTTCAACAGCTATGCAATACGGCGTCATGCTCGCTCCTACTAAGATGGAAATTGCTGTTTCAACTATTAATTTCCTTGGTGTCACCATCACCAATGGCAGTTTCCAACTTTAGCCTCATATTGGACGGTCTCTTCTTGAGTTCTCTGATGGTTCTCTTACAGGACAATAGTTACAACAATTCCTTGGCATTGTCAATTACATGACAGAGTTTCTTCCCAAACAGATACAGTTCACTAGTCATCTCCACCGCTTTCTCAAAAAGGATCCACCTCCGTGGTCTCAGGTTCACACCAGAGCAATTCAGGCTCTCAAACAGCTTGCCCAGGCTCTCCCTACCTTGCAAATCCCTTCCACAGGACTCCGGATTCTATAGTCAGATGCCAGTGAAACTCAATGGGGTGTAGTTCTCCTTGAAGAAACCCCAGACAAGACTCACAGAATTTGTGGATACCGTAGTGGTGCATTCAAGCCCTCTGAGCAACATTACCACTACACATTCAAGGAAATTCTAGCAATTCGTCGAGGTATTGAAAAGTTCCAGTTCTTCCTCATCGGCCATACTTTCCAGGTCGAGATGGATATGACCTATTTCCCAAGGATGCTGCAGTTCAAACAGAAGATCCTTCCAGAGTCCCAACTCTTGTGATGGGCTCAATGGTTCTCTCAGTGGTCGATCACAGTCAAATATATCAAGGGTAAAGATAATGTCTTGGCAGATTTCCTCTCAAGAACCAAATCCCCTGTTTCTTCTTCCATTCCTATCTTATACAGGCCTTTAAACCATGCAGCCTCTTCTTCCTCCTCAGAACCATCTTCTTCTGCACCACCACCAATTGACCCTCTGATCTCTTTACTCCCAGCTCTCCCTCCACCATTAATGTGTGAAATTTCCCTCAGAGCCTTACAAGCCAATAGCATCACCACTTACCAGTCGGTTCTCACTACCATCATTCACAAAAATGGTCTCCAATATGACTGGGTCACATGTCACCCTGACTATCCTTTTCTCACACCATTCACCCTCAGTTCTCCGGCTTTATTTGACAAAGATTGTGTTGTGTTCTTCTGGCACCTTCTAGCAGTCCACTGGATTGCTATTACTTTTAGCCATCACACTCTTCTCCATTACCTCTGCTCAGTCTCTATCGTCTTCTCCAATCCTATCAAAAATTATTATTTCTGTCTCCAGCGTCCTCAATGCCTAACCTGTTTTCTCCGTCTCTTTGCCCCAGTTACCCAATGGATTACCATGCTCTAGGATCTTCCTAGTGGCGATCATCCATTCATCACGTACATCTTTCACCGTCCCCCAAACTTCACCCATCATGACCTTGTCACTCCCCCTGTCCTCGAACATCATCTTGTGTCCTATGACCCCATCTTCTTTCTCCATGGCACCAGTCAAGAAGATCTCTTCACCCATCGTGATGACTCAGATACCACCAAAGAGAAGTGGTTTGCTTTCATGAATACCATGTGCGCCGATAATAATGTCGACCCCAGTTCGATGCCTGCCTGTCTCCTTCAGACCACCAATACTGCCTGGGAAGTCAACAATCAACTGCAACACCCTGTCATCCACCGTTTGATACAGCAACACGTGGAATTCGAAGTCGATCATGCTCTTGATATGTTTATTTCCTACTCAAGTGACAGTGGGCCCGAGACAGATTGAAAGTCGTAAAGTAACTGTAGTTAGCTTACTTTCTGTACCATGGTTTACTTTTTGTAATCAAAGTTTGTTTTGTTTATTGTAACCATAGTTTGGTTTGTAACCATAGTTTGCTATAGTGTGGTTTGTATTGCCTATAAATATGGCTCTTCTCTTATGTAATCGATATCCTTGAAATGAATACTACGTCGCTGATATTTACATCTCTGATATTTGGTATCAGAGCCAGGAGGTCGTGAGATCGAAACGCTAGAGCAGCGTATTTCACTGCGACTGAATGGTAGCACTGCGCCGCATTGCGAAAGCATGGTGGGACCCATGTAGGGACGTACTGCATATGTAATTAATGTCGCGCCTTCCCCATAAGTCCGGGCTTTTGGTGTGCTGGTCAGCACTATTCATATAGTTGGTATGTAGCAAACTATGGTTACAAACCAAACTATGGTTACAATAAAGAAAACAAACTTTGATTACAAAAAGTAAACCATGGTACAGAAAGTAAGCTAACTACGGTTACTTTACGACTTTCAATCTGTCTCGGGCCCACTGTCACTTGAGTAGGGAATAAACATATCAAGAGCATGATCGACTTTGAATTCCACGTGTTGCTGCATCAAACGGTGGATGACAGGGTGTTGCAGTTGATTGTTGACTTCCCAGGCAGTATTGGTGGTCTGAAGGAGACAGGCAGGCATCAAACTGGGGTCGACATTATTATGGGCGCACATGGTATTCATGAAAGCAAACCACTTCTCTTTGGTGGTATCTGAGTCATCACAATGGGTGAAGAGATCTTCTTGACTGGTGCCATGGAGAAAGAAGATGGGGTCATAGGCCACAGGATGATGTTCAAGGACAGGGGGAGTAACAAGGTCATGATGGATGAAGTCTGGGGGACGGTGAAAGATGTACGTGACGAATGGATGATCGTCACTAGGAAGATCCTGGAGCATGGTAATCCATTGGGTAATTGGGGCGAAGAGACGGAGAAAATGGGCTAGGCATTGAGGACGTTGGAGACGGAAATAATAATTTCCGATAGGATTGGTGAAGACGGTAGAGACTGAGCGGAGGTAATGGAGAAGAGTGTGACGGCTAAAAGTAATAGCAATCCAGTGGACTACTAGAAGGTGCCAGAAGAACACAACACAATCTTTGTCAAATAAAGCTGGAGAACTGAGGGTGAATGGTGTGAGAAAAGGATAGTCAGGGTGACATGTGACCCAGTCATATTGGAGACCATTTTTGTGAATGATGGTAGTGAGAACCAACTGGTAAGTGGTGATGCTATTGGCTTGTAAGGCTCTGAGGGAAATTTCACACATTAATGGTGGAGGGAGGGCTGGGATTAAAGAGATCAGAGGGTCAATTAGTGGTGGTGCAGAAGAAGATGGTTCTGAGGAGGAAGAAGAGGCTGCATGGTTTAAAGGCATGCATAAGACAGGAATGGAAGAAGAAATAGGGGATTGGTTCTTGAGAGAAAATCTGCCAAGAAAGGGTATGTTTGACTGTGAACGACCCCTGAGAGAACCATTGAGCCCATCGCAAGAGTTGGGACTCTGGAAGGATCTTCTGTTTGAACTGCAGCATCCTTGGGAAAGAGGTCATATCTATCTCGACCTGGAAAGTATGGCCGATGAGGAAGAACTAGAACTTTTCAATACCTCGATGAACTGTTAGAATTTCCTTGAATGTGGAGTGGTAATGTTGGTCAGAGAGCTTGAATGCACCACTACGGTATCCATAAATTCTGCGAGTCTTGTCTGGGGTTTCTTCGAGGAGAACTGTACCCCATTGAGTGTCACTGGCATCTGACTATAGAATCCGGAGTCCTGTGGAAGGGATCTATAAGATAGGGAGAGCCTGGGCAAGCTGTTTGAGAGCCTGAATTGCTCTGGTGTGAACCTGAGACCACGGAGGTGGATTCTTTTTGAGAAGGTGGTGGAGATGACTAGTGAACTGTATCTGTTTGGGAAGAAACTCTGTCATGTAATTGACAATGCCAAGGAACTGCTGTAACTGTTGTCTTGTAAGAGGACCATCAGAGAACTCAAGAAGAGACCGTCCAATATGAGGCTGAAGTTGGAAACTACCATTGGTGATGGTGACACCAAGGAAATTATCAGTTTGAACAGCAATTTCCATCTTAGTAGGAGAGAGCATGACGTCGTATTACACAGTTGCCAAAAGGAACAGCTGAAGGAGCTTGGAATGGTCTTCTTCATTTTCAGAAAAGAGGAGGATGTCATCAATATATATGAGAGCCTGATCTTGAATGGATTGATAGACTTGAAGCATCGCCTATTTGAACAATGAAGGAGCAACCTTAAGACCAAAAGACAAAATAGTCCATTGAAAATGGTGACCAGGGATGCAGAATCCTGTTTTGGCACGATCGTCTGGATGGATGCCTAGTTGCCAAAATCCAGCTTTTAAGTCAAACTTGCTAAAGATAGTTGCTTTGGAGAGCTAGAGTAGGAGAGCAGGACGAGTCGGCAGAGGAAACTTATCATCAGCCAGGAAGACGTTGAGGGGTTGATAATTGACAACCAACCTAAGTTTTCCTCGCTTTTGCTCAGCACGCTTATTGACGTAGAAAGCTTCACATGCCCAAGGAGAAGATGTCTTCTCTATGAGATTTTGGGCTTGCAGGAGAGTGACTTCTTGACGAGCACTAGCAAGATGCTCGGGCTTCATGCTAGGATGGCTTGCCTTGGTTAGATTACCATCTTCATTTTTCTTAAATGGAAGCTGGATGAAGAACTTGGGATTCTACCATAGAGGATGGTCACACTTAGTGAGAAACTCGGTGTGAGACTCTGCACTGCATTGTGAGAGAAGCTGTTGCTTGATATCTGCAAGAGGAGATATTAGTAGCAAATTGGAGACATTGGTCCAGGGGAGAAAATGTTTCTTATGGCTAAGACCATGGATACTCCATCAGAGATGGGGGAGACGACACAGGAGGTCGAAACCAATTAGAGCATCATGACCAGGGAGGGATGAACCTAGGATGGTATGGCTAAGGGTAAGGGATGGAAAAATCTTAAACCGGACAGGGCCTTTAGAAATAAGGTCCACCAAAAAGGTCTTTCCATCAGCTGCAGTGAAGTACTGCTTGTGGGGTTTCCAATACCAAGAAGGTATGACATGAGGGGCTAGAATTGTCATTGAGCATTCGGTGTCAAAGTAACCAATCACTTTGACAGGGCGGTCCTATGTGGTGGCAGAAATGTACAAAGGGGCCTGAGGTAAGGGTGTTTTGGTCACTGCTAATAGTGGTTGGGTGAGAGGTTGGGAGAAAGGAAGGATAGGAGGATCCTGGGAGACAACTGGGTAGATGGGGTCAAATCCATCGGACTCATCAGAAGAGCTATTAGAGAAATCATCCCAATTTTCCAAGGCAAAGAGCAGATCCGGTGAGAAATCATCATCAATGGAGTATAGAGATTCAATATCGGCATCTGGCTCATCTTGGATGGAGAACTGGGTGAGCATGTGCATTAGCTTAGCTTTCTTTGTCTTGTCAGGGCAGTCCTTAGCAAAATGACCAGTTTTGCCACAAGCATAGCACTTAGTAGAAGTTTTATTACGAAACTTCTTTCTTTTGAAGTACTTATACTTTTGAGGATTTTGCTGCTTGTGCTGCTTGTGCCGTTGCTTGAAATGGTTGGATGACTTGGACCGATGGGACTGGAACGGAGGCTTATGAGAGTGGAACTTGGAGAAGTGTGACTTCTTCTTTGAGGGACAAGAGCAGTTTGACTCCTTGCATTTAATCTTGAGGTAAGATGTATCGCAAGCATCAGTAATTTTGTGAGTAGTCTTTTCCCATTGTTTGAAGAACTGCTGTTGGTCACACAATTTTTGGAGAACACTCAGAATTTCCTGATAGAGGCGGCCAACTGGTGCCTGGTCAATGCGAAGACCAAGCTGATGCAAGGCTTTCAGCGTATGCTTGCCCAATGGCTCCGGGAAGGAATTAAGGAAGACTTGCTTCATATTGGGATCATCCAGTCCTCCAAGGATGTAGAAACGGTCAAGCATTCTAGTGTAGTGCTTTGCTAGGTCAGCCTTTTGAAAGGAACAACACTTCATTTGAAAATATTCCTCTCTGGCCTTGATACGATTTTTTTCAATAGGTCCAATCGTCTCATTGTAGAGCTGGGCAATGAAAACATTGATCGGGGCTTGTGTCCACTGAAGTTGCCAGTAACCACCAAGGGCCATGAACCATTCTCGCAGGGTACCATGGGTACGGGCAAGGAATTTAGTAAGCACAGTGTTATCTGTAGATCCTTCTTGTAATAGTTCTGCAGTGAGCCAAGCATGGAACTCAGAAATTCTTTCAGGCCATTTGTGAAATGGAAGTCCATCAAAGGTGAACAGCTATTTCGGATCCTGATTCACAAAAGGTTGTGGAACCCGGGGAGGCTATTGCTAGCGCTGCTGGGCCAGACCAGTAGAGCCATGGCCACTGTCACTGTGGACAAGGGGTTCTGTAACACCTTCAGTAGGGTTTTCGCTTGGAGCGTCAGTCCTGGGGGCTTCAGTCCTGGGGGCTTCAGTCCTGGGATTGGTCTGAAAGACTAGGAGAGGTTCATCATAAGACTCATCACTAGAAGTGAGAGTAATAGAGGAGGATGCTTTGGAAAGAGATAGAACTGGTATAGGGTCGATCATGGACAGTTGGGTGAGGTAGGTACTCAGGGTGTTTTGGTTTTGAGCTGAAGGGACAATTGCATAGGCAGAGCCGGATGTGGTTGGTTTAGTCAGAGGAGGAACCTAAGGGACGAAACCAGGAGGGCCTTGTGGAGAATGACCAGGGATTGGCTGGAAAGTAGGTTGTGCTGTTGGGGTAGGCGTAGGAGTAAGGTAAGAAGGGTATGACGGGAGAGAAACAACAGAAGGTTGAGAAGGATGAAATCGTTTTGTCTTTGAAGATTTGGCCTTTTGGGTTGCTAGGCTTTGCTGCTGTTCTTGCAATTCTTTGAACATAGCAGTGGGGGAAAGTGGGGAATGGGCTGTGTATGGTGAATGGGAGAAGAAAAGTAGTCGAAGAATAATGGGTAATTATATGAGGGGGGGCTGGAAGGCATGGGAGCCTGGGCATGCCTCAATTGGTCTTCAAGATGCTTCTTTTCTTTTTCACGAACGGAGATAAGGACGGAGGCATAAGAGGAGTCCTTAACAGTGGTAGCAATATGCATAAGTTCCTGATGGAGAGTCTCAATCCGGGTCTTAAGATACCTGATGTTAGTTTCGTTCTGTTGGAGGGCAAGGGTATGATGTTCCTGGTAAGAAATCAGCTTGTGCAGATACTGATTCTGAACCAGGGCATTCTCTGGTTGCCAGTTAAGTTGAGCCTCAACAGAGGAATTGACCGACATCTGTCCCAGATTATCAACAGTACTGGGAGGAGTGACTTTCCATTTATGGCGGCGACGGTCCGAGTCTTCAAAATCAGCTGTGGGAGGGAAATTCCTGTTGATACCGTCGGCGCCAGAGGCCATAAAATAGGGGATGGCCTGCTGAATTTGTTGTTGCCAGAGCATCAATGGTGGGGAAGCTAGTGGAGATGGTGGTGCCAGATGAGGATCCGATTTGCACTGAGGAGTAGGTGGTTCCTGAAAAGGCGGTTGTGGAGGCTGAGGGGAGCAACAGCTTAGAGAACAGGGTTTGCCAGAGCCGTAGTCTACTATGAACTGGTAGCGGCCTCTATCTTCGCCAAGGGGGCCAACATTAGGGCAGCCTGCCTGGTGCCTGAGCCAGAGAGGGTCAGGGCCTTTCTTCTTCTTCTTAGGCTTTGGAGGAGGCTCGGGTTCATTTTCTGCTTCTGAATGAGTACAATCAGGGCAATCACAGATATCGAACCATTTATGGCCAGTCGGGCTAGAGAACTGATAGACTGTGGCATCGTCACTGTCAAAAACCCCGATGGGAATATGAGGCAGCCGTTCTGGTAGATCTTTGGGGTAGATCGGGATAGCTGTACAGAGATCAGCTGGCCTGGGATAAGTCACCATAGTTCGGCCATCATCAAGAGGCTTGTAGACAGGATTGGTTGCCGTGAGAGGAGGAGTTGCTGCTGGGGCGTTATGAGTGGATTCATATGCCGTGATCTATGATTCTGGGATCAGCTTGATCAGCTCAGCACGACTGATTTATCGGGGGACATGAGTGATCGTAGGGATGCGATCTTCACCGATTTGAACAAATAGGGTAGAATCATTACTGGAGAAGCCAGTATTAAGGTTCATGGCATGATTCTAAAGCCTATAACAGATTTGGTAGTGAAGAGTAGCCGCAATAGCTGATTCTTTCTGAGGAGCACCAGTGAGCTGGACAAGGAATTGCTAGGCATCCGGGAGGTTGGGGTCTTGCAGAGAGACATAATTATTGGGATACACTGTATAAAAGACCGTGCCATCGTTCAATGTGGTTTGGACGTCCATGATAATGGCATGGGGGAAATTACGGAATCTTGTATCAAGAAGATTAACACGCATCGCCACGGGGAGCCCATTGCGACCATGAAAGGTGGCTGTAATCTTCACAGCACCAAGATGGAGGTGAGTGTAGCCAAGAGCGATCCACTGCCTGATGAGATCAGGACTGATCTCTATCAAAAAATACTATTCCTTGCCACTCGTAGTAATCTGGTTTTGGGAGAAGGGCAGAGCTTGGACATACTCCTTGAGACTGGGTGTCTTTTTAGGAGAAAGGATAGTCCGAAACTTCTTTATAATGGAAGATGATGCCTTAGGGAAAACATCATAAGGGTTGATGATGGGGAAGTTGGTGGGATGGATCTGTTGATTAGCCAGAGTATAGCTGAGTTCATACAGATAATCCACTTTGGATGCATGAGATGTCTTGAGACTAACACTAGAAGAAGAAGGAGGTTGTAAACTCATCGTTGTTTAGTGAGAGTGAGAGAGAGTGTATCTTGTCCAGAAGAGTCGCTCGCCGTAATCATCCAGAGATGGGTGTTTTGTTCTGAAAATGTAACTAATAGGAGATAGCGTCTCTTAGGGCTCAGGGCGAAGGTAATCCGAGCGTGCCGGGATTTATAGCGGTCAAGGCCTGCAACCCACACCTTGCTCAAGGAACTTTTATCAACCTTAGTCATCGGTGGAAAACCACTCCACCTAATGTTGTTGATAACCTTGGTCAGATGCCAGTTAACTCTTCCGTTGAAGCCTAGCTAAACTGGTAAGCAGAAAATGCCTTGGTTCAAAACCAATACCTGCAAAAGCTGGTCAGCTACCAAGAGCACAGTACCCTTGCACTCCAACAGAATGAAATTGATGTGAGGTACCTTAAAACAAGGATTGAAACTCTTCACCATAAACTCCTGCACATTGCAACTACAGTTAAGGACGTCGCTTATGCGTCTGCCCTTCTCTCTGTCCGAGAAAAAGAGAAGAGACAACTTGAGGATCAGTTGAGGTATGCACAGACACCAATCCCCCCAACACCACCTAGCCCTTCATACAGCTACCCCTTTTTCCCTGATTCCTTTCAAGTTCCTCACCCTTCTCCGGATATTTCTCACACTTTTCCCACTGCAATGTTAAAAGAAGTCCAGGAAAGACAGAGAAGTCTAGGCCGCCACAAGAACCCCAAACAACATCAGCTCCAACCTCCCAACCACCTATCGTTTCTTTACCATCATCCTACCTCACCCCCTCGTTCACACCTACCTCTCAGCCTACTTTCTAGACTATCCCTGGACACACCCCACCTGGTCCCCCTCCATTTGTCCCATGATTCCAGGGGTCTATGGTGGTGGGAGCTCTTCTCGCGTCTCCCGAGTAGGGGAGGTGGAGTCAGGTGTTGGGCCTTCTGGAGAGGTTCCAGCCCTACGGATTGCTGGTCCAGATGACCATATTCCAGGGTATCGTTCGTGGTTTATTCGCCACTACGAGCCTGGGATGGTTGAGGTCATCTTACCACCTCCTCGGGCTATAGACACGGACCTAGGCCTCCCTCTTCCTTATGATGGGGTAAGCACATCCAACTTTCCTAACTTTATCCATTATTTTTCAAATTCTTGACATCTTGGATGAATATCATGTTTAGGTGGATGTGAGCCAATACGCCGATATGAGGCGCATGATAGCAAGTATGGACGAGACAATCATCTCGCGTGTGGACGCGGGCCATAGGATGGTAATGCTTCGTCTCTTTCCCCCCCCCCCCCCTCTCTTTTTTTATTTCCATTTTTTTTTATTTTGTTTTATTCATGCTTATCTTTTGATTTACCTCTCTCTTCTTTTTTTTTTTGAGGGTTGAGCTTGACAATTGCAGGAGAGAGATTGAGAGACTAAGGCTTGCAAATGAGCAGCTGCAGCTCAATCTCACGCGGGTTGAGGTCAAGAGAGATGCCCTGATGGCATCCCAAAGCGGAGAGGGGGAAGGCTTGGATGTTGACGATTATTCCCTTGAGTCGTGACCCCTCCTCTTCTTTTTTTTGTTTTGTTATTTCTCTTCTTCTCTTTTTTTTTTTGGAAATATTGTTACAACTATGTACATTTACTCTCCTTCCCTTTTTTTTTTTTGTTTATATATTTTTTGTATGGATACTGGTGCAATTTTTATGTATACTTTTCTTCTCTTTTTTTTGTATACATAAATGAATTGTTTATGAATTCATTGGATATTTTCTTCTTTGGAATGCACACAAGACTCCATCCCTTTCTTTAGAAGCACAAGTTCCATTGATAAATGATTTCATTACATGAGAAAGGACAGACAAACAAGTAAAGATAGGAACATCAGATTGATATCACTTATTTACAACATTTTTCGGATAACAGAATCACCACTTCTTGTGTCAACATCTCTGGAATTCTGAAATTCTCCACCTTAGGCTGTTCCTACCTCAAAGATACTAATGAAGGGATATAAAAACTGGTGTGAGTTAGACCCATGAATCTCACACAATTGTACCTTGATGTTTCTGGTTTTTCTATCTCGGCCTTCATCCAAAGGCAGTTCCATCGGATTTCTTGGACATTTCTCTCCTCCAAATATTTCTTCTAGTCTTGGACCTTGTGGAATTCTGACTTTTCCCTTTTTATTTGACAATGCATAGGTCGGAGGTGAGGACACGGAATTGGTGTCACCAATTTTAGTTTTTCCATCAACCACATTTGGAACACCATCGGAGATCCATGAAGGAAATCTGTTTCGTATTTCTGAGACTGACTAATGGTATCAAACCCTTTAAATGTCTCTGCCAAAATGGTAGGAGCGATGTCGCATCCTTCTTCAATCTGCTTAACCATTTCTGCAATCATTGGAGACATGCCTTTTCCTGGAGATGCTAACAAGTACCTCCCAATCATACAGAATAAGTACGCCCACTTTCTACGTCGGATCTATCTTTCTTCTTCAAATCTATTGCTGTTGAAGATCTTCACAACTTTCAACACATCCACCTTGTTATAATTGAGAACTTGCTTTAACTCCTTCTTATTCATGGCAAATAAATCTTCCAAATTTTTGAAAAGCTGTTCTTTCTTCATAGTTGGGAGGAACAACTTTCCTCAAGGGGGTGACATCATGCAAGCCCAGAATTCTTCAATGGTCAGAGCCAGCCAGACTTTTTCAAAGCGAAATGCATGCAATTGGGGGTTCCAGCACTTCGACACTTCCCTTAGCAAGTCATGATGGAGCTTGAAGCAACCGATTCTTCCCAATACTGTCAGATGGTGATCCTCTAGAAGTGTAGGCTCATCCACATTCATCCGAAGAGTCCACTAGCGCAACTGTTCGTCGAGTCCTTCTTTCTTTGGTCCCCTCATTCTACCTGCATCAAGGATTGGGTTAGCATTTTGCAACATAGAATGAATAAATCCTTCGTTAATAACTAGCTCTAGATGACTCTATTGCTAAGCTAGGTTAAGGAATAGAAGGCCAAATGATGAGATTTACCCATATGTGCAAGGGACGCCAGCTGGCTGAATTTATGGGAGGAAACCAACACAATGCCCTCTCTTTTTTTTTATGAGACCGTACCCGAATACATCGGGTTTCTTACGTATCCTTTGAGAGGAATCAGGTCGAACATAGTTCAAATTGCTTCACATATCTCAGACAAAATACTTCTTTAACTGGTCCATATTGACCAATCCCCGAAGATCTTCTCCGTCAAGATCAGAGAGTTGGACCGCCTGTCCTGGCAATATGGTCTTGACTTTGTAGGGTCCACTCCAATTGGGTCGGAACTTTCCTTTTGGGTCGTAGATTGGAGCTCGCTGCTCTCTAAGGACCAAATCTCCTTCTTCAATGCTTCAAGTATGAACACCCTTATTGAATGCCCTGGCCATTCTTTGCTGATATTTCTTAAGATTGTCCATGGCCTTCATCCTTTTCTCATCCAGGAGATTGAGCTCTTTATATCTGGCCCTTACCCATTCCCCTTCTGGCAATTGACTATCGAGTAAGACTCGAAGAGAAGGGATTTGAATTTCTATTGGCAATACAGCTTTCGTCCCGTATACCAGAGAATACGGGGTAGCTCCGGTAGACGTTCGGATAGACGTCCGATATGCTCATAAGGCCAGTGGAAGTTTCTCTGCCCAGTCATTGTGTGTATCTGCCATCTTTTGCAATATGACCTTCATATTTTTGTTGGCTGCTTCCACCGCTCCATTAGTCTATGGTCGGTAAGTAGTAGACTTATGCCTCTTAATGCCAAATTGGTTACAGAGTTCTTCCACTTTTCCCCTGAAATGCAAGCCTTGATCTGAAATCAACTGCTGCGGCACATCGTATCTGCAGATGAGATTCTCTTTTATGAATTTTGCCACCTTGGCAGAAGTTAAAACTGCATAAGATTGAGCCTCCACCCATTTTGTGAAATAGTCGATAGCGATTAACACGAATTGATGTCCATTTGAAGCTTTTGGAGTTATTTTACCAACTACATCAATTCCCCAGGTAGAAAATGACCAGGGGGCATTTAATGAGTGCAACTCTGTCGGAGGAATATGAATGATATTGGCAAATATCTGGCATTTATGACATCACCTCACGAAGGTAGCATACTCAGCTTCCATAATGACCCAACAGTATCCCATCTTGAGAATTTTCTTGGCCAGCATCCTTGCATTCATGTGTGGTCCACATATTCCTTGATGGATTTCTTCCATAATAATTTGAGCCTGATCCTCATCTACACATAATAGTTGGATACCATCATAAGACCTCTTATACAACAAGTTTCCTTGGAGGATGAATTGAGTAGCATATTTTTGCAAATGCCTCTTCTCTTTTTCTGAAAACTCTTCAGGGTACCTCCTTTCCTTGATGTAGTCAACCACTAGAGCATACCGAGGTCTTCCATCCTCGATGAGTGCATTGACTGGCTCACCATATGCTGGGCAAGTCCTCCTTTCTATTAGGAAAGGTTGGATCTTATCCCGGGTATCACATTCTACCATGGACCCCAAAGTGGCTAAAGCATCGACAAATCGGTTGCTATCCCTGGGTAGATACTCAAAAGAAACTTCCTTGAAGTATTGAGTCAATTGTTCCAGATAAACTTGGTAGGACTTCAGCTTCTCGTCCTTAGTCTTCCACTTTCCTTGTGTTTGACAGATCACAACGGAGGAATCTCCGTAAACTTTAATTTTGTCAACCCCTACAGACAGAGCCATTTCTAACCCAATACCACAAGCTTCATACTCTACTATGTTATTGGTAGAACTAAATTCTAATCTAAAGGCCATCGGCAAGTAAAAATCCTCTGGGGTTATCAATAATACCCCTGCGCCAAATCCTTTTTGATTGGCGGCTCCATCAAAGTACAATTGCCACTCTCTAGTCGGTTCGACTTCTATGCAGTGCAAATCTTCATCTGGGAAGAGGTCCTTTATTGCTCGGGAATCATCCTCTGAGGGAAATGCTGGTAGATGGTCGGAGATTGCCCGCCCTTTCACAGACTTTTGACTGACATAAGTTATGTCAAATTCTGATAATAACAACAACCACCTAGCCATTCTCCCTGTCAATGCGGGTTTCGCGAAGAGGTACCTAATTGGATCCATTCGAGAGATCAACCTGACGAGATGTGACACCATGTAGTGCCTCAGACACTTAGTTACCCAAACCAGAGATGTGCATGTCTTCTCTACCAGAGCATATCGAGTTTCATACTCGAGGAATTTCCTGCTTACATAGTAGATTGCGTGCTCTTCTCCATCAGCCTTGCCAACTTGGGCCATCATTGATCTGACCGCTGTTTCTCCGACTGACAAATATAGGAGCAAAGGTTCACCGAACACTGGAGGGACAAGTATAGGAGGAGAAAGTAGATACTCTTTGATTTTCATAAAGGCATCTTGGCATTTCTCATTCCATTCTTTCGGCTCTTTCTTCCTTAGGAGTTTGAAGATAGGTTCACAAGTGGATGTCAACTGGGATATGAATCTGCTGATGTACTGGATGTAGCCCAAAAACCCTCGTACCTCTTTTTCTGTCCAGGGTGGTGGCATTTTCGTGATGGCTTTTATTTTGTTACTGTCCACTTATATCCCTCTTTCGCTGATAAGAAACCCCAGTAATGTTCCTACTTTGGCCCCAAACACACACTTCTGAGGGTTCAGCCTTAGCTTGTATTCTTTGATTTTTTCAAAAAACTTTCTGAGGGCTACAAAATGGCCTTGTTGATCAACAGATTTGACTATCATATCATCGACATATACCTCTACTTCTTTGTGTATCATGTCGTGTAGGATAGCCGTGGCTGCTCTTTGATATGTTGCCCCAGCATTTTTTAACCCAAAAGGCATTACTTTGTAACAAAATGTGCCCCAGGGTGTGGTGAAGGCATTTTTCTCTATGTCCTTCGGGCACATACTAATTTGGTTATATCCTGAGAAACCATCCATGAAGGACAGTAGAGCATGGCCTGTAGTGTTGTCTACCAAAATGTCAATGTGGGGTAACGAAAAATCATCCTTCGGGCTGACCCTATTTAGGTCACAAAAATCCACACACATTCTGACCTTCCCGTCTTTCTTAGGGACTGGGACAATATTGGATAACCATTGAGGGTACTAGGTTACTTGGAGAAATCCTGCATTCTATTGTTTGAGGACTTCTTCCCTGATCTTCTCACTCTATTCCGACCTCATCCTTCTTAACTTCTGCTTGACTAAGCGAGCCTCTGGATATGTTGGTAGTTCATGTTGCACAATCTTTGGATTGATGCCGGGCATATCCTTGTAGGAATAGGTGAAGACTTCCTCAAATTCCTTGAGGAGAGAGATCGTTTGGGATGTTTTGTCATTGTTGAGAGAAGCACCAATTTTGATCATTCGAGGGCATTGGTCGGTCCCTATATTTATGGGGTGGGTGTCCTCTCGGACGGGTTGAGCTCTTCTTTGCTCCAATTGTTCTAATAGATTACGATGTTCTAGGACATTATCATCATCAAAAGAATAGGAAGAAGAAGAAGAAACATACTCGGAATCAACAATTTCATTCATGATAAGGGGAAGAGTACAGACAGACCCAATGGACTGGACATTTCCATAGGACTCAGATACAGACTTGGACAGGATTATGCTAGAGTTGGATACAACTTCAAATTCATCAATATGGAAATCTTCCATCATTCTTTCCCAATTCGCTATGGATCCTTGAAGGGGTTGTATAAGAAGATGTGGTGCCAGTCCTTCTTCCTCTTCTTCAATGATCACTGACACTTCGAACAGCTTGCCGATCCCTTGATCCCCTGTGACTTCCTTCTTGCTAGCTTAATCTAATTTCATGGCTATCCAGTCCACATCATCTCCGAAGAATAATTTGAGCCCTGGCAGATGTTTGCCCTGCTCTTGATCGAACCATGGTTCTTGATTTCCACAGTAAGGGAAGTCTTCTCCCTCTTTCACGAAGTACCCATTTAGAGTCTTGAAGTATGGCACACCATTTGCCGCATTATTCTTCTGTCCTGCGGCTTTCTTCCTTGGGTCCTTCAGATTAAACCCTAATCCACATCGGTTGGCATTAGCTGGTATCTCTGGGAATGCTGGTATCCCCTGTTGGTTGTTTCCCAATCCCAGTCCAGGAAAATATTTCATCTTTTTCATAATCTTTACAGAGGCCTTGCTCCACATTGTCGGGAATTTCCCTAGACTCTGATCTTCTTCACTTGCAGAGGTAGTACAAATGTGGCCGATTTCAAACCCACCCAGCTACACCTCCTGCAAGGATGAACCACCTACTTCAATGTTGGCCAAAGTGTGCACCATTTCTGGGTCTCCAAAGATGGTAATTACTTTTTGGTCACATATGAACTTCAGCTTTTGATGAAGACTTGTTGCTAGGGCTCCTGTTGAATGCAGCCATGGTCTTCCAAGCAACATATTGAAGGATGGTTGAATGTCGATGACTTGGAAGTCTATGGTAAAGCAGGCTGGTCCAATCTTGACACTGGTGGTAAGAATCCCAATTACCTCCCTCCTGCAATTGTCGTATGCCCTGATGGTCTGACTGGATGACTTCATCTTATCTAGAGATAAACCCATGCATCTGGATACTTTGAGGGGCATTACATTGAGGGCGGACCCATTGTCTATCAGAACCTGGGGGACCTAATTCTTGTTACATTCCACCGTAATGTAGAGTGCCCGGTTGTGATTCATTTCTCCCGGGGGTAAATCTTCTTCTGAGAAAAAGAGTGACTGAATGGCATAAGTGGCCCCCACTATGTGAGATAATTCCTTAGGCCCCATTTCTATGGGCACTTGAACCTTGGTAAGAGCTTTCAAAACAGCTTCTTGGTGGGTTGGTGACGCCATTAATAATCCCCAGATTAAGATGTTAGCTTGGGCCTTCTTCAATTGGTCTAGTACTCGGTTTTCTGGCTCAACAACCGTCGTTGATTGGCTAGACCGATATTTTTCCACTGTCAACTCCTTATTCTTGAAGTGTAGGCCACTCCTAGTTTCCGCAACCTATGACTCTCTTTCTTTGATGATCAACTAGACTGGGCAAAAGTCTCCATCTTCTTCGTTACTATCAGTGATGACAAGAGGACCCTTGGGACAAATTTGGGTTTTACCTCCTTCATCAGACAAGGCCACAATAGACTTCCGGGCCTGATTTAGGATTCCTGATAAGGTTTCTTACTTTCAGTAACCTGCTGGACTGTATGAGATTCTTCTGGTATCAATTGGCTAATGGCATGAAAGGCTTCCAAAGCCGCTTGGTACATCTTTCTTGCTTCCGCCAATGACTTGTAGAAGTTGCGATCCTTCCTTTCCCCTTGAGAACCTGAGCTTTTGGAACTCTCTTCAGGGCTTAAGATGACTGGGTGGATGTTCCCTATTGGGTCATTTACTGCTCCTCCCTCATTGACATGACACATATAGAAATCGTCATGTGCTCTTGCCCACGAACGGTATTCTCTATTACCCTGATACGGAGATGGGGGAGGAGTCCCACATAGGTCTTGTGCTAAGGCTAAAGTTAGCTTTACAGAGTTTTCCAAATGATGAATTGCTTGAGGGAGCGCCCATTGTTCTTTAACAGGTTCCAGCTGTTGAAGCTCTTATTGGTACTTATCATCCAAGACCACCATTCTCATAAGCATTTCCTGGATTTTATCCACATCCTGGTGGATCTTGTTTATCTGGAATGATAATTCCCATGGTGCAGGTCCACAAATGTTCTCATACTTCTCCAGACGCGTCCTTGGTTGCCAAGGTTCCCCATCCTCTGTTTCTTCTTCCCCTTCGGACCCTTCATCATCAGATTCTTCTGATGTAGATTCTTCTTCACTTTCATCTTCTTCGGATGATTGTTTTTCTTCTAATGGCTCTTCCCCTTCATCATCGATGTCCATAGGATAGATACCTCTGGTGGGGTCATTCTGAAATTCCCCGAGGCCGATATCATTGATCCATGCGTCCCATGTTTCACTTCTTCGGGGTGGATCCGGATAGGAAAATGAATCCGAATACAAGGCCAGGTCTTCTGAAGGGGTTCCAAATAGGTCCCGAGCCAAAGCATTGGCTAACCAAGTCATGTTTTTCAACTCATGGAGGGATCCGAGCGAATACATCGCTCTGATTTGGCATCACCAAGCTCTCACAACGTGCTGCGAAGTTACTACACACCAGATCTGGAAATAGAGAAGTAGCCTTGTACAGGATCTCTTGAGTATTGGTGGAAACATCGAATATATCTACGACCTGGTAGAAGGCACTCATGCTCCAACGCTCGAAATCTTCTCTTGACACCGTCCAATCGCCTCTGGGGACCTCTGGAGATGATATCACCTCATCATCTCTGCTTTCATCCTCATCTGATGATATAGGTTGAATAAGGCTGGTAGGATCATTATTATCATCGCTTCCGATGTTATTTACCCAATCCATCGCTTCTACTCCTTCGTCCTCCATCGTTAGACTTTGCTCGGCATACTCTATCCATCTTTCATGGATTTCTTAGTCGTCCACCTCATCTGAGTTGTCGTCAGTATCCCCCCCTATATGGATAAGAGAGACTTCTTCTGTCAAAGCTTGACCAATAGCTAGTGCTGAGACTGCTTTAAGGAGCTGAGGTGTGACTCTGGTGATTTCATTCCCTTCTTCTTCTTCAAGAACCAGGTGACATATTTCGGATGATGAGAAACCATACTTGCACAATGGTGTCATTGTCTCAGGACCTTCTAATCCATACTCCAAGAAATCCAACTTTCAAAGCCGGTTGATGGATGCTATACCTCTGCCTTGATCACATGGTTGCCTGCCTGTTCGGATATTCCCGTCACAGTTGGTTCGGGTGCAGTAAATGCAAACCTGCATCCTTTCTGCCCGTGCTTGCCATGACTACTCATCTATTCCTAAATACCACGGGATGGGCTGGATCAATGTAGTAGGATCTTGGAATGGTGTCTCTTCCTGCAACATGTTTACTGACCCTGTAGATGACTCTGGAGAATAGGTCCCCTTCATCAGTGGTTGGGAGATTTTCCATGCAGGTATCTGGTACTCTACCCAGGTGGCACCTTCTGACTTTGGATGATAGAAAGGAGAATCGGGCCAATCCACTTCCTGAGACTCCTCTTGTTGAATCTGTGGTTCTTTTTCCTCTTTAAGTTTCCTGGTCAACATTGCTATATAAACGTGTGCCTTCATTAGCTTCCTCTTCCCGACTGGATGAATCAAAGTAGTAGGATCTGCTTGCTTGGCATCCTCTTGAAGCATGTTTACTCCATGGTTAGGCAGAGGATTTATGGTGACATTTGGCGGCTGCTTCTTCTGAAGTTTAATTTTGCCCTCGTCAATCAAGTCCTGGATCACATGCTTAAGAGCTAGGCATCTATCGGTATGATGGCCTTGTTGGTCATGATAATGACAGTACAGATTGGGCTTATACCAGGTGGGTGGATTGTTCAAATCCACAAGCCTAGGAGGAACTGAATTGATTATTCCCTGCTTCTTAAGCTTGGTGAATAACAACGAGGGTGTCATTCCTTCAAAGTTGAAATTCTTCTTGGATGTTTCAGATTCAGTTTGGATCATAAGAGGGGTGGATCCTGTGGCTACCACCTGGACTTCTGCCGCCTGGCTACTTGTCCCTGCAGTATTTCCTCCTTTGGCTCTTGGGTTTTTTCTCGCCGAATAGCTTCTTGATGCTTCACGGGTCATACCCTGATTCTGCCTTTCTTTAAAGATCTTGTCTTCAATCTTCTTCCCAATCGTCATAAGAGCATCAAATGTCTTGATATGTTGGTAGTATATCTTCTCACAGTACTCCCCGTATAGATTTTCTAACAATATCTCGACCTGCTCCTCCTCAGTAGGGCGGTTCCACATTTTTGTGGCCTTCTCCCTGAACCGCATGATGTAGTTTGAGAATTCTTCACTTGGTTCTTGCCTCAAGGTTTCCAATTCTCTTCGAGTAATATCCATCTCGGTGTTGTATGAATATTGCTTAGTGAAGGCTTTAACCACAGAGGCCCATGACTGGGTTTGAGTGTGATCAAGCTGGGTTAACCACCTCAAAGCAGATCCTGCCAAAGAATACAAGAACGCCTGTCCCATTTGGTTTTCAGAAAGTCCCCATGATCTGGCAATGGTGGTAAAAATCTTAAGATGAGCTCTAGGATCTCCCGATCCGTCGAACTTATCCAATTTCCACTTGAAATCTTCGGGGATTTTTCCTTCAAGAAAGAACACTAGGTCTTCTTCATCTTTTTCTTTGACTTTTCCCTTGACAACCACTTCCAACTCGGCTACTTTTTCTCTCATTTTCTTCTCCCTTTCAGTCTCAAGATGGTCCATAGGGTGTCCATCTTTTGCTTCTTCTACTGGTATGATGATTGGAGTCTTGCGGGTTGCGGGGTTAGTTCCCCGGACTTCCTGCTCTGTTAGTCCAGCTATGGATCCACCCTTAGATAGTTCATTGACCGACTGAACTAGTTGTGCCATGAGTTGCCGCATTTCAACCATGTCTACTTGCAGCCTATCCACTCGATCTTCGACGTGACTTTCAGACAAGTGATCCTCCGGAGGATTCATGTTACTCATAAGTGATATCTCAGAAGATGAACTAGAAGAATGAGAAGGAATCAGGGATCTTGAGAAGAATGGTGGGCTGGCTCGAGTCAGTCTTCCACCGCGTCGGATCCAGATGGGCAAGGACGGAATTGTACTTCTATGAAAAAGAGAAGAATAGTCTAGTTCAGGTCCTAAGAAGGAATAAATCTTATTCGACAATCCCTTTTTTTTTTCTTATTTTAATTCCCCTTTTTTTTTTGTTATTATTTTTTGTATTTCATCATTTTTTTTTATGACTTTTTTTTTTATTTTGTTTGGCTCAAGTAATTGAAACCATCATCAGAGTTTCGGTTGGGCTTCTCTGAATGCGGGCTTCAAATGCCGTCATTGCCTAAGCATGTTTGAACACAATAAAGAAAACAAACAAAAGAAAGATCCTAGTTACCGAGTTATTGACGATTATGTCTGGAGTCAAAATGAGATGCCCTTATTTTGAGGGACATGTAAGGTTCCATCATATGGAAGTGAGCTTCCATTCTTCTTCGAGGGACCATCGCGGGACTATGGAATTCCTTACCTTCGGTGGCATCTTATGTCAAAGCCAGGTTAATCGTCAAATGACCCTAAAACTCGGTCTCTCTTTTACAGCTAACAAAGGTTAGTTTGTGTCGTACCCTAGTCATATATGGTCTATTTTCCTACATGATGCATGTAATGGGTAGGCTTTCATAGGACAGAACAAGGTCACCCTTGATAGAACCGATATACCTATCGCTCGTGATCGCGAATTGTAGGCACGTGGTTCTTTGATATACCTGGAGAATAGGTCACACAAACTCAGAGTAATCAAGCTAGTGCCTTTTTTGAGTGGCAAAGCACTCCACAGCACACTAGTGAATACCCTCGCTGGTGATTCTAAATTCGTATAGTAAATATCAAGGGTTGTAGCTTCGCCGCGAATTACCCATGACTACTCATGGGGTCCAACGACTAACTACGGGGGTAAGAGGGGTTCCCATGCAGTATATGTGTGCAAGAAAGTGGTACAGGAAGCAGCTATCATCCGATCTCAGAGTACTTAGTATGACGTGCCTCACCTCCCCGAGGGTAAAGGCACAACAGGGAGTACCCTCGCCGTTTGATTTCACTTCAAGCACTATGCATGATGCGGTTAGTACACACAAGGGTTAGCCAGACAAACATATTATGGTATTTCTTTTTTTTGTATTTTTTTTTGTACATTTTTTTTTTCTTTTTTTAATTTTATTTTTATATATATATATATATATATAAATATTATTTTTTTTTTACATAAAAGTTTAGAGAGAACATTCTGTCATTTATTGATAGCACCTATTTAGAAAGTTTGACCTCGGGTGGACGTTTGTCCACCTATTCCCCAGTGAAGTCGCCACTATAAGTACCGTGGTCCTCGGGACGAGGGTTCCTCAGCCCTTATATATGGTGACATGGGTTTGATATATATATATATATATATATATATATATATATATATATATATATATATATATATATATATATATGTATATGGATATGGATAATATTGTCAATGTATAATATTGATAAATAGGGGATTGGGATCATGCATTAAAATATGCTAATATAATGTGAAGTCGCCATCTAGGGTTAGGGCCTAAGACCCATTAAGTGTAGCCCTATCCGTTGTGAACGAAATCGGGCTACATAACTCCATATGATCTTACCAGAGGTTTGGGTAAGGGGTCAGGTTACGAGTATGGGAAGGTGTTAGGCACCCACCTCGTCCGGTCTCTCTGTATTAGATGCTACATAAGGACGAATGTTCTCTCTCTTTTATTACGGGGATGAGGGATATTATGAACTACATTCAGATGCTATGAATCAAATAAAAAACATAATAAACTACATTACATATATGAAAAATACGGACTAAAATGATGGAATACGAAAGGACTACATCGTATCAACAAGAATGCAGTTATTATACCTGTATGGTTGTATTCCCCTGGCTCAGGGGAGATAGACGAATGGACTGACACCGATTCCTTTCTGGACAAAGTAACGGCTCTTTCAAGTGATTTGGAGAGGAGTAAATAGACAGAATAATGTCTGTAATAAAAGGGTTTTGATTGTTAGCCGCACACTGCCTGGATAATAATGCCTAGGAGCAAAAGCGCTCTATACTCAGAGGGATAATCGAAGGATCTATCCGTAACCAAGAAAACTTCACTCACTCACACTCTTATGAGAGAAGGAGGAGAAATGAGGGTGAAAAGGGAGAAAAAGAGGGTAGGAATTACTTGGGGAGGGTCTCTCCACCCAAAAATTCCTTGGAAAATGTGGGAGAGGACCCTCCTATTTATAGGGAGGGACCCCCTCTCTCTCCTGGCTAGATAAGTCCTCCACGGCACCGTGGAGATGTCCATGGTGCCGTGGGGGACTTTTCCATGGCGCCGTGGGTGACGTCAGCAAGCTGATGTCACACCCCCTCATGGCGCCGTGGAAATCCGGTACACATCCCCACGGTGTCGTGGGAAGGCGCCCGCGGCGCCGTGGGGGCGTAGTGCCATCTTTCCTTGTTTTTGGGCCTAAATTGGGCCATTTTGAACTCAGCATGGTTCTTGGTCTTATGGGTCAGGTATCTTGGGTCTAGAAAGAGGGAGAGTGCGTTGTCCATTGTCCATGTCTCGTTGTCATCATCGCCAATTAGGGGGTGACAAAAATCAGTGTCTACACCTAGCGTTCCATGATAGGTTATTGCAGTTTGCTTGGCTCCAGTCCAATCTCATGGAAGACGAAGAAACAAACCACTGTATCACGCTCCTCAGCTGAGGCCAAATACAGGGCTATGATGGTTGCCACGTGTGAAATCACCTGGTTATCCTATCTCTTCAGAGATCTGAGCCTATAGCTACCAACCCCAGTCCCACTATTCTATGATAACCAGGCTGCCATACATATAGTATCAAACCCAGTTTTCCATGAACAAACAAAGCACATCGAGATCGATTGCCATGTTGTCCGTGAAAAACTGCAGCAAGGTCTACTCCAACAAACAAAGATCTTGACCACTGATCAGCTGGCCGACCTGTTCACTAAGTCACTTGGCAGCGAACAATTCCATCATCTCAGTTCCAAGTTGGGCGTTTGTAACCTTCACGCTCCAACTTGAGGGGGAGTCTTACCATATGAGTTTTCATAATGACTAGGATAATTGGCTGACTAGGATAATTGATTCTTTATCTAATCTTAGGAGCTAATTTAGTCAATTAATCACTAACTTTGGGTGATTGACCCTTGTATCTTTGTGTATATATATCTCTACTCATATCAATGGAAACATACCATCTATTCAAATTCAAATCAATATTTCCATTTCACATTATTAGCTTAATACATGGGCAAACCTATTCTTTCGGGAAATGCTAACAAAAATTTTCAGCCTTTTACCTGGGTCCGTCCTGGTGTTACCAGTAGTTAATGAAATTTATAAGTTCATAATAAACTATTGTATAGTAGACATTTGGTGAGATTATGCTACATAGGTCAAAAGAACATCCAAAGTAGTAATAAGACCCATAAAATTCTTGTAAAGCTTGACCCATTACATATTTTGACTTTGGAGGTTATGGCATTTTGATAGTTTTGCATTACTTTGAACAAATTTAATATTAGGTACTTGTAATAAAATTTAAATTTACATGGGTTAGACGATTGAGCAATCCTCTGTAACATGGGCTAACCCATATCTACCATTGCTTGTTGGGGCTAATTTTCCAACTTCATTGGGCGAGTCGTCGGAATCCGGCAAGCCTTGGGACTCACCGTGCGAAACAAAGCTATATCACCTTTACCTAATAAAAGCAACGAAACCAAACACTCCCTAATAAAAGAATCCTAAGAGAACCAGATGCCACATTTTGAAATGCCCCCACCAGCCATCAATCACATGGGATTGGGTTCATGCAATTCTCCCACCCCACTATCCCCTCTAAACAAATGGGTCCTAAACATGTATGTTTGTGAGGGATATGTGGTTAGAGACGACATATTATTTAACAAAGATAACCTATGTGACAAAGAGGATTATGATCATACAAGATGTCAACTAACATGAAATGAGAGTGCACATCATCTTATCAAAGTTCTTAGAGGAAAATAAGTGTAGAGATCATGTTAGGTTCTATTAATTATTATTATTAAGGCAAGAGATCACTGCCTCGTTGAATGGCACTTGCACCAGTGTGAGGACCAATTAGAGCATACGCAGGAGCATCAACATGGATGAAATTTTTAATTTCACAAGGGAGAACGAAATAAAGTAAGGGAGAATTGAGCTTCTTGGGCCCATTTGATCTAACAGAGGCACATTACTTTCCTTGACATCTTTTGAAAAGCCCCTTCCTTCCTTTTAATTCTTCTTAGGAGAGATGGCTGCCAACTTATTTTTAGTTAACTGCAGAGTGACAATTACTACATTTATGATCTATCAGAGAACTCTATTTTCGGTCACAACTCCTTGGCCAAATCTGATGAACTTAAATTCCTTTGCATCCGCTAAATATTGAAAATTCCAACCACACGCAATCCCCCCTAAATAGCATCCAAAAGGATTCAATAGTTTAGATTATTATTGTTTGATCAGCTCAACCGATTATCATAGTTCAAAGAATCAGATCGGAATCGGTTGAATTGGCCACTTGAATAGGATTCAGTGTCTATTATGCCTGATTTTGAAGACCCTCTTTTGATTTGGCTATGAATATATTCAGATTTCATTTTTTGGTCATTTTTCCTTATTTTAGTTAGTAAAATAGCAGAAAATCAATGAACCATGCCTCATATAGCAAGATCTACAAGACTTTTGAAAAAAAAAACGTAGATATGTGGAAACTTTAGCTTCTTCTTGTTTCCGTGAAATCTATGCTTCAAATTTGTTTACCTTGCTGGGGTTATGTCTTTGCAAAATCTGTTCCTCAATTTTTATTTTGGCATAATATCTTTGCACTTGAAAAAACCAGTTAAAAATAAAACCATGAAGCTCGGACAAAACGTGCACTGTACCAAACACAATCCCTAATGTTCTACCAAAAAAAAAAACACAACCCCTAATGCAGTACTTTTGAAACCCGGCCCAAATATGATTCATTCCATTCATAAGTATTTGTATGGCTTGTACAATATATATATATATATATATATATATATATATATATATATTGATAAAGATTCATGCTTACTATGTATTATTGAGATCGAATAGAAATATTAGTGTTATTGTTTTGGAAGCACCAAATATTTCATTCAAGCTGCTGGGAAATTTGCATCTTTTTCATATTGATTAAATTAATCGTGAACCTTTTCCATGGTTATGTTTCATTAAGATATTTCTTTCAAAAGTCTATTGGTCTGTCGACTAGTTAGGGGAGTCTATGGTCTAGAGCAATAGACCATGTAAATGGAAATAGCTACTCCCCTGTGTATAAAGTGTCAAAAATATCTGTAGAATATCATTTAGTGGTTGTATTACTACCGCTACTAAATTTTGAAGTACAAAAAGAGGGCGGGCCATGGCACAATAGTAATGTTTCTCCATTGTAACCTGATGGTCGCGATTTCGAATTAAGAACAACCTTTTTGCAAAGCCGGGGGGGTAAGGATGCATACAAATATCCCTATCCAGATCCTACCGACGCAGGAGGCTCCTACACTGGTACACCCTTAAATCATTAAGTACACTATATATTTATTGGCAATATTTAAACATTTAATTTTTTGAATTCATATACCTACACATGTAGATTGCCATGTGAAGAAGACTGTAAAATTCTAGCAAAACAACAAAAAATTTCTATGATCCAAGAGAACTAGAAGACAAAGGGAAACTACTTGAGCTAATTACATATCTTCAATGAGAAATTTCAAAAGCAATGCAATAAAATTGGTAAGCATTTGGGGGAAAAAAACGACAAGTTAAGTCAATTGATATCTTGCTAGTCAAATCAAATAAATAATCAACCAATTTATGATTGTCTTCATCAAATCTAATAAGAGGCACCATGCAACTCACAAAACCTAGATCTTTGTTTCTTTGGAGACATCGGATTAAATTGTAATGTATAAAATTTGTTGGTCAAAGTTTTTCTAGACAAGTAAAATTGAAAAAGATTCATTGCATCAATGGGTAATTAGTCCTACCATATGGAAGGGGGGAAGGGTGATGTAGTGACTTTGCCTCTTGAATACCTAGGAAACGGTCTCAAATGGCTAAATGAGAAAATTTTAAAGGCAAAATTACTAGATAACCCAAAAATAATTTTCCAAAAGGCCAACGTTCTCTGTGGGGGAGTGTGGACCCTACACACGCGTGGACCTTGTCCGCCTTTCATGGGTTGTAGGGCGGTCATTTCGCCCCCTCCCCATGAGAGTCTAGGCATGGGGGGGTATACTCCCCCATAGAACTTTTCTCTTTTTCCAAATTACTCATCCAGTATTTTGCTTAACTAAATTACTGGAAGTAAAGATGCGGATTACTAAAACTCCCTAAATAGTGCTCGCTTTATGGTAGCTACTCACCTGTGTACATTTTTGTACCTTTTTTTTTCCCTCAACCATCGCCATAAAAAGCCTAAAAGCTTTAATCATGCATGTGAGTACAAGAGTGACGGATTGCCATAATAAGTCCGAGGTAGGAGTGAGAATTGTAGCACGAAGGTGGCACACACGATTAACAACTTCATCGACTACTTTTGCTGCGATAGTAAGGAGCAAAAAAATGTACATGGATATGGGGATTCCATAGCGCACAAGGGTATCATTTAGGGCATTTAAGTAATACATATCTTTATTTTGAGTAATATAGTAGACCGCAACACATTTTTTGACTAATCTGATAATTATCCAATTTTAAACATAAATTCCATCTTATACCTTTTCATGTATTCTCATCTTCCCATGTATCCTTCACCATCCCATTTATTTGTTTCTATTCCAATAGGTAATAGGGGTCACAAGAGATCATGGGATCGACCCTCCTGCAAGGGAGGAGAACTTTTGGGAGGGTTAAGGGGTGGGAGTTTAAAATTTTAGGGAAAAATGAGCCTGTCCAAGATCTTGTGCTCAGACACATAGGGATGTGAAATGATTGCCTTGTTCCCATGAAAGGCGAAAATCCCACACAAGTTGATGCTTCCAAATGCCCTCCCATTGACCCCAGTCTTAGGCGTAAAGGCCACGCTCCTAGACAGAGAATGTGTTTCCAAAATTTATAAGATCTTTCTTGTAATAATAATTAGGCAAATTATTATTATACAAAGATCTGTTATTTTTTTTAAATGTCACAAGCCATCTATTCTGCCACTTAGACAAAATAACATGCAACTCCAACACCAAATGAATTAAATTCCCTTTCACTGAACAAAAACCCAAACAAACCAAAGCGAAATCAACGAAAAACAAAATGAAATTCAGAGCTAACAGTCATGAACAAATCAAGCGAGAGACATTTTTTTTTTTTGGTAACAAAATGAGAGACATTGAAGTTAACATTGAAGGCTTTGGTGATGTTATGATTTATCCCTTCGGATTTCATTGACAGTGGAGTTTGAAGAAATGAATCTCAAGGGAGGATTTACATTGCATTTAAAAGATTTGAGATCTTGAGTTTCTATTGGCTTATTCTTTTCCTTAAATAGAAAAAGAACTCCAACATCTCCAGGCTCCAGCCAGACTGCCCATTAATAGATTATGCCTTAACCTATGGTGGTGATTCGCGCTACTCTGATTTAGTGGTCGAGATTAAAAGCATGTGGAGAATGATTAAAACTTCCATTAATATTGTTGGACAATTAATAATGTATATATATTTTTTTGTAATAGATAATCTAAAAATTGTGATTTTGGCAGATTGCCCATTGGGTGCCAAGGAAATGGAATAATTCATTTTCCCTTTGGGTTCATAAATACTAGGGATGTAAATGATCGAATAGCTGAAATCCGTTTCCGTATTCGTGTCTGTATCCATTTAGCACTATTTGAATCCATTCGAAAGCTAAACGGATACGGATAGGTTATAGCTATCCGAAAAGTTAAAATTTCTGATCTGTATCCGTGTACATATCCGTTTAACACTATCTGAATCCGTCCGAAAGCTAATTGGATGCGGATGTGGATATAGTACTATCCGAGCCAAATCCGATCTGTTTACATCTCTAATATACCCTAGGTTTTGATATTTTCTAAAATACCCTTTAAGAACCCATTAATCTCCTTGGCTGCCAGCCTTGTAGCTTGAATATTCTTGCTAACTTTAGGTTCGACAATGGTAGGCACCCATTCCCTTAGTTTTGGGTAACTGCATCTGGAGTTTAGAGTCTAGACACAATATGAGAGAAAGAAAAAAATTGGAAAATGGAATCTTTTTATTAAATAATATGAGGAATTATTAACGTAACATGGGTCTGTTATTTATCCAAACATAACAAGACACCTACTACCCTCTTAAAACTATAATTAAGGACGCAGTTGGAAATAAATTTGTAAGCACAGTTGAGTGAAATCACATTCAATGCTAGAAAGTCGAAGAAACCAAGAATTTTAACTAAATTTTGTAACAAAAGGGTTGAAACGTAATTGTGCAGTGCCCATCTTCCCCAGATTCATCTACCCAAAATCTCTTGTCTACTCCGACGAACCAACCCAACCTCTGATGTAACCCTCACCTAGGCTGTTTGAACAGAGGATCAGAAGAGTGAGCACAACTCAACTACAAACACGCTAATCTGGATAGATTCACACTCTTTCAGTAAAATGGTGATAAATCTCAACTCACAACTTGGTTTGGGGTGCTTAAAATTGGAGATTCGAGATAGCAGAATTGGGTACAACTTTTATGAAGAAAGTTTCTTTAGATTCTTAATGGAAGATATCCAAAATTATGCTATAAGGGACAATAATTGTAAGGACATAAAAGTATCTTGGATGGGATGAAGGTAGAGTGACTTCTCTTCTAGGATGCAAATCAAGTTTAATGGTGGCTTAGAACTCTTTTAAGATGTAGGTGAAAGAACAAAACTCCTATTCTTCTAGGAAGGAGAGAAACTTCTTCAAGAATTTCTTGGATGAACTCTTCAAGGTTCGCAAAAAAGAACTCATCATGGTTCTAACATGCTCAAAGCAAAATTCATTCAAACTCAAACTCCCTTAAATATAAGATAAGTAGCCTTTTATAAGCAAATGAAAAGAAAATCTAAAAGTTCCTACGACATCTCAGTCATTGAATTACATTGAGTTTCAAGGGTTGAGATTACATCTTGACTTGGGAGAACTCTAGAACTTCTTCTCCACTTTCTTGTTTGTGGTTCTAGACAATAAGTACAATATCTTGATTCTTGTTTCAAGGTGTTGGTTCGTGTTTTGAGAAACTTTGATATTATCTTCAAGGGAAGACTTAAGAAGAGAAGAACTTAGCTAAATAGAATTTGAAAGTGAGCGCCACATCATCAAGCACAAAGAAGTTCAAGAGGCTTGTAGAGATTCTCCACTAGCAAGGCTTTTGTTGATCTTAGATTGGTTCTTTTTTAGTCCAGTACGTGGTCTTAGACTTAACTAAGTGGGCTTGGGCCTTGATACAAGCTGAGCTCCTTAGAGGTTTTGGGTAGTCCAAGTAATTATAAATCTGATTTGCCATACATGTGTGGGCTTGGCTTGCATCATTTTCCTTTTGTTGAATAATAATTTGTCCTCTAATTCTCGTATAACCTGAAATTGCATGTACTCCACCGGGCTCAAATGGAAACTTAGGATCTTCATTTTATGGCTCGTATTAGATTCAAGATATGTTTTAGTACAACTCAACTACAAACATGCTAATTCCATATTCCAATAAAAAGTTATCCCTAAAATACTACTTAAAGGTCATTCTCTCTTGTTTTTGGCGAGCACGGTCCATCTTCCCCAAAATCATCTAATTAAGGTAATTGTTCACTAGCAATACAACTTCTGTCAACAAGCTCTCTCATGGAAAAATTTTTGCTCCTACACTTAAAGCAGGAATGTTCCTATTACAAGGCTAGCAGCCAAGAAAATGGGATAATTCACTTCCTCCTTTGGGTTCATAAATACCCTCCTAGATTTTTATATTTTCTAATATACCCCTTAAGATCACATTTCCTTGGCTGCCAGACTTGTAGCAGAAACATTTCTCGCGAAATTTCGTACATCTTCGTCCATCTCTCATTCTCCCCATTTTCATGTTCTCTTGTAGCTATTATCTGATATGATTTTATTTTGAGGAAAATACGAAATTGTATCTTTTTGAGACAAATGGCCAAATCTGAATTTGCTGGCGGAGTTGAAAATCTAAGTGGGTCAACCGTTAATTCTCCGGCGATTTCTGATGGTGGAGCTTGCCCGAGTAAAAGGATGGTTGATTTGATGGAAACAGGAAGAGGAAGAGCAAGCCTGGTAATGGCAGTCAAATTCGAAACTATCTCATTCGATGGGTTTCACAGAAATCCGAATCTCTTGCAGTGTCTCTCTGCTTCCAAGCCTCCTGTGTCGTCAGAACCAAGGTATACTAACAGACCCTTACAGTTTCTGGGCCATTGAAGCTCAGAATGCTTGAAACAAACCCTGCCCAGTTCTCTTTCAGACTTTCTGTTGAGGCCTTCTTGAAGCTTCTGTATCTAAAAAAACATTTTTAATTAACCAATCCAAATGGCCACCAAAACAAAGGAATTGCACATTAATGGTGGAATGCAAACTAATACACGCCAGTGGTGCCCTTTGGAAGTAAGAGATACTTCCTGAAGCTTATTAGTAGTTGTTCTTATTCTTTAAATGATACCAATAGAAAAGAAAAGAGATTTAGGGAGGAAAGAATCTGGCATTTTCCATTACTGTTAAACTTTAATTTACAAAATTCACTTTCGATCTCTTACAGGATGCTTTGTCATCTGAGTCTAGCAGCCCTCAAATCTCAATGGAAATTTTCGGCTCCAAAACTGGTTCTCTGAATATGAAAACAGAGGAGGAGAGAAATAAACAGAAAAGATGAAAAGGCGATCGTTAATCTTTTTGGAGGAGCTTTGAACCCATTCGGTATGTCCTCCTCGGCGATCGTCTCTAGCCTCTTCAGAGAATTAGATGATCTCTGACGGGGAGAGGTGTAGAGGGCTGGTGCAACTTCTTCCATCCATGCTTGAGAAACTCTTGCCATTTATGTGTGGGTGCTCCCTTTTTCTTCTAACCCCTTCTTCAGAAATGAGAATTCTCTCTTTTTTTTCCTGGTTTTTTCCTTTTGGAGAAGAAGAGAACCAAAGATGGAAGGAGAGGTATTTCCAATGAAAAGTATTCAGGACTCAGGAGTACTCTGATCTTGAAAACTTTGGGGTACTTCAATGGTATTATATACAGAGAAGGAAGGGAGAAGCAAGCGTGTGATATAAAAAAAGAGAAAAAAAAAAAAAAATGCTTCTGATGGGTGGAGCAGTGAAATCCAATAATGGCACTACGCGGTGTTGAAAAATCCACGTGAGCAACGTTGAGAAATGCTTGGGAAAGGGCAGTGAGAGAGAGTATGGGTTTGTGGGCCTATTCTTAAATGGCCCACATATTAAGTAATGGGAAGGTTGTATGTATGTATGGGATTGGCTCCACGTCTTATTCAATCTTCCATGTTAGTTGTGGGAGCCCTTAAAATAATTTATCTTCTTCCTCAAGTTTTCTTCTTTCCCCCACTCACTCGTGAAGGAAAACTTTTTCTAAAAAGAATTAGGCAAAATAAACTTGTTCTAGAAGAAATAGAGGATTCTTCATGTCTCCCTAAACCATTTCTTAACTCTTAAGAATGTAGAAGGCTTTTGAAACAATAAAAATAAAAAGTCTAGAAGGCCATGACTGCAGCACTATTTTACTTAGTCAATAATGTTTAGAAAAGGAAGAAATACTAATTTATTTTTAAATTGGATTAGGTGTAAACTAGGGCTACAACAGGGGTTGGGTTGGGCTGGGTATTTTAAAACCCCAATCCAATCCTGAGTCCCTTTTTTTGGGCCCAAGCCCGACTCAGCCATGACTTAGGGGGTCTATATATCTCAATCCAAGCCCAACCCCACTGGGCTCAATGCAACCCAGGCCTGCCCTGATTGGCTTTGACCCTGACCCTGTTTTTCCATTTGCCTCATGTCAAACATACTCAAGAGATCTCATACATACCCTAATGTTTGTATAGAACCCAAATTTCAATAATTATTATACCCTAATGTACACCAGTATACACCAAGTAAATTGAAAAAGCCACAATTAAATGAAATGCTGATAGAAGAAATATAACCAAGAGTATATAACACCAAGAGAGGTGACTAACTTTTACCAAAAAAAAAGAAGGGACAAAGAACACTACTTGGGGTCGTGTGATACGCTGCCCTTGCACCCAAACACAAGGTTGGATGAAATGACCAACACGTCTCTGAGAAATTCCTCCTTTCTATGGGGGCATGATAGTCATTTTGTCCGCCCCTGTGTCTGCATTGGGTAGCATTCTTTCTCCCTAAAAAGAAAGAATAAGATTTCATTGCCCATGCGCTCAGGTAGCATTCTTTCTCCCTGAAAAGAATAAGAAAAAGGGATCCGTTTTCAATCTATTGTGAATTAGTACAACAACAATAGATCTATATAAGATTTATCTGTTGTAGAGTTGTAGTAGTATATAGTTGAAATTTTCTTGTACTTGTTGATGTAGAAATACACTGTACCAAAAATCTATTCTCTTATTGTGTTGAAGATGATTGATGACAGTTAAATTGAGTTGTATCAGAATAATACTCTCCTTAAGGGTTTTAAATGGCCAAAAATGTGTAAACCGAGTTGACAATGCTTTTATACTTCTAAAGATAAAACAACTCCCTAATCACATAAGATGCAGCTCTAAGTATGATTACATAGAGAGCCTGGATGCTGTACTCAATATACTGACTCAGAAGACTGGTACAATAGACTCCGAATATTAGTTTCAAGTACACTGAAACACTGATATACAAAGAAAAGAAGAACAGAGTTACGAAGGAAACATTGACAGTATTCAAAGATAGGAGCACAGAACAGTAACAGTATTCAACACAGAAGCACACACTTGATTTATGATAATTGTTATTCAAAAGTCTTCCGCTGCGTGAGTAGATGATGTGATGAGATTAAATGGATTTAAATGACTATAGTTTAGAATTTGGTCCATTTATCAACCATATTGCGATCTTGTGGTTTAGTGCGACGACCCTTGTCCTGAGGTTGGAATTGGTAGAATTGTCCCCAATCCTATATCAAGATACAGTATGTGAAATAAGAAGAAAATTTGCTCTTTAATTGCTTGATTCAGTCACAGATCCAAAGTTATGAGCTTCTAAATGTTCCAAACCAACCCTAGATGGGCTAGACCTATCCCAGTTTGGAACCAATCCGGTCCAAAATATAATCAACCAAAGCAGCAAAAAATACAATGTCGACACCCAAACAAAACGCCAACAGTCAAATGGCCCGAGCTGACATCGATCAGTATCAGACTCAGAATCAACATTGATGAGTCCTTTTGACATTGTCGAACAAAACCTTCTGAATGTCGATATGCAACCGAAAGTATAAAATTGTTCACCGACAATAACAAACCCCAAGTAGACATCGAGGCCTATTCATCAACATCTCATTGATGTCGATATCCCTCTATATTGATGTTAGTTTCTGTGCAACCCAAGAGCCCAAAACTAAATTGAAAGTCTCATGATCAAGTGAATGTAACAGCACAGATAACTGTACATTCCAATTGAAATGACACCCCACACCTTGAAATTGATATCTTTTTGACAAAGGGTATAAAAGAGTCCTTACAAACAGCTTTACCCTTGAAAAAAATAAAAGTGATGACCAATCCATGTACCAAATTTAGGTATCAAGTCGGAATATGACCCCACGTATTATCAAGCATCAACCACTCATCTAATTTTACCAAAAAAAATACCATTCATTTAATTTTTTTTTCTAGGTTGGGGTTGTTAAAAGGTGAAAAAGATTTGTTACATAGGACTCTGTACGTTTATCTTTTTTCCTTTTTTTTTTTTTTCGTCGTTCTCTTGTTAAATAACTCTACAATCAACTTATTTTTCTTTTTAAAAAAACCCACACCATTTGTCAATTTTCAGCCTTAAAAACAAAAAATCTATAGAAATGTCTAGCCAAGCAAAGAGATGACTTCTTGACACCACTTTGGGTCATGAACTGAAGATTGTAGTCAAACAAAACATAGAGATGTGAAGTAGGGGTGTAAATGAATAGCTGAAATCTGTTTCTGTATTCGTGTCCGTATCCATTTAGCACTATCTGAATCCGTCCGAAAGCTAAATGGATGCAGATACGGATAGGTTGTAGTTATCTGAAAAACTATATTTATTTGTAAACGGATAAAATATCTGATCTGTATCCGTGTCCACATCCGTTTAGCACTATCTGAATCCGTCCGAAAGCTAATCGGATGCGGATGTGAATATAACACTATCCGAGCCAAATCCGATTCATTTACATCCCTAATGTGAAGCAACATGTGGATCTATTATTAGTGATGCGATTTCAGCTGCCACAGGTCAAATTCATGATCAATTGCTCCTAAAAAAAAAAACAAACTTAGTTTAAATATTTTTTTTTTGGGGGGGAGGGGGGGGAGCGTAAATATTCAACGATAGTGCATAATCCACCAAATGCTGGACCCACACTTTACATGTGGGTATTGAAGATATGGTGGACATTAATGATGAGATCTATTTATTGGTTGTTCCTATTCTGCACTCTGTAAAAGAAACGGATCTGTCCTTTTTCATTACTACTGTTAAAACTTTAAGGAAAAATTTCACGGACATCCCCTATTTTTATGAATGTATTTCAATTTAATCCACTCTGTTAGTTTATGTAGTTAAGTGTCTATTAACTCTTTTTAAATGATGAAATTACCTTTACCACAGTGAAATCCCTATAATACCCTTAATGATGAATTAATGATGGTAGAATAGTTTTAATAAAAAGACAATTTTGCCCTTATTCAATACTTTTTTTTTATTCCTTTTTTCTCCCCTTCTCCTTCTTCTCCTTCTGCTGTTTCTTCCGCCACCACCACCGCCACCCCTTCCAGCCCTCCTTCTCTTGCTCCCCTGCAACCCCGCCACCACCCTCTCCAGTCTCCCCCGCCCGACCATGCTCTCAGCAAACAAACCCCATAAATACCCTAACTCTACAAATTAAAACCCTAACCCTAACTCGTCGGCTCGGCTCGTCGTCTCTCTGCTGTATCTGTGGGTTTCTTTCTCTCTCTCTCTGTGAAACAGGAAAAAGGCGAAAAGTTGTATATGTCTCGGGAATTTATAAAGTTGTATACAGGCTATTGAACCGGGGTGGTCGTGTTTTGGAAACCATTGAGATACATACTGAGGGGGAAATGCGGAAATCAAAGCTCGAATTTGGTTGCAGATCTATGGAGATGATTGGAAACGTAGTTCATCTACGAAGAAAGAGAAAGGCAAACGATACAGGGAACATTAAGCGAGCAATAAGCCTGAGGTTAGTTCATAGGTGACCCGATCCGACCCAACCTGATAATTTAGCTAGGAATTAGGAAACATTAGAACACTTAAACCAGGTTAATGTTTCAGACTTTTTTCTCCTTGCCGCTGATAATGGTTGTCGTAGCCGGAGCAGGTGATGGTCGTCGTAGCAGCAGCCATAGAGGGAAAAAGATGAAATGACAATTTTGTCATTTTATTTAAATAACTAAGGAGTAAAATGGATATTTCACTTTGAGTACTAACTGTGCTTAACGTTTGGGGTGTCTCTCACATTTTGATCAAGTACGATAAGTTTTTGAGATATTGGATACTTTTAGGGGGTGTCCGTGAAATTTTACCAAACTTTAATTTACAAAATCCATTTTCTTTTACAGAGTGCTTTGTCATCTGAGTCTACCCACCCTCAAATCTCAATGGAAATTTTCGACACCAAAACTGGTTCCCTGTACTTGAAAGCAAATAAGAGAAATTAAAAGAAAAGACGAAAAGGCTATCGTTAATCTTCTTGGAGGAGCTTTGAACCTATTTGGAAGTATGTCTTCCTCGGTGATTGTCTCTAGCCTCCTCAGAGAATTAGATGATTTCTGACGGGGAGAGGTGTAGAGGGCTGGAGCAACTTCTTTCATCCATTCCTGCGAAACTCTTGCCATCTCTTTTGTGTGGGTGATCTCCTTTTCTTCTAAGCCTTTCTTTAGATATGATATAAGAATTCTTCTCTTTTTTTTCACCCTTTTCGGAGAGAAAACTAGGGATGGAAAGAGAGGTATTTCTAATGAAAAAGTATTCAAGAGTAGTCTGATCTTGACAACGTTGAGGCAATTGAATGGTATCATATAGAGAGAAAGAACAGAGAAGGAAGCGTGCGATACCTTAAAAAACAAAAAAAACAAAAAAAGCTTTTGACGTGGTATTGAAGTATGAATTTCCTGCTGTCAGGTTCTCTGCCCGGTCAGGTTCGTAGGTTCCTCTCATAGGAAGGGCGAAAATGATAACCTCATCCCACCCGGGCAATATGTTCTGGCAGGGGGTGACGTCATCGATCATTTCCAACCCCCTATGAGAGGAACCTACGAACCTGATCGAGCAGGGAACCTGAGAGGAGTTAGATTCTTGAAATATCCACGTGAGAAGAGCTTGTAAAAGTTGCTTTCCATTAATGCAACTGATGGATTCCTATATCTTATCCAAAAAAAAAAATGGACTCCTACATGGGAGAGGGATGGGTATGCTAGCCATATATCGTGAGTTAGCACCCTATGTGTCTATCTGTTTCTTTCCCTCCGTTGAAATGACTCTCTTACCCTCAAAGGGTAGAAGAGAGAGATAGACACATACTGTGCTAGCTTATGGTATACCACTAGCATACCCAAACTTTTCTCATCATGAGAGAGAGAGAGAGAGAGAGAGAGAGAGAGTACGTATAGGGTTGTGGGCGTTCTCTAAATGACCCACAGATATTAATAAGAGGCCTGCAGAAGTTAACGTACGTAAACATTCTCTCATACGTCTGCAAGCCATCCAATGGAATCCAAAGGAGCCGAAGAAGAGTGAATTCCATCTGGATGATTTGCAGAGAACATTCTCGTACGTGAACCTGACCAAAGTTCTATTAGTAATGGGTAGGTTGAAATTTTGTATGGAGAGGAGTGTGGGATTGACGAAAAAATCTTATTTAATCTTCCATGTTAGGCGAGGGAGTTCTTAAAATAATTTCTCTTTTTTCCTTACTGGTGAAGGAAAAGTTTAGGCCAAAACAATAAAAATAAATGTGTTCTGGAAGAAATAGAGTCAGTCCTCGCGTCTCTCGACCCTAAGTCGAATCCAGCTTAAGAATAGCTTCTCTTAAAAGTATAGCAGCTGGGTTTTCCAAGAAAAAAATGTCTAGAAGGCCATGAGCACATCACTGCTTTATCTCTTCGTTTTGTTTTTTTCTTAGTCAACGATGTTTAGGAAACAAAGAAAGACTAAGGCAGCATTTGGTATGTATTCTTGGAATGCATTCTAAGTTAATTTTTGTATTCTTAAATGATAAAAATAGTTGTTTTTATCATCCAAAAATACAAAATTGACTTAGTATGCATTTGAAGAGTACATACCAAAAGCAGCTTAAATTGTTGTTGGTTGAACCATGGGTCAGAGAGAGGAAATAAAATAACTGAATGGCTTGTTGTATTGATAGGTAAGTCTCTCTATTTATAATAGAGGGGAAGTTACAAATAATAGAAGCTAGGCGATGTGGAACTAAACCCACACAGCCGACATAAGCTAATAACACTTAATAACATAAAATTAATTTCAAAAGGACCAGAATACCCCCACGATATTCTGGTGTACATTATTCTAACACTCCCCTTCAAGTTGGATTATACAAATACTAAAGAAAGAAGATCCAACTTGGACTAAAGAAAAAACCTCTCTCCATAATAGTGCTAACACTCCCCCTCAAGTTGGCACATACAAGGTACTAATGTCCAACTTGAATAAAATGGAAAAAATAAGTTATAGCAAAATCCAGCTCCAAAATGAATGCAGCTCCGAAATGGATCTTCAAGAACTTGAAAAAGTAGACCTTCAAACTTGGACAGACTTGATCAGCAAAAAGGCATCTCTCACCAATCTTTGTCCAATAATGAATCTTTAAATTATAACCTTGAAGGTAAGTAACTAGGGTAGCCGACAGATGAGTCAAGCAGCGGAAAAACCAACCAAATTGTAGGATCTCATATGGGCAGGCAATATCCAAATAGCTTCAAAACTTTAAGGCCAACCTCCCCCTTATGACGAACTTTAACCCAATACCAAAGTAGATACCCATTGGCAATGGTGAAACTTCTGACCTTCTATGTTTTGCACCAAGTGTCCCTGCATGTTCTGCTCTCTGTAATAGTTGCAGGTATACTGTATATAACCCCCCCTCTCGTATAGTGCACGTGGACATAAGAGAGATAATTTTAGAGATAGGGCAAAACATAACATTCCAGGATATTTCAATGGCTGCCAAGTGTAATGGAAAAAGAAGAAATGGTAAAGAAGAGAATACCATTAACTTCCAAGGTGGTTATGGGGAATGCCAAAGGTATCTTTTGGGAGGTGGTGAAGGAAAAACAACAGTGGGATAATGAAGTAGGAGTAATTATGCAACATATAAAGTTCCAATCATCTTCCATCGATCAAACAAACACTTTTAATGATAACTCCTGCAGGGGAGAAACTCCCAACTCCAAGATTCAGATCGGATAAGGATACAGATCTGATTTGATGAAAGGAAAGGTTCCATTTTTCAAGGCTTGATCAATCTTCAACCAAGGAGGAACAATTGTGCGAAAAACTCCAAGGTAGAAACTCCCACATGCTAAACAGTACTAACGAATCTGGACAGCAATGGATTGAAGAGCTTCAACAAAAAACTGGATCAGATCTGTATTAATAACAATGCTAGGATTCAAGTGCCAGAGTGAGTCGGATATAAATCAGAAAAGCTCCACATGACTGAATAGGTTCGTCGGTGCAACCAATAATCGTGGAACACACTATAGGAAGCCCAAATAAGCTGATCTCCAAGGTAGCAGATGCAAGTCTTTCATAACGAAATAAATTCGATCTCCAATAAAAGGAAACTCAGTGACAATCATAGGGCAACAGTATTTCACATGAAGGCAGCAATAACACATCAACCAGTCATGCTTACAGAAGCCAATTAATAATACCAGCCAGGTAGGTAGTGAAGCTCAAAATAACCAACAAAATAAGATAAATAACCAGACAAATCCATAGGTAGTTGAAGTAGTCAGCCATAGAGGAATACGTGAGAGAAATAGGTTGATAATTGAAGAAACCAAGCCAATAGAATGAACTATAATTTTTACAAAAAACCTGATGTAAGATGCTGAATAATGGGCTGAATAATCCTCTGATGTTTATAAAACTCTGCTCAAAGAATTAGCAATAGTGGACTGCCCTAATCCTTAGATCGATTATTGCCAGGGTTTTGTAAAAAACCCTGAAAGTAAATATCGATTGTAGGGAAGGGGGCTTCAACAAAAGGGAGGATGACTTGTCAAAGGTGTTGGCTTATTGGAATACATGCTGACTACAACTGCTGAAATGGATCTCCAGTTCGAATGACCAATCTCCTTGGTTATTGAGACTTGGTCTTCATGTGGGAGAAATACCAAAAAATCACAGAAAAGTAGGGCAGCAGCTATCTTGTGCAGTACACCTTCTTCAAGCCATAAATAGTTGAAGTAGAATGTCCTTCTTAATTGTAGAAACACCAACAAAAAAACTCTACTAGTAGCAAACAACCATAACCCTAAAATCGATATGGGTCAGGGTTTTGAAAAAAACCCTGAAAAGGAGGATCGATTGGGGTTATGGGTCTTCAAACACTTGGAAAGAGACAAATATTGAGGTTGATTAGGGCTTGGATTAGTTGGGAATCGTCCATGAAATTAGCGGCATCTGACAAAGGGAAACCCCGAAATCAATTAGAGTCAGGGTTTTGAAAGACCCTGACAAGGTGAAATCGATCTGGGGATTTAGGCTAGAAAACAAATAATAAAAGATGGAAAGAAAGAAAAATGGAAGTTAGGTTCATAGAGATCTGATCTCAAAGAAGGGAAACTCCAAATCGCAGATGAGGCTCCAGTAGGTTTTTTTTTTTGTTTTTTAGTAAAAAAAGATAGAAGAGAAGGGGGGCAGCAACTAAATCATCGATATTATGTTTACCTCATTAGTACTGCCCCTTTTTTTGGGCTGAAAAGAAGAAGAACAGGAGCAGGAGAAGAACCAAGAAAAGGGAAAAGAGGGGAGAGATCGATTAGAGAAGAAGGGAGAAATAGGGTTTTTTTTCCTTTCTCTCTAACTTAGATCAGACCAGCTCTGATACCATGTTGGTTGAACCATGGGTCAGAGAGAGGAAATAAAATAACTGAATGGCTTGTTGTATTGATAGGTAAGCCCCTCTATTTATAATAGATGGGAAGTTACAAATAATAGAAGCTAGGCGATGTGGGACTAAACCCACACAGCCAACATAAGCTAATAACACTTAATAACGTAAAATTAACTCCAAAAGGACCAGAATACCCCCACGATATTCTGGTGTACATTATTCTAACACTATACAAATTGGTGCTACTTCAATTCTTGGACCGGTTCATGAAAAGTTCGGTCTTTAATTTTAACTGCACTGGATTGATAGAAAAACTCATACGGAACATCCATGGAGATCAATGAGCATACAAAATAAATCCGGAGGTGTTCTTAGCGTACCTGGATCCATGGTTATGGAAGCCGAACTCTTGACGATCCCTGTCGCACACGGACTGTGTTAGTCTAGTCTGCCCTTTTCCACTCAATTTTAGATTTTCTCATTAGTTGGTCACTTAATGGGCCAATGACAACTATTTATAGTGGTGAGGGTAGGGACCAACCCTGTATAGAAACTAGGGTTTCCTTTCCATTAAGGAAACAACACTTTAGGTCCACGTATAGTAACTGGACTCATAGCATTAAAGTAGCTCCCATCAACACAACTAAACCAGTTTTATTAAAAACAAAAGTGGGACTATGCTAGCCCACCTTATGGAAATCTTATAATCTCTCACTTGAGCTGCATATGTCACAAGTTTTGATTTTGAAAACCTTTTACAATGCCTCTCCGATCTAGACAAACTGATTATGGCCACAAAAAATAGTGTTGACTGGAGTACACCTTAAACCTGATGCCTTGGTCCGAATGAAACTCCAAACACCCAACAGTGCAGATCATCACATCTGAAGAGATATGGGACCTAACACGTTAAAATGCTTATGGCCTCACCGACTTGGGATGTACAGTATGAGAGTGTGGTATGGAAAATACATGATATAATGATCAACATGCCAATTTTCAAATTGGTCCAGGCTCGGTAACCGAATGAGCCCCATGAGACAAATACTGGAGGTCTCATTTATCATAAGCATCGCCCAAACGCAAACACTTCATATAAGGAAGCTCGTTAGGACTAGGTCCGTGGTCCGCATGTCCCAACATACTAGTTCACGTCCTTGAGACTGAATGAGGCTCTTCTAGTGAACAAAATGTGTGTGTATTTACTGAAGACCTCAAATACCATAGGAGACAAATACACCACATAGCCTCAAATATCT
This sequence comes from Telopea speciosissima, assembly GCF_018873765.1. Lineage (NCBI taxonomy): Eukaryota > Viridiplantae > Streptophyta > Magnoliopsida > Proteales > Proteaceae > Telopea > Telopea speciosissima. The sequence goes on from NC_057924.1 coordinate 47,322,474, forward strand.
GAAGGAGGCAAAAAAATAAGTGTACACAATAGAATCTGTATGCCTTTACTTAATAACTGGAAGTGCGTGTATTGACTGGAACCTCGTATACTGAATGAGGTAAATACACCACATATGACCTCAATTAATTCTCTATGAGGCAGTTAATCAAGTATATACACATAAACAAATGGCCATAATAAAATATGCATGTATATTTTCGAGAATAAAATGTCACAAAAGGACAAGAATCTGAAATCAGTTGCAACTGTATACATAAACAAAACTCCCACTAATAAAATGCATAAAAAAGAACGAACAAGTTCCATATTACTGACATACTCCTAAAAACTTTTGGAGTCAAATCCTTAATGAGAGAATCAACAAGCATACTATCTGTAGTAGTGCACTATACTGAGTTTTGTGACTTACATACTTTCTCTCTAACAAGAAAGCATAAATATTAAACTCCCTGAGTTAAAAGATTCCTCAGCCATAGAGTCTAAACAGTGATATCACAATAAGACACAAAACTCTGCTTGCATAGAGAAAAGCAGTTAGTGTCTGTGAGACACTCTCTTAATATATAGCACCATCTGTCATCACAAACAGATATCCACATATGGCCTTTTAGGTCATCTTGGCAGTTACCTAATGTGCTACTCCAAAATCATTCAAATATCAATCCATATGTATTCTTGAGGTTATATTAAACTACCAACATTAGATGCACAAAGAGTATTATTGACCTAAGTTCACTGAGTGTTGGTAAATCTATTTTCTTTCATAAAAGTCTTTTTGAGACAAACCAAACATGCACATAATTCTGTTACTGTGAATCTTAATGCCTAAACATAAGAGGGTTCACCAAGATTTTCTTATCAAAATATGTTACTACTGTTTTCTCTCAAGTAAAATGATAATATTATTACTTGCAGCAAGAATATCATCACTATAAAATACAAGAAAATATTATCTGACTCCCACTGATCCTCAAATAAATGTTGTCAAGCAAGGATAAGAATAACTTAATAATATACCATGCAAGAAAACGTAATAAATATTTTATCTCCATTTAACCCAACTTGTATGGCATAATTAGTAATTTATAATATATTCACATACACACTCACACTATTATAAGAACTGGGTGTAAACAACACAAAATCCATGTAAGTGTTCTTTAAAGCTCATCATGAACAATGAATCTTCTGTGTACAGATGTAATGAGTTTCTGTTCCTTAGCACTCTTAATCAAAATGATGTTTTCCTTGATGGTCATAGCCATAATGTATATTATGACTATCAGATATAACCGATTTGACTCCTCCCACTGTTCATAAAGACCTATATCTTCAATGGAGCTGTCAGCCAAAGGCTGGGGAGGTTTGTCAACTTTAAAATGGTAAAATCCATACTCACTGTAGTTACAGAAAATATTAAAGAATCCGTTCCATTCCCTAAATTGGAACCATTCAAGATTTTGATGGAAGATAATTGGGAACTTAAAGCTGGTAAACATGATCACACAAAATTTATCAAAACATACAATATGCAATAATTGAAGGCATATCAATATCCCAATAATATAACTGAAACTGATTAATTAGGGCTTATTAATCAGATTTATCCCAGTTTTATTTTCAGTAATTGTAGGAAAACATAAACTAGGGAAAGATTCGGCATCATCGGGGTCACACTTGTGGTGATAAGATCGCCCAACACTCAGTGGAATCTCTCACATGTGAGGCGAGATGCTTACAACAACACCACTTTAAGGATTCCATCACCTGTGGTGGCAAGACAAGAACCTCCAAAGTAGTGAAGCCCAAAACGCCACCCTCACACTATCAAGCGAAATCGACCAAATGATGACTCACTTATGGTGGCAAGAGCACATCATTCGCCATATGGTTTCCTTGACTGCAATCCATCCGAATAGTCAACGATGATCTCACAATCCAAGTAACTAGCTCACTGAGTGGAAGCGTAATCACTTAAATCATGAACCCCAAAGACTTGGATTGCTACTGAATGTCCATTTTATTTCAATAATGTCCATCAATATTGTTTTTATCATAAAACACACATAATCAATATATTTACAGAAATGTCACACAAATTAATCTTTTCGTGACGTTCAGAATTATCATAGGATGCCAACATCATGAATAGGCTACATGCAATCCCTCGTGATGAGACCGAATGTCACAGACTGTATACCACCGATGAGCAAGTCAAAATACATCAAATTGGCTAAAAAAAAAACATGAAAGGCCAGTGTAATGTATATAAACCAATGTGTAATGCATCCATCACCCATAGTAGGATATAATAGGATAGAATTCTATCTTCCCATGGTGACACCATAATAAAACTTCATATAAGATCTAGAACTTGTTCACTATTGAACTAATCAACCTTGTTCAAAACTGTCATAAACCAAAAGATCACAATCGGTCAAAATTAAAAGACCATACTGACAACGAGTCTACTGGCCCAAAAAATAAACCGACGGGCCAGATTATTAAGTTGACCCAATCTAGTGGAATACGATGACAGACATACCAGTGCACAATAATAGGACTAACAAGTCAATAGATTCATAATTACGACATGTAGAGGTTCCAAAATAATGACTGCAAGCACGAAAATAATCCACAAATGTTTATTGATAAATAATTTCCAATATCAGAAATGATATATGGAACCAATCAACAAAAATGGTTTCTAGAAAAGAAGCCAAACTCAATAATCATAAGGTCAAATATGAAATTATTTCAATAGAACAAACTTAAAACCGTATGATTTCTGATTCACTTCCATAAGCAATTTATGGTTAATCCATTTATAAGACTCTTCAAGTAGTTTTCATTAAAACTATGATGGAAGTATTTAATCCGTAACTTTATAAGCCCAAGCTTATTACTTAAATGATCCAAAACATCAATTATATGCGGGCATCATCATGTCCATCTTGTACAGGAGTTTCAACAAATTAAAATTTCAATGTCTTCACATATTTATAGGATTGCCTAAAATAACTTTATGAGATATAAAATGATGGAACATGTGGCAACAATATCCCCTCAATGGCAAACTTGTAAATATCAGACATTAAAGATTGTGTTTTCCTAAATGTCACAAATAACCAAAAGCGTGCATCACTGATTATAATACCTCATGACAATACAAAATGTCACGAGTTCCTTATGTATTATAACACATGTGTGGTTTTACTTACCGTCTTGTGATTTACTTAGATGTCACAACCTTAATGGCACTGAATCCACACATAGAATAATCTGAAATGTGATGTTGCGAATCGTACATGTATGTGACATAACATGAAGAAAAATAAAACGTAAATGATTAACCAATTAAACAATCAATATGCACCAGAGTTTACATGATGTATCCAATCAACACCTTAAAAAGCCAAAGGGATATATATTGCAGCCAACCAGACCCTTATGTGAGAGTTTAATCTAATGTCTCTCAAAATTGAGAGTATACTTTAACACATTCCTAACACTGTATGGAACATTAAATTACCCTTGACTCAAATTTTATACTCCCACCGATTTAAGGTACTCTTTAAATTCAGGAGCAGAATGGTCCAAAAATGGCTTAAAAATAGCTTTAAAATAATTTAAAAAATCACTTTTACCAAAACTGTTTCCAAAATGGAATTGTTCCCTGAAATAGAAGTGCATAAATGATATTCTGAACCAAAAATATTTCTCTGAAACTTTTCCATGAATTATCTCAACCCGAAATTACTTCTGTAAATAGAATCAACCAAAAAACAATTTCTATGAATATTTCATAGCTTGAATTGAACAAGGTTCATAATTATATTGTCTCACTGGTCGAACCATATAACCAGCTCGGAGTACATAATTCCATCCTCCCACTGGTTTGACTAGTCAAAATGACAATATGATAAACATGACATGAAAACGATGATAAACCTTTAACAAAGAAAATTAACACTGGCTTATATCCACATTTTCAAAATTTAATGGACTTTATAATAATAATAAGCCACCAAGAAAAAAAAAAACACCGAATGAGCTCATTTTATTTTCATTCAAAAGTCCTGTTTAGGCATGTAACAAATACAACTGAAATAAAACTAAGTGTTACCATGCATACTAGTTCCCTATCGTGCCAATTAGCAACATAACAAGCTACAAATCAAACACATAAACGCGTTCCTATTGGAACACCACAATGTACAAGCATTGTCTCATGGTGACAATAACAAGGAGTCAAGAGATATACATCACATATGTCCTATTATTACAATGTATATCATCAATGATTCGTACTGTATTATGGAACACAAGAGTATGAAACAATTAATATCTATATAAGGTGTTCCATCATGCCATTACTAGATTCAACAAGTAAATAATTTTCTATCATAATGGCAATCACAAAATCTTATTATGTGAAAATTGAAAACATATCAAAAATTTCTAAGTATTAGAAGTTATGGCACCGCTTGATAACCTTCCTAGAATTAGTTTCTGGTGTGTTTTTATGCTGAGAAACACAAAAACACTAGAAAAGTGTTTGATAACCACTGTTCTTTATAAATTGTTCTCTGGTGGATAAATCATTATTTCTACTCTCCAGAAGACTTTTTACAGAACATGTAACCCATGCTCAGCATAAAATGATGAAAAAGTGTGCCGATAAAATAAGGGACCAACCTTCACTCTACCAAAACTCTCACAAAACTCTCACAAAGATCGTCTTCCCTATTCTCCTCCATAGCCACCTACTTCACCTTCTCCGTCTTCCTCCACCTCTTCTTGGCTCTCTTCCGCCGCAGCCACCGTCCGGGGCCTCTTGGCCCCATCCCTGTAATCCACAGCCTCGCCATGTCCGTTCTCTCTGTCGTCATCTTCGTCGGGATCCTCCTCTCCACCGCCTTTGAGATACGCGACATCCGTTGGTTCTGACGGCGTTTCAAAACCCCTTTCCAGTGGCTCCTCTACTTTCTGGGTTTGTTGAACATCGTCATCCAGAATTGGGTTTTAATGGACAGAAAAGGGGATTCGGTCGGTGGAGGGAATGGTCAAAGTGATGATGGGATTTGTGGTGTTGTGAGGTGGAGGGTTTTGAAATAGGTTAATAAATTGATGAAAAAAAGGGGATCAGGATTTGGGGGTTTTGTTCAACGAAGATGAAGAGGGGGGAGAATGTAGATGATGGCGGAAACTGGGGTCTTGGTCATATGGTTTCAGGCTTCATATGGGAGAAGAAATACGAATTGAAGAAGAGAAAGGGGTTAGAAGAAGAAGAAGAAGATGGAAAACCCATTCCAATCGTAGAATCGAAAAGGGCAAGAAAGGGGAAGGTATGCGTTGTTTTTTTTTTCTTGTTTAAATCTTTTTAATCCATGTCTCTCGCTCTCTCTGGCTTTGTATTACTGTAAATCCCTTTTTTTTTTAAAACTTGTATCTTCTGCCATGGCATTTTGTTTACCATATTTTGTTTTCATGAATTCCAATTTACTGTAAATCGGTGTTGCTGTGCTTGGTTGCTATAACTAGTTCAAAAATGTCTTTGGCCCCTTTATTTAATGGAAGTTGTTTGAGCAGGGAACTAGTTGGGTTCAGGGTTATAAAATTCAGTTCTTTTTACTGTAAATGTCTTTTTTCTTATAAAATTCCCTTCCATCTAGATAAACGTTTGGATGCCACATCTCTAAAACAAACTTCACCGATGAAGGATGGAATGGGTAATCCTTTGGAAAACTCATGATGGCATCAAAGGAACTTCATTCGTAAAGAGTGTCAAGAGGTCCTATTATATTAACACTCCATTCGTATATATTGTTTTCATTCACTAGACCCACAGAGAACCCTTCTTCTGGTTTCTTCAGGAGATCTTTAAGTTGTTGTTGAAGGAGAAGGCTTGCTTGAGGAGCAGGAGGAGTCTCTCCTTTCTTGCTTACTGGTGATTCCATTGGCCGGAAAGAAAAAAAGAGAGAACAGGGTTGAGGGAGGGGGTTTGATCAAAGATTTAAGAGAAGAAGGAACAGATGTATACTGGGACTGAAGGGTTTGATGAACAGATGGCCAGGAGTTGTGCTTAATTTATAGATTTTTTATGGATGCAAATCCATGTATTAATCAACCAATCCTCTTGTTGATTATTTGTCTTCTGGAAATGTTTTCAGAACAAGTTTACCAAGCAGGTAAAAAACAGTTTCTTAGCAAAGAAAATGAAAAAAAATGTGATGCGCAATAAAAAAATGTTTTCTTGTTGCACATCACACTTCCAGAACAGAAACACCAGATAAGGTTATCAAGTGGTGCCTATATGCTCTCTATTGTGACAGTTCAGAACAGCACAGAATATAAATAAAAATCAGAATTAAAACAGAAAAGTCAACCAAAATCCTTTTTTTTTTTGTTTGTTTCTGTTTACAAAAAAACGTTTCACCTGTTTTTTTTGTTTCTGTTTCTAAAACAAAGCCAAACTGTTTCTACTTCCATTTTGGTTTAATTTCTGTTCTTTTTTTTTAAGATCCTGATTTTATGAATCAAATCAAACCGGGTGAACCAAAAGCAACCCAACCGGCCAAAACAACCAATCCAAAACCGGTCCGATCAACGGCCAACCCATTGATCGGCCAACACCCGGCCAGGTCAGTCAACAGGTCAAAATTCTGGGTTATTGGGTTGGGTTGTCGGGTCGACCCGAAGCGGTGCACGTTAGCAGACCCTGTCAGGCGCAAGTTGGCGGAATCCATTTTACATTTAACTTTTGACTTTTTGAACTTCTTTTTTTTATTTTTTATTTTTTATTAGATAGGAGAATCAGATGGGGAATATTCCCCCATCTTCTTTCCCAAACCGTGAAATAAAAAACAAACAAAAAACTTTTACTTTTTGGGAAAAACGATTGCAACCTCCACCGGCGGCCAACCAGAGATCGACGGCTACACAGAACACCGGCGAAGGACCCCTTTACTCTTGCGACCATAACCCCGGCCTCAATGGCAGGTAAAAAAACTAACGGCGGGAGAGATCGAACGGAAAAACAGAGTTTTTTTTTTAATAGTTTGCCGCCTGTTGCAGCGGCCAAATCAACTTGCCAGTGACCAGGGCAATCACCGGCGAACATCCGCTGGGCACTGGCGATGATAACCCCGGCCTCAGATGGCTGGAAAACTTAACGATCACCGTGAAATAGGTGAAAGTCCAGTAAGGGTTTCAAAACCCAGAAAAACTTCAAAGCCGCCTCTGATGGTGGCCGGACCAGCAACCGGTGGCCACCAATGACACTGGCGAAGGAGCCCTTCCTCCTGGCGACCTCAACTCCGGCGTCAAACGGCCGAAAAAAAAAAACTTTTAAAAACCCATTAAAGAAAACTCGATTGCCAAAACGAGAAAAACTGAATTTTTTTTTTTGAACTACGACTACGATCAATATTCTAGCCTCAAACACCAGAAAATAAAACCTAGTATCCGGATTATCATAGAAAATCCAGAATAAAAACCTTGCTTGCGGTTTTCCCATCAAAGAGGCTATGGCTGTTGTTTCGGCAAGATTTTTTTTTTTTTTTTTTTTCTTCTTCTTCTTGATCTATCAGATATTTTCACACACAACCAAGAATTAAAAAAAATGCAGCTGCATTGATCAACCATGATCAGGCTCTGATACATTTGATAGAAAAACTCATGCGGAATATTCATGGAGATCAATGAGCATACAAAATAAATCCAAAGGTGTTCTTGGCATACCTGGATCCAATGGTGTGGTCTGCCCTCTTCCAGTCAACTTTAGATTTTATCATTAGTTGGTCACTTAATGAGCCAATGACAATTATTTATAGTGGTGAGGGTGGAGACCAACATAGAAACTAGGGTTTCATTCCCATTAAGGAAACAACACTTTAGGTCCACACATAGTAACTGGATTCATACCATTAAGGTAGCTCCCATCAACACAACTAAACTGGTTTTATTAAAAACAAAAGTGGGACTATGCCAACCCACCTTATGGAAATCTTACATGTACTGATCGGAGTAAATTCTATGGGTTAACTAACTTAGCTTGGCCAGATTTGGATTTCAAATTAGTTAGATCTGAAAATAAAAAAGAAAAGGGAGGGATCCTTTCAATTGTTGTGTGCAGTATTGGGCAAAGGAGAGGATATTTAGGGAAAACCCATCAAATATGGATATTTAGGACATTTTGTTGGGGGTCCAACAGTATTTTGTGTGGAGACGTGTAATTTCAATTTTAAATGGACATCATGGCAAACATTAAACCTAAAAAGTTAAAAAAAAAAAATATCAATTTTCAATCCAAAACAAAATATAAATAGGTTTCATTCGGGTAGGGGTAAAGTGGTATATTCTGCCTTGTTTGTGTGTGGGGCGCACATGACAGTAGGGGCAGTGGGCAGGCGGAAGTAGAGCAGACAAATTGTTCTGTTTAACACTCACCGTACTCTATTCAACTTTATAAAAAAAAAAATATATATTCAGTCTGTAAAATTTAAGTTGAAAAGGATTCTTAATTACTTTTACCAAAAAAAGAAAGATAAAGAGATGACTTCTTGGTATGAGTTTGGACCATGAATTGAAGATTGCAGGATTAAAAAAACACAAATGGAGATGTGAAGTAACATGTGAAACTGTTTGTTTAGTGATACAACCCACACACACTAGACAGGAGTGACTTCTTTTTAACACTACTGAACTCTATTCAGCTTTCAAAAAAGCTATTCAATCAGTCTGTAAAACTTCAGTTGAAAAGGATTCTTACATGTAACAAATGAGGAGATCCATTTATTAGTAGTTGTTCCTACTCTTTACTCAGTACTACTGATGCCAATAGAAAAGAAAACAGATCTGCCATTTTCCATTCCTAAATTAAAACTTTTAATTTACAAAATCCACTTTCTCAATGGAAATTTTGGGGACCAAAAGTACTGATTCTCTGTATATGAAAGCAAAGAAGTAGAGAAACAAAAAGAAGAGATGAAAAGGCTATCGTTAATCTTGTTGGAGGAGCTTTGAACCCATTCGGTATGTCCTCCTCGGTGATCGTCTCTAGCCTTCTGCTCGGAGAATTAGATGATTTCTGACGGGAAGAGATGTAGAGGGCTGGTGCAACTTCTTCCATCCATGTCTGCGAAACTCTTGCCATCTCTTTGTGTGGGTGATCCTTTTTAATTTCTTCGAAGCCCTTCCTCAGAAATGAGAATTCTTTCTCCTTTTTTCCTGATCTTGAAAACGTTGAGCTACTTCACTGGTATTATATAGAGAGAAGGAATGGGGAGAAGCAAGCGTGTGAAATAGAAAAGCAAAATACCAAAAGAGCTTGTGACTGGTGAGCAGTGAAAAGGGAAAACCAATAATGGTACTAACGCGGTGTTGATAAATCCACGTGACCAACGTTGGGAAGAGCTTGAGCTTGAGCATTTGAGAGAGAGAGAGAGAGAGGGTTTGTGGGCTCTCTATATAAATGGCTCATACATAATAATGGGGTAGGTTATAATTTTTTATGGAGGGGAGAGAGGGATTGGCTCCACGTCTTATTCAGTCTTCCATGTTAATTGTGTGAGCCCTTAAAGTAATTTTTCTTCTTCTCCACCCACTCACTCGTGAAGGAAACTTCGTTTTTTTTTGGGTAATTGGGAGCTTTACATATATAGGTGATAGAAGGGGTGGGGTGGGAGATCGAACCGGGGAGGGGATAAGATACCAGTCAAGAGACTTGAACTCCAGACCTCTTGGTGAGCATGGACATGAAGCATACCACGGCTCACCAACCAAGCTATGCAGTTGTTGGTCGTGGAGGAAACTTCTGTCTAAAACAATTAAAATAGACGTGTTCTACAAGATATAGCGTTTTTTATTTTTCTTTCTTTTTGTATTCTTAAGTTTAGTGGATAGGATCCCTCTACGGCACGGGCTGCCCCAACTTCCCTGCTGCGCAGATACAGAGCTGACCACAATGATTGCTTTACCCCCTGCCCGAGTGGGTATAGGCTGGTCATTGTGCATAGCCAATGTCTGTGTAGCACGGTGCAGTTGGGGCAGTGCACAGTAGAGGATTCGGATCCAACTTTGAAAGGTTTTTTTTTTTTTAAAAAAAAAAAAAAGGGAGCTCTAGAATGCCATGATGCGTGGCATGTATAATTGTGATTCCTTTTGATCTATGGAATGAACGTATAATTAGAGAAGGTATGAAGGTGTATTTTGAAGAATCTCAAGGACTTGGCACCTAATTTCATGACACAATAAAAAAATATTAGTGATTTAAAGATTGTTATACATCTGCAAATTCCTTAGGCTCCTCGGTCAAATCAGATTATTAGAGAGGTGTATTGGGGCAAACCTAGAAGAATGGACTAAGTTAAATGTGGATGGATGTTCACATGGAAATCTCAACAAAGCTGGAGCAATAAGTATTCTCAAAGATGGTAGGGGTTCGGTGGTGTGTAGGGAAGGTTAATGTACGTGAGCATACGTGAACAACTCACAGTCGTTCAGATAGAATCTATTCTGTGGGAATATTCTATCTGAACGATTGTGAATCATTCACATACACTCACGTACGTGAACATTCCCCCCCCCCCCCGGGTGGTGTCTTCCATTAATCTTTATGAGTATTGAAACAAATTTTGTGACTGACTTTGAATGACTTATTAAAGGAATTCAATGAGCTAAGGAGCTAGGGTTGAGAAAGGTGTGGATAGAATGTGATTTTGAGGCAGTGATTTGTTCAATACATTCCAATTCAATTTGGTGGTTTTTAAAGTAACATTGGTTTTCCTTAAATCCATATTTGGAGGAATCACAGAAAATTATTCATTGCTTTAGGAAAACAAATCCTATTATAGATTATTTGGCAAATTGGTAGCGAAAAGAGATACATAGTTCAGAGTCTATGGTTTTGGACTTTCTATATCATATTTAGGATGAAAGATCATGGAATATTCAAGGAAGGCCTTAGATACCGATTTTCTGGATAATTATCAGTTTTGATATTTTTGAGATAGATTGAGTGTGTCTGGCTGTCTACTGATGGCCATGCCGATCAAAGGTAGACCACTTCTTCCAATATTGTTTTTAGTACTCCTCTAGGCTTTACTGGACGATAAAATTCTTATACTGTTTTTTATTATTTTAATATACCTTTGCAGACCTTTAATAAAAAAAATAATAAATAATAAAATAACGCAAAAGTTTTCAAGCACATCGTACATATGCACGACCTGCATTAAATACGGTCAAATTGACATAAAAGCCAATCCGAAATGACATAAAAGCCCCTACACCTTATTTGATTGAGTTGTACAAATACCTTCCCCATAAAATATATAAAAAATAATCCACCAAAACAGATCCAGTTATTAGTTGTTCCTACTCTTTATTCACTGATACCAATAGAGAGAGAGAAAAACAAAAAAGAGAGATTTACACAGAAAACAGATCTGCCATTTTCCATTCCTGTTAAAACTTTTTTAATTAACAAAATCCACTTTCTCAATGGAAATTTTGGGGATCAAAAGTAGTGGTTCCGTATATGAAAGCAAAGAAGGAGAGAAACAAAAAGAAAAGATGAAAAGGCTATCGTTAATCTTCTTGGAGGAGCTTTGAACCTATTCGGAAGTATGTCTTCCTCGGTGATCGTCTCTAGCCTCCTTGGAGAATTAGACGATCTCTGACGGGGAGAGATGTAGAGGGCTGGTGCAACTTCTTCCATCCATGCCTGCGCAACTCTTGCCATCTCTATGTGGGTGATCCCTTTTAATTTCTTCTAAGCCCTTCTTCAGAAATGAGAATTCTTTCTCCTTTTTCCCTCCTTTTTTTCCTTTCCAGGAAGAGAATAAAGAGAGAGAGAGAGAAGTATTTCCAGTGAAAAGTATTCCGGAGTACTATGATCTTGAAAACGTTGAGGTACTTCAATGGTATTATATTAGAGAGGAGGAAGGGAAGCAAGCGTGTGAGAAATAAAAAAGAATAAAAAAGAGCTTCTGATTGGTGAACAGTGAAAACCAATTATGGTACTAAGTTACTAACGAACGAAATTTTGCTGCTATACTAGTAGCAGAAATGTTCCTGCTACAAGGTTGGCAGCCAAGGAAATAGGATCTTAAGGGGTGTTTTAGAAAATACTAAAACCTAGAAGGGTATTTATGAACCAAAGGGGAAGTAAATTATTCCATTTCCTTGGCTGCTAGCCTTGTAGTAGGAACATTCCTTCTATGGATGTAGCAGTAAAATTTTTTCCGTTACTAACGCGGTGTTGATAAATCCACGTGAGCAACGTTGAGAAGTGCTTGAGCCTGATTGAGAGAGAGAGAGAGAGAGAGAGAGAGAGAGAGAATGGGTATGTGGGGCCTTCTCTAAAAGGCCCACACATTAGTAATGGGTAGGTTTAATTTCTCTTCTTCCACAAGTATTCTTTTTCCCCACTCATGAAGGAAAACTTTTGTCTAAAACAATTAAAATATAGATGTGTTCTAGAAGAAATAGAGGAGTCCCAACATACAAAGAATGCATACCAAACGCTGCTTTAAAACACTATTTTTACTCTCTCTCTCTATACCTAGTCAACGATGTTTAGGAAACAAAGAAAGACTAAAATGTGTTACATAGATTGGTGCTCTACTTCTATTCTCGGCCCGGTCCATGAAAGGTTTGGTCTTTAATTTGAATTGCACTTGGACTGACGTTGGACTCAGCCAAAACTCATCAATTGCCTAACTTAGCCTGGACAAATTTGCCGTCTATGGAATTACCCCTCTATGGATTTTATTTTATCTAGATCTGAAAATAAAAATGAAAAAGGAAAAGGGATCCATTTTCAACCAAAACAAAATATAAGTAGGATGAGAGAGAGTGTGTGTGTGCGTCTAATATTAACGGTCACATTGGTGAAAATTTTGCACTTAAGGTTATGTTTGAAATGCAAAAAAACAGAAAAAGAGATACAGACTCATCAAAAAAAAAATAAAATTTTTTTTATCATTGGATCGTTGATCGGGAGAGTATTATAATGCAAACTTGGATTCAAGAGTAACGGCAGATCGATTGCCATTGGAAGAGAGTTAGTAGGGAATGTGCCATCCTCAATAGCTTTATTATGTGGAATCTTTGGCGAAACCCCAATGATATAGTAATATTTGGTACCAATAAATGGATCCCGATGGAAGTCATTCAATAAGATGTGGGAAGTAAACTCTTATGCAGGGATGGTGTCCTCATCCCTCATTTTGTAAGTTCAACACTAAGGCCTCTTGGGGAAATTACCATCACAACAGGAGTCTAGAATTATTATTCAAACCTCTCAGGATGAAGATCGTTTTGCGAAGTTTGAGAAGAACACATTCAGCTCCAACCTGGTGGGAGAAGCAATGACGATCAAAAGTGGTTTGTTGGAAGCAATTTCTGAATGTATTGAGGACCTTGTAGTAGAATTGGACTGTTGTGAGCTCGTTCAATACCTGTCAGAAGCATTCAACCATTCTTTTAGTGACCCAACCAGTTGTGGAAGACATTTTACATTTGTCATTGTATTTTAGAGCATGTTCTTTCATTGTATTCTTAGGGAGATCAATTATGTTGTCGAGTATTCCTTAGCAAGGAAGGACCTATTGGTGATGTGTACAATAGTTTGACCAATTACCACTCCATGATTGGAAGATCCAGTTGGCATTACAACTGTGCATTCTCCATGTTCAAATGAATGCATTTTAATTTACCCAAAAAAAAAATAAATCTAGAGTCCATTAACCTCTATTTCTTTTAAATGAATCTTATTTAGTTGTTAAATTTCAGTTGAAAAGGATTCTTACAATAATAGAAGTTATGGTCAAATAATGGTGAGCAATATTTTGGAAAAATTTCAATAGAATATGGACCTCAATTGCCAAATTTGAGTTGTGTTTAATCAAGGAGGTGATCTATCAAATCAACAACTGAAATAGTCGGGATGGGTCCTCCAACTGGTCCCAAATTATGCATATATTGGTTCCATTTCTCCCGTAGATAATTCCATTCTCTAAGCATGGCCTTGTGCATAAATGGGGTCATTGCATTCCAAGTGGCAATAAAATCATTTTGAGTTTAGTTTCCCTACATGTACGTGCAGGTACACACACATGTGAAAAGTAATCATTTGTTCACTTATTGTCATCTGTAGGGGAGGAGGGGTATTTATGAAAACAAATGGGACATGTGATTATATCTTTCAGATGTACGTGCAGGTGTAGAGCACACCACCATTTATGAAATTGTTCTCTATGTTACATCAGTTTCAATAGTCTGATTAATTGTGCCTATAATCATTTTCATTTTATTACTTTGTCTTCTCCAAAATTTCTTTTGAAGATGAAGGCATTTTGTAGTTGTAGTTCATAACTAGGGTTGGATTGTTTCTCTTTTAATTTAGCGAAATAAACTGTACGTCCTTTGATTAGGGGTAAAAGGTTGGAGCTTAGACGCCCTTGCAAGGGACTTTGGAAATAGAGCTTGAAGAGCTAGACGTATGGACCGATATTGAAGATATCATGCGTGGTTTGATAGGCGACATCCTCTATGTTGGACTTTGGAGATAATACCTTTCTTAATCACAATTAACAATAATATGTCTCATTGGATCAATCTATATTGAATGACTGCCTCCATTATGTTGTTGTTAGCAAATACCACTCTTTTTGGTTTTGGACCTTTCAAATCATTCCCGCAGGAGATCCGGGCCGATTTTTTTCTGATTCTTCGATAAAAAGATTCATTTTCTTCATAAAATATAGGAGGTAGAACCAATAAATCTTTCTTTTTCGATTCATCCCTGGCAGCCTAATAGCCGCCCTCATTCAAGAATTTTTTTGGATACAATCCGTAGGAATCAATAGAAAAGGCAAATCCCTTTAAGATTATAAATATAAAATGTAAGTAACAACATCGATCTGTATCTTGTCTATAAACTATCAAAACTAGAGAGACTAACTATGTTGAAGGTAGTATTACTCTAGATGTTATTTCTGCAGTTTTAAGTTAACGATCAAGTTGCCCTCCAACCATGGTAAATAGGATCCCATTCACCGCAGGATGGGAGAGGGTAGGAAAGAGTATCGAACGGTTATTTTGGAATATACAAAAACCCTAGGATAGATTTGTGAACCCTAGGATGATGTGTGACCTGTATGGGTGGAGGGAAATTTAGTCCTTGTCATTTTTTTTTCGGGTTTTGCATTAAAGAAAAGTCATCTCATTTGTTTATCTATTTATTTATTTTTAGGGGGTTGAGAAGGTGGGACCCTCCACTCATTTTTTTTTTTTTTTGTTTTTTCCTTTTCTTTATAAATAACTTCACAGGTACCTCTCTTTTCTTTCTGTTAAAGGACCCACAGTATTTGTCTAGTTTCAACGTTCCCAACCCGTCGCGTAAAAAAAAAAAAAAAAAAAAAAGAATTTGTGGAGCAACAGGAGAATCTGTTGTCAGTCAATCTGTGCTAGCTCCTGCATTTCAAATTCCATAATCCAACAGGTGCAGGACCACAACCTAATATGGGGAATTGCAGATATGATGGACATTAATGATGAGATCCATTTATAAGTTGTTTCTAGTCTTCAATTCATAGAAAACAGATCTGCCATTTTCCATTCCTGTTAAAACTTTAATTTACAAAATCTACTTTCTTTTACAGGGTCAGGGTGCTTTCTCATCTGAGTCTAGCAACCCTCAAATCTCAATGGAAACTGGCTCTCTGTATATGAAGCAAAGGAGGAGAGAAATAATAATAAATAAAAAACAAAAAGATGAAAAGGCTATTGTGAATCTTCTTGGAGAAGTTTGGACCTCAAATATCAATGGAAATTTTCGACACCAAAACTGGTTCTCTGTATATGGAAACAGAGGAGAGAAATAAAAAGAAAAGATGAAATAACAATCGTGAATCTTCTTGGAGGAGGTTGGAACCCATTCGATATGTCTTCCTCTGTGATCGTCTCTAGCTTTCTCGGAGAATTAGATGATTTCTGACGGGGAGAGATGTAGAGTGCTGGTGCAACTTCTTCCATCCATGGCTGCAAATCTCTTGCCATCTCTTTTTGTGGGTGATCTCCTTTTTCTTCGACGCCCTTTCCTCTGAAATGAGAATTCCTTCTCTTTTTGGGAAGAGAACTAAAGATGGAAAGAGAATTTTTTCCAATGAAAAGACTTCACTGGGAGATGTGATCTTCAAAACTTTGAAGTAGTATGGTATTAAATAGAGAGAAGGAAGCGTGTATTATCTATTTTTTAAAATAAAAAAGGGAAAAAGTTCTCTGTCCGGGAGTGTGGCCTACACCAGCACTCCCATGAGTCTATCTCTCTCCTCCCCATGTGAAAAGATACCTCTGTTCCCTTGTTTTAAGGAGGAGTGAGATAGACACATGGGAGTACTGGCGTAGGCCACACTCCTAGGCAGAGAACTGCTTCCCAATAAAAAAATAAAGAGCTTGTGACTTGTGAGCAGTTAAAACCAATTACAATATTACGCGGTGTTGGAGAATACAGGTGAGCAATGTTGAGAAAAGCTTGTAAAAGTTGCTTCTTCATTGCAATTGATGGACTCCTACAAATGTGAATACAATTCAGATCCTCTACGGCACGGTGCCTGTAGCGGCCTGAGCCGCACACAAACAGGGTGCGTTGCAATGACCGCCTTACCCGTACCCAAGCGCCTTGTCCGAGCGGGGGTAAGGCGGTCATTGCACTGCGCCCTATTTGTGCACCGCTCAGGCTGCTATGGGTAGCACGCCATAGACGATCTGGATCCAAGTGAATATAAAACACATGAGAGCGAGAGAGAGAGAGAGAGAGGGGTTGTGGACCTTCTCTAAATGGCACACACATTCTTAATGGGTAGGTTATATTTTGTATGGAGAGGGGAGGGGAGTGGAGAATGGTTCAAGTTCTCGTATGTCTGCCGCACAGATGGAATCCAAGAGAGTGAGTGGATACCATCTGTGAGGCAGATGCCGTACAAGATCCTGATCCAGCCTCAAGGTGAGAGTGGGATTGTCTCCACTTTCTTAGTCAATCATCCAAAGTAGTGGGAGACCTTAAACTAATTTCTCTTCCTCCTTAAGTATTATATATTTCTTTAAAGGGAACAAGAACTCTGTCTGTCCAGGAGTGTGGTCAATGCCAACACTCCCATGAGTCTATCTCTCTCCTCCCCATAAGAAAAAACAGTTCTGCCCCCTTGTTTTAAGGAGGAGAGAGATAGACACATGGGAGTGTTGGCATAGGCCACACTTTGGGATAGAAAACTGTTTCCCTTTTTTAAAATTATAAAACAAACAAAAGATAATGCTACATGGGCACGTGCGTTGCGCTTGTGCCAAACATAGTGGCATGTGAACTGATCACCGTGTCCCTTGGAAATTCCACCTTTCCATGGGGGCATGGAGGTTATTTTACGTGTCCCTGTGTCTGGGCACAGGGACAGCACACCACACACGTCCATATAGCATTCTTTCTCCCATAAAACAATTAAAATAAATGTATTCTAAGAAAGAATTAAGTCCACCATGTCTCCCTTAACCAAAGTCAATCCCAACGTAGAAATACCTATGTAACGTTTAAGAGTCTGGAAGGCCACCAAAGCACCAATATTTTCACTCTTTTTATAGAGTCAATGATTATTTATTTTTTCAATGCCCCCTAAGGAGGATAATTTATTAAGCCCTAGAGGGCAGCAATTGTTGTACAATATTAAACAACTTCTCATGGAGCAAGGAGACCCAAAGAGACATACAAGGATAATCAAATGCTCATTTAGAAATAGAATGGGTCAAATCATTTTCTCCTTATATACATGATAGATGTAACATGAAACAAACCTAGACTGGAGGAACCTTATATCCTCAACAACTGTGAATATCTCCGGCCACAGGGGTCGAGTAGGCACCAACAGCAAGCACTAACCCCAAAGTCAAGGAAGCTGAAAATGTGGATCAATTTAGACCTATTAGTTTGTGCAATACAATATACAAAATTTTTTGCAAAGGTCTTATCCAAGAGGTTGAAGAAATGCTTGAATGCTACATGGGAACGTGCGCTACCCCTGTGCCAGACATAGTGGCATGCGAAATGGTCACCGTGTCCTTTGGAAATTCCACTTTTCCATGGGGGCATGGCAGTTATTTTGCGTGTGCCTATGTATAGGCACAAAGACAGCATATCACACGTGCCCAGGTAGAGATCTTTCTCCAATTAAACAATTAAAATTAATGTATTCTAAGAAGGAATTAAGTCAACCACATCTCCCTTACCCAAAGTCAATCCCAAGAAGAAATAGGTTACGTTTAGGAGTCTGGAAGCTGAAAATATGGATCAGTTTAGACCTATTAGTTTGTGAAATACGATATACATAATTTTTGCAAAGGTCTTATCCAAGAGGTGAAGAAATGCTTGAATCTGATTGTGATGCATAAGTAGAATGCATTTGTTGAGGGAAGAAGGATTTCTATAATTGTTTTGATTGCTAATGAGTTATTCCATCACATTAAACAGAGAAAAGGGAGGCATCAGATGTGAATACCTTGCAACTTTCAAGCTTGATATGAGGAAAGTGTATGACTGTATTAAGTGGGGCTTCCTTTTTACAAATTAAACTTCATTGGGCTGTATGAAAAATGGTTGCATCTCATATCTCAGCGTGTCAACACAATTTCTTACTCATTCCTTCTAAATGTAGTTCAGAAAAGGAGCAGTTAAAACAACCAGGGGGCTTTTTCAGGATGGAAGGAGAAACTTCTCTCTCTGACAAGAAGTGAAGTTCTGATCAAGTCGGTTGCTTCAGAAATTCCCTCATATACTATGGCCCACTTCTCTTTGCCTATTGGCTTGTCATCATATTGAACAAGACCTATTGTAGATTTTTGTAGGTGTAAAAGCTACAAGAGAGGAAGTTTTCCCTAAGATCCATGGAGGGCTTGGGATGCATGACTTTGTTATTCAAAATGAAGCATTGTTGGCTAAGTTAGGATGACAACTTTTGAACAAGCCAAAGCTCCTATGACAAGGTTGATTGGAAGTATTAGTTTTCCCCATGGTGAGTTTCTCTCTGCACAGTTAGGGGAGCAACCTCTACGGGCATGGAGAAGTATTTGGAGCAGTAGGAATGTACCGGTGATAGGGATCCTATGGATGGTCAAAAAAATAATCCCATCTAGGTTTGGAATGACCCATGGGTGCCTTATCTTGAAGGGTATAACATTCATTCCCCCAAACCCTTGGATTGTATAGATTGGTGGTGGCTGCCTTATTTCTCATTCTGCTCAATGGAGGGTGAATAAATTGATGAGGCTCTTTGAGCCTTTTGAGGTGGAAGGTATCCTCAAGATCTTTCTTAGTTTTGAAGGAGGACAGGAGCGTGTATGTTGGGGCCTCAAATCCTAAGGGCACATTCTCAGTTAGATCTACTCACAGATTGGGATCATCTTTGGCTCCCCCTTAAGCAAGTTCTGTTAGAAGGATTACTTGCATCCCTAAGCTAGTATTGGACATTATTTGAAACTCTAAGACCCCTTATAGTCTAGTTTTTTCTTTGGAAGGCTTACTTTAATGCTATAGGAGTTTTGGTGAACCTCAAGAGAAACAATATTGTACCATCTAGGTTGTGCCTAGAGTGTGGGCATGAGGTTGAAACAGTGGAGCATGCTCTTCTTGAATGCCCCTTAGCTCAACAAGCTTGTTTTGTTTCTTGTGTGAGTATGAGGTCCCAATCTAGTCCCCCAATGCCTTTCTTTGAATGTATTCTTAAATGGGGTAAAGTCCCTTGCTTGACAAAGGAGTAATAGAGGTTCCTTACTTCACGTGTGATTGTTGTTTTAGAGATTTGGAGGTTGAGGAATTGAAGATGCTTTAGAGTCTCCATATATACCTCCTTTCAGCTCTCGAATCTATTGTTAATAGAAACATGGAGGAATCCCTCTCTTTGATCACATATTCATCTCCTGCTCATAGCACTACTGAGCTATCTCCTTTTTCCTTTGACGACCCCTTGGAGACCTTCCTTGTGTATACTGATGTTGTTGTTTTTGCCAGACCAAAAGCAATGTGGTTGGGAGCATTATTCTAAATGGGAAGTAGGATCTTTGTTTTTACTACAAGGAAATTAACTTTTAGCATCGGTTTTAAACCGGTGTCGTAGACGTAAAAAACATTTCAATAGACCTGCAATGGCGGTTTAAAAAATTATCTGGAATTTGTCATCGATAAAATGATGCGATACAATTTGATGTACAGTTGCAGTTTAATAATTTGACAGGTGTCCATTTTTTGAGGCATTTTTTAAATTTTCTGCCATATTGTGTAAGGTATATTTTAATTTAAATATTTGTTAATTACATTTTCCCTTTTATGAATTATTTATTCATCTTTCACGGTGATTTTCTAACTGAGACCATGGAGCACATTTTCATCTACAGATCTATTTAGAGCAAAATAATTAAAATAAACGTATTCTAAGAAGTAATTAAGTCAACCATGTCTACCTTACCCAAAGTCAATCCCTACATAAAAATAGGTAACGTTTAAGAGTCTGGAAGGCCACCATTGCACCGATATTTTCACTCTTTTTATAGAGTCAACAATTATTTTCTTTCCAATGCCCCCTAAGGAGTATAATTTATTAAGCCCTAGAGGGCAACCATTGTTGTACAATATTAAACAACTTCTCAGGGAGCAAGGAGACCCAAAGACACTTACAAGGATAACCAAATGCCCATTTAGAAATAGAATGGGCCAAACCATTTTCTCCCTATATACATGATAGAAGCTACATGAAACAAACCTAGGTTGGAGGAACTTTATATCCTCAATAATTGTGAATATCTCCACAGGGGCCGAATGGGCAACAACAACAAGCATTATCCCCAAAGTCAAGGAATCTGAAAATGTGGATCAATTTAGACCTATTAGTTTATGCAATACGATATACATAATTTTTGCAAAGGTCTTTTCCAAGAGCTTGAAGAAATGCTTGAATCTGATTGTGATGCCTAAGTAGAATGCATTTGTTGAGGGAAGAAGCATTTCTGAAAATGTTTTGATTGCTAATGAGTTATTATTCCATCACATAAAACAAAGAAAAGGAGGGCATCAGGTGTGAATACCTTGTACCTTTCAAGCTTGATATGAGGAAATCATATGACCGTATTAAGTGGGGCTTCCTTTTTACAATGTTAACTTCGTTGGGCTGTATGACAAATGGGTGCATCTCATATCTTAGCGTGTCAACGCAATTTCCTACTCATTCCTTCTAAATTTAGTTCAAAAAAGGGGTAGTTAAAACAATCAAGGGACTTTGTTAGGGTGATCCACTGTCTACTAGTCTCTCTATTATTTGTACGTAATGCTTCACATCTCTACTTGTCGATGTTGTGTCTTTTTGGAGTCACATGGCATTCAGGTGCAATGACAAAGTCCTCAAACCACTCATCTTTTTTTGCTGATGATTGCCTCATTTTTCTAAAGTCTAAACATGGCTCCCTGAAATGTCTCACAAAATCTTTTGATTTGTATTCTGGTGCATTGGCCCAATATGTGAATAACTTTAAATCCTGTGCCACATTCATCCCAAATAACCCTATTAGACTGGGACATATTTTCACAAGAATAGTGAGTGTTTGTGGGATCCCAAAAAGGAAAGTACCTGAGGCTTCCTTTTCTAATAGACTAGAAGAAAGCCTTCAAAGAAATAAAGGATATAACACTTAACAGGATATCAGGATGGAAGGAGAAACTTCTCTCTCCAACAAAGAGAGAAGTTCTCTTCAAGTCGGTGGCTTTAGAAATTTCCTCATATACTATGACCCACTTCTCTTTGCTGATTGGCTTGTTTTCAGATTTGAACAAGACCTATTGTAGATTTTTCTGGGTGTAAAAGCTGCAAGAGAGGAAGATTCACTAGGTTAGGTGGGATGTCGTTAGCATCCCTAAGCTCTATGGAGGGCTTGGAGTCCATGACCTCGTTATTCAAAATGAAGCATTGTTGGCTAAGTTGGGATGATATCTTTTGAACAAGCCAAACCTCCTATGACAAGATTGATGATTGGAAGCATTTGTTTTCCCCATGGTGAGTTTCTCTTTGCACAGTTAGGGGCACAACTTTTATGGGCATAGAGAAGTATTTGGAGGTGTAGGAATGTACCGGCGAAAGGGATCCTATGGGTGGTGGAAAATAATAATCCCATTCAGATCTGGAATGACCCATGGGTGTCTGATATGAAAAGGTATAACATTCATTCCCCCAAACCCATGGATTGTGTAGATTGGTGGGTGGCTGCCTTATTTCTCTTTCTGCTCAATGGTGGGTGGATAAAAATTGACGAGGATCATTGACCCTTTTGAGGGGGAGGCTATCCTCAAGATATTTCTTAGTTTTGAAGGAAGGTAGGAGCATTTATGTTGGGGCCTCAAATCCTAAGGGCTCATTCTCAGTCAGATGTACTTATAGATTGGGGCCATCTTTGTCTCCCCCTCAATCAAGTCTTGTTAAAAGGATTACTTGCATCCCTAAACTGGTATTGAACTTTATTTGAAACTGTAAGACCCCTTATAGTCTAGTCTTTTCTTTGGAAGGCTTGCTTGAATGCTGTCTGAGTATTGGTGAACCTCAAGAGAAACAATATTGTAGCATCTAGGTTGTGCCTAGAGTGTGAACATGAGGTTGAGCTAGTGGAGCATGCTCTTCTTGAATGCCCCGGCCCTTAGCTCAACAAGTCTATTTTGCTTCTTGTGTGAGTTTGAGGTCCCCATCTCGTCCCCCAATGCCTTTCTTCAAATGTATTCTTAAATGGGGAAAAGTCCCCTGCTTGACATAGGAGTAATAGAGGTTTCTTCACATGTGATTGTTGTTTTAGAGATTTGGAGGTTGAGGAATTCAATATGCTTTAGAGTCTCCATATATACCTCCTTTTAGCTCTTAGATATATTGTTAATAGAAACATGGAGGAATCCTTCTCTTTGATCACGTATTCATCTCCTGCTCATAGCACTACTGAGTGATCTCCTTCTTCCTTTGCCGACCCCTTTGAGACCTTCCTTGTGTATACTGCTGTTGCTGTTTTTGCCAGACCAAAAACAATGGGGCTGTGGTGCATTACTCTAAATGGGAAGTAGGAGCTTTGTTTGCACTACAAGGAAATTAACTTTTAGCAATGGTTTTAAAGCGATGTCATAGACCTAAAAACCATTTCTCTGGACTTACTATGATGGTTTTAAAAAGTACCGGCAATCTGCCGTGGATACAATGACGCAATACAAATTGATATACAATTGTAGTTTAATAATTTGACAGTGTAACCATTTTTTGTGGCATTTTTTAAATTTGCGGCCATAGTGTGTAAGGTATATTTTAATTTAAATATTTGCTATTTACCTTTTCCCTTTTATGAGTTTTTTATTCTTTTTTCGCGGCAACTTTCTAAACTAAGGCCATAGACCACATTTTCATTTATAAAACTATTTATAATACAATAAATACCATCAATGCCACCACCATGCGTCCCCACCCCCACCCACACCCATCACAACACCCCTAACCAAAACCATACCCTGCCACTGCTGCAGTCCACCATGGACACCCCAACCTGCTCCGCTGCTGCCTGAGAGAGAGAGAGAGAGAGAGAGAGAGAGAGAGAGAGAGAGATTTTAACGTAGGTTTAGGGTTTTAACATTTCATGCACAAATATATATTATTCACATAAAATAATTAAAGAAGGAGATGCAAACGAACAACATTGGAACTATATGCTTTCGGGCTCAAAAGAAAGCTTGAAAAAGAATGGTTAGAGGCCGGTCTTAACTCAGGATAGAAGCCAAAACTCAGATTCAATGCACCCACCAATTAGGGGTTTTTTTTTAACACTTTCTCTCTCTGAACTTAACTTTGGTTTCATCACTTACAATAATTTAAAGAAAAATTCAAAAACCCTCCCCTCAACGTGTGGGATCAGGCTCCTCTCCAGGGAGCTCAGTGCCCAGGGAGTGCCCAAGGGGCATCCATGGGTTGGGCTGTGCCGCACACATCTTGATGCACACCTAGGGATGTGTGCGGCACAGTCCAATGGCTGGATACCCCCTGGGTGTGCTGGGCTCCCTGGATAGAAGCTCAATCCCAACGTGAGAGGCTTCATACTTGTAGACTTATAGGAAGAGCACACGCTCCTTACACGTTTTAGGATTAGAAGCCCCCATCCAATTCATTCATTGGGTAAAGGATTGGACATATATGGAGTAGGAGAAAGTGGGAAACCATAATATTCTAAAATTTACAGATTTTTTTTTTGGTAGAATAAAATTTACAGAATTCAACATCAAAAAGTGTTCTACAAAAAAAAAGACATAAAAAAGTGGTCGGCTCGACAACGATAGGCCATCGAAGAATAGTCTTTAGAATCGAGTTGAGGCCTTGAATTATCGATCAGATTCTACTCGATGTTTTGGAGAGGTTCGTCGAAGGGGTATCAACGGGCCGGGCTGAGCTGGGCTGGCACTAAACCCTAATCCAATTTTAGGAGCCTTAACCTAAACCCAACCCAGCCCGGCCCTGCCAGGGCCAATCATACCCTCAACACAGCCCGACCCTAGGAGGGTTTTCCCAAGCCCAGCTCGACCCTGGTAGGGTTTTCCCAAGCCCAGCCCGGCCCTGTTGGCCCTGAATATCTAACATCTTTGCCCATGAGCTTGTAGAAATAACAAAGCCCACTCAGTCTACCTACTTAACAAAGTGCCCAGGCTATAAAAAAACATAAATTTTCAGAAACAAGTTGTTTCTAGACTCAAACCTTTGACCAATTGGTCATGGTAGAAGAATTTTAACCATTACACCAAGACCCTTTCTTTGCATATTTTATATATATATATATATATATATATAATACAGGGTCGGGCTGGCACTGCCAGGGTTGAGGCCTCAAACCAGACCCGACCCTGCCCTGCCAGGGCCAATAAAAACTAAACCCAGACCAGCCCGGCCCGGCCCTGTTCGGGCTTAGAGTGGGTTAGGGTGGATTCGGGTTGGTTGGGTTTTTGACACCCCTAATCCATCGGGGTCAAGTCCTTTTAATTGATTATCTATCGATGGCGACTCGGGCTTTCTAAACATAGATCAATTGTAGTATATCGAGTGTCAACATTTAGCCGTTTTGGTAACTTTTGAATTAGGCTAGTTCCAATTAGAATTGGGCTGGGCCAGGCCATCCAGGTTGGTCTGGAGCACTCAGACACCCATATCTTAGGTTTTATCTTAGCTTGACATTGTCATCCTTCGGACTATAAGGTTCTATAAGAAGGAACCTTGTTCTAATACCAATTGTTATATGGCAGGAAATCCAAGAATGAGGGATAACGAAATAATGTTCATCCGTCCTCTAGCATCTTCCAAATCTCATAGTCAAGATTTTAGAGGAAACTGTGCATCCTTGTCATCCAATAATTGTAATTCGTCAAATTAAAATTTGATGGACAAGTGATAAAGAGATCTTTGGCTTGGTAGTAGCTTGACTGTCATCCTTTGAACAATAAGGTTCAATAAGAAAGAATCTTGCTCTAATTCCAATTGCTATATAGTTGGCAACCTAAGATGAGGTGAATTGGGTAGGGAGAATAATGACCAATTAAAAATTAAACTTTATGCATTCAAATGGTTGTAAATAAGTGTGTGAAGTACAAGTTTCAAGGAAATAAAGAGACACTTGAGTAACACAATAAATTTAGAGTGATTCGGCAACCTTGCTTACCAAGAGATATGAGTCTTCCACTTTCCTCTGTCAATCATTTTTTCAATATCATTTATTTTCGTAATTGTTTTATCAAGTTCACAATCAACCCAAGTGTTTAGATTCACATTCAAACCTAGTAGTTTCGAGAATCAGCACTGACAATTCTTAATTCCAAAATTTTAATGAAGATTACAACTAATGTACCCAAGCCAAATTCAGAAATGAATGCATAATTTTGAAGTTTCGTGGCTTTAATAATAATTTATACAATAGGTAAAGATTTACGGCCCTCATATTGAATTTTTATTCATCTTTTTGGAGAGAAAAAAATTCAATAAAAGTCTCCATATGAAGGGGGCATAGGGTATGCTGCTGCTTCACAAACACTTTTGCCCCTTACCACGTCCCTCCAAATTCCTACCCCAAAATTGAAATTAATACTAATAAATAAGACATTGCCATTGCCAACAATCAACATGTAGATGGTAGATAATAAAAATAAAAGGGTTGATGTTTTTTATGCCGTAACGTAGGCTGTGCTCAGACTCATGGAGTGGGTATTTTTGCATTTCAGGGGACAGGGTTATCATTTCACCCACCCTCGATCATGTGTCTGGGCACAGCTTGGGCCCCAGGCACAGAGAACATTTGACCATAAAATAATAATCAATAAAGGGAACCGCATCATCCATTTCCTTGGGGTTATAACATTATTTGCAACTTGACATAAATATTAGGGAAAAGGAACACTAACTGGTCATTGGGCGTGGCGTGTACCTACACCTAGACAAAATCATGCGCAAAATGACCAATGCACCCCTGGTCCTTTCTGCCTTTCCAGGGGACACACAGGTCATTTCGTGTGCGGTAGAAGAGACTTTCGTGTGGTTATAACATTATTTGCAACTTGACATAAATATTATAGAAAAGGAACGCTAACTGGTCGTTGGGCGTGACGTGTACCTACACCTAGACAAAACCGTGCAAGAAATGACCGATGCACCCCTAGTCCTTTCCGCCTTTCCAGGGGACACGCCGGTCATTTTGTGTGCGGTAGAAGAGACATTCGTGGGGTTATAACATTATTTGCAACTTGACATAAATATTAGGGAAAAGAAATGTTAACTGGTCGTTTGGTGTGGCGTGTAACTACACCTAGACAAAACTGTGCGCAAAATGACTGATGCACCCCTGGTCCTTTCCGCCTTTTCGGGGGACACACCGGTCATTTCGTGTGTAGTAGAATAGACTTTCATCTGATAAGTTTGCAAAATTAAAAAGAAACCTTAGTAATTAAGGAATGTTCCAAGTGGAATATTAATTTGTAACCAGTGATGGATCAACATGTTGACCATTTCACCATCTACTGTTTTAATAAATTTCAATCTATATACACCGTTCAAAAAACTTAACAAAAGGAAAGTTCCAACATATGGTGAAAGAAAATGATTATGGACAAGACAATTAACACAAATGTACAGGATGAATGGGATTATCTGTTTCATTCTTGAGCATAACTCAAATGAAAGATGTCTCACTTGGAAAATATCTAGATGACCCACCTACAAATTACCTGTGAGAGGTAACCATTGTCCTGTTTATTTTCATTAATATCCCTCCTCTTCTTGTAAATAACAAAAATAAGATAGGTGGTTATCTCTCACACATTAGTACACCTACACGTACATGCAGAGGAACTGGACTCCGGGCCTGGGCCCATTTGATATGGCCCAATATGTCTATTCCATGAGCCTAGTAGAAGATCTGGATCCTTACAGGGTGCTTTGTGATCTGAGTCCAGCCACCCTCAAATCTCAATGGAAATTATCGACACCAAAACTGGTTCTCTGTACATGAAAGCAAATAAGAGAAATAAAAAGAAAAGATGAAAAGGCTATCGTTAATCTTCTTGGAGGAGCTCTGAACCTATTCGGAAGAATGTCTTCCTCGGTGATCGTCTCTAGCCTCCTCAGAGAATTTGATGATTTCTGATGGGGAGAGGTGTAGAGGGCTGGCACAACTTCTTCCATCCATGCCTGCGAAACTGATCTGTTCTCTCTTCCCATTTCTGTGAACTATGAAGACGATGAGTGGCTGATTGCCCTTTCCTGCAAATACCTTTCTTGATCAGATTTGATTTTGAACCTTATTTGGGTGAGAATTAAAAGAAGGGTTTCAATTAAGGTGAAGGGAGGAATGGCCTAGAGAGATATGGACTTCGATCTGAGAAATGTATGCTTATGAATGCCTCTAAATAGAGAGAGTTTTGATGCAGAAAGCTAATTCGAGGTGATTGGTGAGTCCCAACTCCTAACCCATGTGAGCAAGATTGAAAATGGGTTTAACGTAGGTAATGGTAGGTGGACTATATCACCGACAAAGAAGGCACGAAGAACCTTCTTTAGTTCTTCTAGAGGAAATGACTGGGGAAAGCCGTTTTTCTAGATAAAAATGGGGCTGGCAAGACCAAGTCTACTAAGGCGACTCTATATTTCTTTGTTTAAGGATAAGGTTCAAGTAGGGAATTGTGTTGTTAATCGAACATCGTTGTTCCATCGCTGTGCTGGTGCAGGGGAGAGGGACCTGACAGATTTTGCGTTTTAAATATTCTAATCGTTATATAGGAATGACTCATTTGATAACTCTACATTGATGAAAGTGGATATTCTATGGATTGAATGTGACTCACAAGCTGAAGTTGTGATAGACCATAAATTATCATAGCTATCATCCCGTGACACGTGGACGAAATAGACCAGCCTCGGTTTGACCTACGTAGAGGTCGGGTCGGATGGACACATCGGGAAATCCAGTTAACCCTGGTTAATGGTAACCCATCACCCTTGACCCCAGTCAAGGAATGGTCATGCACCTCGCGTGACCATAGAATCACACATTAGGCATGACCCTAGGTCATACACATGTCAGCTAAGGAGGCTGCCATCAAGGACTAAGGGAAACCAACGTTACCCTCTATAAACTAGTCAAGATCGGATACTGTACAGAAGCTCAAAGCTATAGATAGCCATGCCAGGCCAAGGTATGGGGACTGGACTTTTGCTTAGCTTAAGCTTCCTAGCTTGAGATTTATCTGTTGCAAGCTCTGACTTAGGCATCGGAGTGTGCTAACCGGCTCAGGCCGGCACTTCTCTGTTTTTCTGTGGTTTTGGCAGTGCAGGGCCACTTAAGGACAACCCAACCAAGTGAGCCGTTGCGCGAGTCAGAATTTGTCACAAGAAGTTGTATCATAAAGCATAAGATTTCATGATGTTTTCAACAATAATGGAGATATTACAAGAGTTATTTGGATGAGATCTCACTGACAAGCTCTCATGTCTTTTTTTGGTAGGTAATATCGTTTTATTGAAAAAAAGAGAGAAACTATACAAAGAATACAGAAAACAAGAGAAGAATAACTAAAGAACTCTCATACAGACAAACCCAAGAAAGGGAGACAAAACCAACAAGACAACTACTCTCTTAAGGATAAACAAATACTACTCTCATAGTGGATCGAGAAGGAAAGAACCAAAAAAAATCTCATCAATGGTTCGACCATGAGACACAAATACCCTATTTTTGAACCAAGAAGCAATTTCTCTCAAATCTCTTGCCCTTGAGCACCAGCCCATTGCATCTATCTTTAACATCCCTCTGAATATCTAGGAGAACCTCGGGGATGTTCTTGGATCTTTGGCGAAAGATCCGTGCATTCCTTTCATTCTAAAGATGGCAAATAGTAGAACAAAATGCAAGACAAACAATTCTTCCAATAGGATCCCTATTGAACTCAATAGCAATAGCAACCCAATTTGCTTCAAAGGAAACTGAAGATATAATCTGTCTAGAAGGGGAGCAAAGACGACGAATCTCCTACCACCCGATGGCAACCACTGTTCAACTATCTGCTCAAGGGGGTGCCTTGTTTTCTGATCCCACCAAATACAAGTTAATTGTTGGGGCTCTACCATACATTACTCTTACACGCCCTGATGTCGCCTTCTCTGTGAACCGGGCGTGTTAGTTTATGCATGCTCCCAGCGATGATCACTGGTCTATGGTGAAACGGATATTATGGTACCTCAAATACACCAAAAATTTTGGACTGTTCATTTCTAAGTCTGATTCTCTTTAGCTACAGGCCTTCACTGACACCGACTGGGCGGGTGATGGGGATGACAGAAAATCTACTGGCGGGTATGCAATTTATATGGGGCCTAATCTGATTTCCTAGACCTCCAAAAAGCAATGGACAGTGGCTAGGTCATCCACCGAATCTGAGTACAAGGCACTGGCTGATGCCTGCACTGAGCTTACCTAGTTGTGTTCTTTATTTAGTGAACTTAGGATCCCGATTCTGCAGGCCCCGATCCTCTGGTGTGACAATGTTGGTGCGACATATCTCTCTGCAAACCCAGTATTCCATGCTCGTACCAAGCATGTTGAAATAGACTTTCATTTTGTTCGCGACAAGGTCGCACAACCTGAACTACAGGTTTGTTTTATCTCCACAAAGGATCAGATTGCTGACAATATGACTATGGGTTTGGGCACGACTCGTTTTGCTTTTCTTCGTGACAAGCTGAAGCTTCGATCCTCTCCGTCTTCAACTTGAGGGGGTGTAATAGACGAGATCCCTATCTGCTCACAACTTGCACACCAAGCCAATATAACATATCTTCTATTATTAGGAATCCTTCTAATTAGAACTCTTTCCAATCACACTTCTTAGTTTAGGACTTTGAGTTTTCTACGGTTATTGAGATCCTAGGCTGTGGGCTCCTCTAACATTATAAATACCTCTCTCTGTAATACTGTTTTAACATCAATTAATAATATCTACAACATTCTATTCTAATAATCAGCGATGCATTTGATTATGGCGATATATGTTTTAGCAAACAAAGTTCCCATTTTGATATTCTGAAGATGATCATGTAATAGACCAAGTCGAGCCTGAGATTGTTGTAGAAAAAGAGTTTCAAGTGCGTTCCAAACATTTTTGGAATTCTGCACACCCAAATCATGTCCATACGCCACAAGAGATAAAGTGGCTTTGATGCAACTAAGGAGAAACGACTGATCTCATTTCAGCCAAACCTTAAATTCTAGATTTGGTGAAGTTATCTTTTTTTTTCAGTATCAAAAACGAGTTGATCCAATGGAGATGACGTGCCATCAATGAAACTGAGAAGATCGCTACATATGAGAATGGGCATGAACTGATCTTTCCAAAATAAGATAGTTTTCAGAATCTAGTTTGACAGAGACATGAGAGACACTATTGGGGGAATGCAAAAGGAGAGAGTGAGTGTAAAATGCAGAGAATGGATAAAATCTGTAGTGATTTATTGAGCATATATTGATGCCAATATAAAGAAAATACAAGGATACGAATCCCTTGATAGAGGGAATAAAGATGGGAAGAAAACTTTACATAAAAGACTTTACAAAAATGTTCAGTAGTTAAAAATGGAAGGCTAGGTGTGCTAGCACTAATGGAGGGATTCTTCCATTAATCCCGCTAATACTCCCCTCAAGTTGGAGCGTGTAGATTACGAACGCCCAACTTGGAAAGAAGTGAATGAAAGGTGTCGCGACCCAGGGGTTTGGTGAAGATGTCAGCAAGCTGCATGTGGGATGGGACGTGAGATGTAAAAATCGAACCATCGTGAATGCGTTCGCGTACTACATGGCAGTGGATTGGCTGCAATGTGAAGCGCAGCTTGATTGTCACAGTAGAGGCACATGGCGGAGGACTAAGTGACCCCAAAGTCCCGAAGAAGGGAGCAAAGCCAAACTAACTCGCATGTGGTAGTGGCCATAGAGCGATATTCCGCCTCGGCCGAGGACCGTGACACAGTGGTCTGTTTCTTAGACTTCCATGATAAAGGGCTACTGCCAAGAAAAGTGATGTAACCAGTGATGGAACATCGGGTAGTGGGACATGCGGCCTAGTCCGAATCTGAAAAAGCTGTGAGCTAGAGATTGTTGGTCCTGGAGAAGAAGACCCCCGCACCTGGAGCCAATTTAAGGTAACGTAAGACTCATGTAGCGGCATCCATGTGGGGTTGCCTGGGCTGGTGCATGTACTGACTAAGGGTGTTGACACAAAATGATATATCGGGCCTTGTGATGGTGAGATATATTAGTCGTCCAATTAATCTACGATAGACTGATGGATCTTCGAGAAGAGGGCTAGAATTCGTGTCGAGCCAAAGATTCTGTTCCATTGAGAAAAGAACCAATTTGCTGGCAAGTAACCCTGTCTCAGAGAGGATGTCAAGTGTGTATTTTCATTGATTTAGGAAAATACCCACTGGACTGCATGCAACCTCAAGGCCGAGAAAATATTTGAGTGTCCCTAAATCCTTGAGCCGAAATCGATCTTGAAGAAAGGAGATCAGTCCTGTAATTGGTAATTGGTCGTTACCGGCGACAATGATATCATCAACGTAAACTAGTACCGTAGTATACCTAGAGGAGGTGGCCTTGATGAAAAGAGAATAATCTGCCTTTGACAGGCGGTACCCAGCATCAAGAAGAGATCGTGTAAGAGTGACAAACCAATTTCTTGATGCCTGTTTGAGACCATACAGGGATTTCTTGAGCTTACACACTCTAGTCTCTGCCTTAGGAGAAAACCCGTGGGGTAAACACATATAGACCTCCTTGTGGAGATCACCATGAAGAAAAGCATTATTAATGTCAAGTTGATGCAAATGCCATCCACAGGCAGCAGCGACAGCGAGAAGACTACGAACTGTAACAAGTTTGACCACCGGTGCAAACGTCTCAGTGTAGTCGAGCCCTTCTTGTTGGGTGTATCCCTTGGCAACTAGTCAAGATTTGTAACACTCTATACTGCCGTCGGCTTTATGCTTGACTTTATATACCCATTTGCACCCAATTGGGGTTTTACCTGCAAGAAGAGGCTGTAGAGACCAAGTGTCATTTTGTTCCAAGGCTTTAATCTCATCCTCCATGGTAGTACGCCACTGGGAGTGCTTCATAGCTTCCATAAAGGTGGAAGGTTCATAGTCAGAATTCAAGGCAGATAAAAATGTGAAATGGGAAGGTGATACTTGTGAATAAGATAAATAAGAATTAATAGGATAGGGAACAATACCTGTCAACGTTGACGGTGGCGAGGGAAGATACGAGGGAGAATTGCATACAAAATCATTGAGGCAAGTAGGACGGGTGTGTAACTGAGTAGAGCGGCGTGGGGTCGGTGGTGGAGGGGGTGGCGGTGATGGGGAAAGAGGGGCAGTGTCGACCTGTGTAGGGGTAGGGGTTGACGCAAATGAAGGGTGACAATCATAGTCTGGGGAGGGGAGAGGGAGGACGGACTGAGGTGAAGGTTCAGGCGAGCTAGTTAAAAATGGAAATACGTCTTCATGGAAAATAACATCCCAAGAAACAAAGATTTTCTCATTGTTGAGATCATATACTCGGTACCCCGTTTGAGCATGCGGGTAGCCAAGAAATATGCAACGGATTGCGCGTGAGTCAAATTTGGTACGTCGAGGTGGGTGATTGTGTGCATAGCATAAGCAACCAAAAATTCTTAGATGAGAGTATGAGGGTGGGGAGCCAAAAAGGAGTTCATGTGGGCTCTTACCACTAAGATTTGGGGTTGGGAGTCGATTTATGAGATAGGCAGCTGTCAAAACACACTCCCCCCAAAGGCGAAGAGGAAGATGAGCTCGGAAACGCAAGGCCTGTGCAACCTCGAGGAGGTGGCGGTGCTTGCGTTCCGCCACACCGTTTTGCTGCGGGGTGTCGACACACGAACGCTGGTGTAAGATGCCATTTTGTGAGTAAAAGGCTTGCATAGGACCAGGGAGGAATTCCAATCCATTGTCCGAGCGAATATGTTTAATAGACGCATTAAACTGGTCTGAACCATGGCATGAAATGACATTAGAAATTGTTGCGTTTCAGATTTGTGACGCATAAAAAACACCCAAACAGCACGAGAATAATCATCGACCAAGGTTAAAAATAATGTGCACCGGATGTGGAAGCGGTGCTATACCCACCCCATATATCACAATGAATTAACTCAAAAGATACAGAACTACGAGTATTGCTAATAGGGAAGGGTAAACGAGTCTGTTTGGAAAAACCATGTAAAATGCAGAGAATGGATAAAATCTGTAGTGATTTATTGAGCATATACTGATGCCAATATAAAGAAAATACAAGGATACAAATCCCTTGATAGAGGGAATAAAGATGGGAAGAAAACTTTACATAAAAGACTTTACAAAAATGTTTAGTAGTTAAATATGGAAGGCAAGGTGTGCTAGCACTAATGGAGGGATTCTTCCATTAATCCCGTTAATAGTGAGAAAGTAGTAGAAGAACAAGCCATGAATAAAGAGTGAAAGCGGCTGTTTTCTTAGTTTTTTGGTTTGTTTCTTTGGTGGCTCAGCCTGTCAGATTGCTTCCTGTTTCTACATAGAATTTTCAAAAAATATAATGTATTAAGTGTACGAGGCTCCCACTACTCCCGAGTCTGGGGAGGTTCATAATGTACGCAGCCTTACAGTTTGCTTTGAGAAGAGGCTGTTTTCTTTGAACTGAAAATCGATTGACTCAATTAACACTCTTAGTCTGTGGCAGATCCTTCGTTTGTAGTTTCCTTACCCTTGGGAAGATGAAACAGTAAAGACTAAAAAGAAAGAAATGAAAATTGAAGGGTTAAGTTAACCACGGTAACTGTCAATTAGACTCTTTTAAATCTACTAAAATATTAGGGTTTTATGTTAATTTTTAAGGCGAGTATTCGGTCCGGATCTTGATAGATCTGTTGGATAGGTGGGTGGATCCGGATCCAATCCAAACCGAATTATAAGGCCATTTTCAGATCCAGGACTTAACCATATGAAATTTGGTCCGGATCGAAACCAGGTATTCAGTCCGGATCCAGATTCAATACTTGGTTACTGGTTACTGGTTACTCAGCTCATTGACACCCTTAGATGTAACCATTGAAATTGATAAACACAACGTCTGGATCCTTGCTTGAGCTACAAGGATCTTAATTATTAAGCTTTTAGGGTTCCATAGTTGCAATCTGCCAATCTCTTATCAGGAACATCCTTATTGCGTTCTTGTACGTTTTGTTTATATCATGCACAGTCCATGCATGTTCATTCCCCAAGCACACATAGTTGATTTTCAGGTATTAATTAATTCATCAATCCCATACCTTGGACCCTTCTCATCCAAGACCGGAGAGTTGCTGCTTATTAAATTCTCTAAAAGGAGCCACCTCTGTATAGATTATATAAATAGAATTAGTGAAAGTTATCCCCAATTTTATCCTCCTTCAATTAAAGCCACCACTAGCAATTCTATAAGACTACTTATCCTCACCTACAAAACCAGCACCATCAGAACCACCCGCATATCACATTCGCAAGAAAGAATAATAGGAGGTCCCAACCCCTCACTCACCCTCGGTTGTTGGTAGTTTTGCCTGTGGCGAACAAAAGCAAGCCGGAAAAATGAATATGGAAAAATGAACAATTATGAAATATTGGAGGAAACTAATAAACAAGTAAGTTTTATCATACATTTAGGTTTTAATGACATTTTTGTAATTATGACTTATTTTATCTTGGGAAAGTTTTCATATGCCGAGTTTCAAGACATTAATTAATGGGTGGGGATTTATGATTTTTTCAACTCTTTGTGAGAGGGGACATGACCGGGCATGCTTACACAGCCGTGTATGAAAACTTCCTCCTTTTATCTTTTGATAATTTTCTTTCCTATGTGTTTTACTTATTTTCAGTATACTCCACCCCATATTTTGATCTTTCCATAAGATGTTTGGGATGTGCAAAAATATCATCAACCCTAACCAAAGAGATAAAAGACAGTTCATTCAATGATAATCGAGCTAAAATGAGAGAATTCACTACTATTGCTACCATGGTTCGTAATCTCGGTGGATGGATTGGATCGGATTAGATTAGGATCGCAAACTCGGGTAAATATGACACTCTTGCCGCTATTTTTTTTATAAAAAATCTGATTTTTTTATATTTTTACCTGTCCATATAGCATGATTGGATTGGTATCGGGATCAGTCTCGGTCAATACTGATCCGATCCAGCCAAAATCGGCCCAGCCGATCCAATACCTCAAACCATGGCTGCTACACATATTGTTGTTGTTGCTGATTGGAGTAGTGTCGCAGCAACAATTATGAGGGCGTCTGAATCCGCTAGTCATCCTCTCTCTCTCTCCATTATCGTCCATCATGTCCCTCCCCCACTCTACCCTCACATTTCTCTCACCGATCTCTCTCTGTTCACCATCTATCTGGATTATCTCTTTCTTTCGTTCCGCTTTTACACACAATCTGCTAACGTTTATCTTTCCACACCTTAAAACGGACTCTAGAGTTCCATCCTCATTAGGAATCTCATCACTCAGTTACCCTCTATTAGTCCAATAGCCAAGCCAAAAATTTCAATCCAACAACTAACATGTTTAGCAATTCAGTTACCTCTTCTCAATCACATTCGTTAGAAAAGTGAAAAAAGGGAGTGAATATTAAGATCATATTCTTATTTTTTCTGTGGGAAAATATACAAGTGCTAAATTAGGGATACAAGCTTTGACAAAACCTGACATGCTTGATGTTTTTTTTATAAAAAGAAAATATATTAAAAGACTAGGAATAGCAGTGGTTAACAATATTGTTTAGAACATCCCCATGAATTTAACTAGTTCTAACTAAGTTAGCTAAAATATGAGCTACCATGTTCTATTGTCCGTGCACCTTAATACAAACTGAAATAAAATTGTATTAGCTGAGTCAGTCCAAATTTCAATTTTCTGTTGTCCCATTGATAATGCATTATCATTGTTGATGTTGATGAACATACCCAGACAAAAGCGAAGAGCGTGACACAACCAATGCGGATATACCACAAAACACTGCCGATGTCATGCAGTCAGCGAATCCTCCAACAAATCCTCCAGCGATTTCTTCAGGGCAACAAAATCTTGAGGTATGACATAAAAAAGAAGCATGAATACTACTCTATCATCTTGATATTTTTTGCATTCAAGATTTTTAATTGGTTTATAAAAAAGAAAAATAAATACTAACCAACCTCAGTTATTTAATTACTAATTCAATCCAATAGAGTTGTTTGACTAAAAGAAAAAGAAATTCGAAGTAGAAGGATGTTCCAAACAATAATAACAACAACTCAGCCTTATCCCAACTAAATGGAGTCGGCTACATGGATCCTTTCAAAACAAAGTAGGAAAAACTGAGATCCACACAAGAAAATGAAAGAGGAATGAAGAATAGAAATGAAGGAATGAGACAAGAAAAGTGAGAGGAGGAAAATGAAAAATGAAAGTTAGAAGTAGTAGGAGAAATTTAACCTATATAATTATTATTTAAATCATCTATAGTCATTACTTAAATATTATAAATGATCAAAATGACTTCAATTATTGTTTCCCATATATAGATTATGACTACCATTGAAATTTTATGAATGTCAACTTTACATAGACAAATAAGTATATTATGAGACTCGGGATATGAATACAAGATGAAGTAACCATACTAGAATAAACCCCATGGGCATAAACAGTTCAATAAAAAATCTCAAGTACAGTAATCCTAATGGATTTGTTATGATTGGCATTTTTAAGAGCCAGTTTATTTCTTATTGCATGGAGCGCTCAATGATCATATAAATTATATGAATATGCACTAGAAATACAACACTGACTTGTCCTGTTTTTTATATTTATGGAGGCAATTTCCATTTTAATACTTCACAGTAGCATAGCTAATCTATTTGTAAAACCAATTGACCAAACTAGCTAGAACTCTTGATACAATTATTACCTACCATTGGTTGTCATATACTTGCGCAAAAAAAAATTGATGTGTGACATGAAACTACTATGTGATAAGAATCTCAGGGAGGAATTCCTCAATTTGTTCATGATATGCATATCCATAATATGCTAATAATTCTCATAAAAAAATGCTAATAATGATGATTACGCTTAATTACCAAGTGGTGGGGTAGAAATTGGTTTTATGAGGCTGTTAAAAAAGTGGTGTCATTAACAATTATATTTTTATGGATATACCACTATATATTAGAACTATTGGAAAATATTATGATTAGGTCAATGTGTTGAAGATTTGGCCATTTAATTTAAGGCAATTTTCTAATCAGCAAACCAAGTAAGGGTTGTCTCAGATCGGGACACCTAATTCAGCCATGTGGAATTGTCAAATAGCAAGTCAACTATCGGGACACCTATTGGCATGAATTTCCCATGTATGTTCAACATACATCTGATACTCAAATCAGTATTAGATCACTATTAATTTTTCAATGCTTTGTTTTGTCACATGACAAACTCCATTTAAGCTGAAATATCAAATGTGAATAGGAAAGAATTTACCTATCCACAAAAAATTCAGCCTAATTAATACAATTTATTATATGATAGGAATAGACACTCGACCATTGCTGGATTATATGGACCATAGACTAAACCTTTCTCCCATATTTATTTCTTATTTTAGCAATTTTAATCATTATAACACCAAATGCATGGTCTGACCACAGACAGATTTAATTTTTAGGTAAACCCAAGTGACGAAACTCAAGATCTCAAGACAATTGCAGCGACTGTTGCAGTTCCGGTGATCGGAGTCTCAGTACCAGGTATATTTGGTTTTGGCC
The DNA here is from genome assembly GCF_018873765.1 of Telopea speciosissima. Taxonomy (NCBI): domain Eukaryota; kingdom Viridiplantae; phylum Streptophyta; class Magnoliopsida; order Proteales; family Proteaceae; genus Telopea; species Telopea speciosissima. Next base: position 47,360,971 of record NC_057924.1, read on the forward strand.
AGTTGCTTCGTGGAAATCAGAACATGCAATGTAGAACAATTTGTCCTTTAGCAGCCACTCTATCCTTACTGTGCATATCTTTCCTCATGGGCATAGTTTTATTTGTATTGTCAAAAATCCATCGGAACATCCAAACCACGAGATTCTTCAATAAATTTCTCCTCTGGTCTGCAACAACTTCAATTAGTATAGGTGTACTCTTGATAGCTCTTTATATTGTTTTGAATGGACTATAATTTTATTCAGGCTGTTCAATAGTTTTTACTTTTTGTGGTGCTAGTAGAGGACATGCATCTACTTCCTGTCATACTTTCAAACAATTATTCAATGAAAATTCCTAGCCAAGACCCTTTATTTTGGTGACCATTAGTGATCTCAACTGAATCAATTCAAAACCTTCGATTTGAAATCTTTTGAGATGAGAGGTTCAAAAAGTAATGGAGCATGAGGATTTGAGTTAAAACAGAGGGCATGTTAAAATGGATAGGATAATTTGAAGGAGCCCATTTTAAATTAAAAATGGATCATGAGGATTTGAGTTAAAATAGAGGGGTATCCACTGATCCAAGTAGAGACATCAACCCAAGTAGCATCCTCAAGCCGCAAGCCATCCCATTGAATCAAGGCCTGGGGTATCCACTGATCCTGTTGTCGCTGGCGTCTATAGTTGAGGACAGCAAGTGGGAGAGGCACATCAGCGGGTTCGGAAGCCAACAATGGAATGGGAATAGTTTTTTTTTTTTTTTTAAGGGGGGAAGGTAGCAACCAGGAAACTTGAACTCGAGACCTCCTGGTGAGCATGGGCATGCAGCGCACCACGGCTCACCAACTGCACTAGGCAGCTATTGGTATAGGAATAGTTTGTTCTCCAAGTGAGCCAACACACTTATTGAAAATGGAAACATGGAACACATGGTGGATCCGTGATGTATCTGGTAACGCCAAGTGATACGCCACTTGCCAATGTGTTCTAACACTTGAAATGGACCAAAAAATGGACCGCTCAGTTTTTTATGAAGACGCAAGGCGACTGAATTTTGGTGATACGGCTTTAATTTGACAAACACCCAATCGTCCACAACGTACTGCTTATCCACCCAGTGTTTATCAGCTTGGGATTTCATACGGGCTTGTGTGCAGAAAAAATTTGAACTGATTGAGTGTAAATTCATGTCACGAAGCTGCAACTCCTGATCTACAGCCGCATTAGAAGAGGAACCACCAATATACCTAGCCAACACAGGTGGAGGGCCACCATACAAAGGCCTGAAACGTGGTCATCCCCACAGCAGAATGGAATGATGTATTGCACCAAAATTTGACCCACAGTAATGCTTTGGTTCATCAAAAACAAAACTTCAAAGATATGTCTCCAAACATCTATTGAGGATTTCAGACTTACCATCTGATTGTGGATGGTAGGCACTGCTCATGGGCAAGCCCGTCCCTTATAGATGAAACATTTCTCTCCAAAATGAGCTAACAAATAGAGGGTCACTTGCAATGGTATGTGAAATTCCATGTAATTTGGTGATGTCCCAAGACAAACAAAGCAACAACCACGACACTGGAGAAGGGGAAAAAAAGAGCACAAAAATGTGTGTACTTTATGAGTCGATCCACCATCACCATAACTGCCGATTTGCTATTGGAATTTGGTAGTCCGGTGAATAGATGGGAGCCTTAAAGCGCTTAATAGACCCATCTTCAAGTTCTTTAATTTTATACACCCATCGGCAGCCAACAATATTGATAGAGAGAGAGAGAGAGAGAGAGGGAGAGGGACCCACCCACTCTATTCATTAATAGTTAACCAAGGGCATAACAGGGAAAAATTTGAAGAAGAAAAATAAACACAATTACACACCTACTCTCACCATCTCAGTATTAGCCTGGCGCTAATACCGAGATTCACATAATCTTGATTAACACTCCCCCTTAAGCTGGAACATAGATGTTAATCATGCCCAGCTTGTTAAATATAATCCCCTCTTACACTCCCCAAAGGCTTTGTGAAAACATCTTGCTCTCCTGTACAAACATGACAAGGAGAAATCACCCTTTGTTGCAGCTTTTCCCAAACAAAATGATAGTCTACTTCAAAGCAACATGGACAACAACTTGATTATCACCCTCCATAATTGCATAGGAGAATCTTCTGAAAATCCAAGCTCAGTCAATAATTGTTTCACCCACATTAACTCACAAGTAGCCTGTACCTTGATCCTCTATTCTGACTCTGCTTGTGCTAGGACACTAGGTTCCCTCCAACAAATGTACAATATAGCCTATAGTTGACCCTCTTGTCAACTGGAGTTCCCGCCTAATCAGCATCTAAAAAACCCTCTATCCGCCCATGCCCATGATTACTATAGACGAGACCACATCCAGGAGCCTTTTTGAGGTAACACAAGATATGCACAACTGTCTCCCAATAAGAAGTCAAAGGAGCAAACAAAAACTGACTCACCACACTAACAGGAAAGGCAATGTCAGGCCGAGTCACTGTTAGACAATCCAATTTTCCAACTAGCCTCCGATACTTCTCAGGATCACCTAAAACATCACCATCATCAGCTGTAAGCTTTAAATTGGGATCCATGGGAGTATAGGTTTAGAGCCCAACATCCCTGTCTCTGAAAGAAGATCAATAACACATTTTCGCTGTGAAAACGAAATCCCTTTCTTTAACTGAGCCACTTCCACACCCAAGAAATAACTTCAAATTTTCCAGATCCTTGATCTGAAATGTTTTTTGTAAATGCACTTTCAAGTTCTCAATACCTCTCCTATAATAACAATATCATCTACATAAACGACAAGGAATATTTTCCCTGCATCAAAATGTCGAAAAAACACTGAATGATCACTAGCACACCGTGTTAGCCCAAATTCTAACACAACTTCAGTGAACCGGCCAAACCAAGCCTGAGGGGATTGTTTTAGCCTATACAATGATTTTCTTGAGCTTATGAACCAGATCAAACTCCACCTGAGCAACAAACCCAAGAGGTTGCTCCATATAAACTTTCTCATGAAGATCCCCATGCAAAAAGCATTTTTAACATCTAACAGATATAAAGGCCAATGATAAGTAGCAACAAGGGAAATCAAAATATGAACAGAAGTAAGTTTAGCCACAGGAGAACAAGTATCCAAGTAGTCTACACCATATACTTGGGCATAGCCCTTTACCACAAGAAGGGCCTTCAAACGGGCTAAGGATCCATCAGGTTTCACCGTCACCACATACACCCAACGACAACCAATAGTAGATTTACATAAGGGTAAGGGAACAAGATCCCAGGTCTGATTTTCCTCCAACGCCAACAGTTCCTCATTCATAGTAGCACTCCAACCAGGAATAGATAATGCCTTTGAATAGACTTAGGAATAGGATGATTTTCAACAGTATTCATACACGAATGGAAGGTAGAAGACAAACTAGAGTAGGACACAAAGTTAGAAATGGGAACAACTCTGAACACCTTTACGATGAGCAATAGAAATATCAAGATCAGACGAAGGTTCCAAGGAAGAAGAAGTACCTAGTGCAGGCTCAGCAAGCGAAGAAGTAGATGAAATAGAGATAGCCAGAATGGGTGGGGCCCATATCCATTGGTGACATTGGAACATAATAGGAGGTGTCAGTGATGAGGCAGCCTGTGGAATGAGGTTAATAAGCGATTGAATGACATAAACGGGAAGATCATCATCCAATTCAGAAATAGTAAAAGAAGATGCATCGTAAGGGGTGGATTCAAGAAGGAAACATCAACAGTAACAAAGTATTTTTGTAAGTTAAAAGAGTAACAACGATAACCCTTCTTGGTGTGGGAATAACCAACAAAGAGATACTTAAGAGCTTCAGGATCCAACTTCGAAACACTAGGATGATGATCACGAATGAAGCAAACACTACCAAATACACGGGGTGGTAAAACAAAGGCATAAAAGGAAATAACAAAGAATAAGGAATACCACCACGTAAAATAGAGGAAGGCATATAGTTAATAAGGTAACACACAATCAAAACAACATCTGCCCAAAAAGATTTAGCCACTTTCATCTTAAACAAAAGAGATTGGGTGACTTTCATTAAATCTCTATTCTTCCTCTCGGCCATTTATTTTGTCATGGAGTGTCAGCATAAGAAGATTGATGAACAATACAGATTGAACCATAAATTCAGTAAAGGGGGCATAAAAATACTCCTTAGCATTATCAATATGAAGAACACGTAAAGGAGTTTGAAACTGAATATTGATTTAATTTACAAATGCACAAAAGATGGAAAATAATTCTGAACAATTTTTCATTAAATAAAGCCAGGTAATTCTGGAATAATCATCAACAAAAGCAACAAAATAACGAAAACCTAACTTGGAAATGACTAGACAAGGACCCCATACATCAGAATGAACCAAAGAAAAAGGTTAGTCAGACTGTTTATTGACTCTAAGAGGATAACTCGTATGGTGAAGTTTCCCAAACTGACAAGACTCACAATTTAAACTAGAAAGAGACTGAAACAAGTATCTAAAAGTTTTAAACTCTCCAACAAAGGATGACCCAAACCACAATGAATCTGGTGAGGTGACGCCATACTGGAACACGCCATAGATGAAGTGTCCTCAAGTATATATTGCCCCCTGATTCACGACCTCTACCAATCATCTTCTTCGTCCTAAAATCTTGAATTACACAAGTGTCAGAGAAAAAGGTTACAGAACAATTATAGGTTTGATAAACCTATTCATGGACAAAAGAGTAAAAGGAAAGTCAGGCAAATAAAGAATAGAAGATAAGGACAAAGAAGATGTAACATGAACAGTGCCAGTACCAGTCACTTTAGCTACGAAACCATTAGCTAAAGTAAACACTAGGCGATGATTATGGAAGGAGAAAAATATACTTGAGACACTAGTCATATGATTTGAAGCCCTTGAATCACTGATCCAGGGATGAGAAGTAGTAGTCGAAAGACATACAGTGGCATTACCTGTCTGAACAAAAGTGGTAGTTAGAGACTAGGATGACTGAGAAATCTGAAACTGGGAAAAATGAGCATACTTCTCATCAGACATCATCACAGTCTTACCCTCAGACTATGGAGATGAAGAAATAGCAGACTTAGTAGTAGCCACAGAATTGGCAAACTGTTGCTAAGGTTGTTCGCCACGAAGTTTCCAATAAAAATGTTGGATATGACTTGGGTGACCACAATGGTGACCAGTCTTCACCGAACTTGGATTATCAAGAGCAGTCTACATACCTGAAGAAGGGGTTTTCCCATAACCAGCCCGAAGACCACTACTACCACCACTATTACTATTGCCACCATTACCAGCCCCACTATTGGGTCCACAATTAGATAGAAAAGAAGCCAAGGCTAATGTATCCACTGAAGAAGAACTCTCACGAGAGACACAGAACTTGGGAAAATGTTTTTGATAGTGTGGCTATCTTGTTACCACCACGAATTTGAGAACGGACTGAATCAAACTCTTTCCCAAGTCCTCCTAAAAATTCCATGACAAAGAGCTGCTCTCGTTGACTTTGCATTTGTTCCACATTAGAAGTGATAGGAAGTAGGGATCTCAGCTTATCATACATCTTCTTGAAGTCAAAGAAATACTAGGTCAAAGGGCGACCCTTTCGATCAGACCGATAAAACTCTTGAGACAGATCATAAATGCGAGAAAGGTTGTTCTGTTCAGAATGCAAAACATTAAGATACTCCCACCGCTCCTTAACAGTGTCAATGTGAGTCACCAAATCAATAATTTGGTTATCCATAGAAATCAGGATTTGTCCCAAGATTCTTGCATGAATAGTATCTCACAAGTACCATCATCTAGTTTAATTTTCAATAAATGATCCTGCAGATCACGTCTAGTCAGAACCAACTTAACAAATTTCTTCCATTGGTGAAAAGTTGGTAATCCCCTCCAGCTTCTTTTCAGTAATACAATTTGATGATGAAGATAATAGCTCAGTCACCACATTCTTCGATCGTTCAAACATTATTCACAGCCAAAGGATGGAGTGAAATTACAATAAAAGATGAAAAATTCTAGAAAGTCGATTCTAAAAACCCTTACAAAAATCGATCTAAAAAACTTGAACTAAAAGGAAAATCTGCCTATACAGTAGCTTTTGAAAAATCCAGCAAGCTCCAAAAACTACAGCAAACTCAAAAATTGATTCCAAAAGCCCAACAAAAAGAAAATCGATTAATCACCCTGAGAAAAATCGATCTCAAAACCTTGACAGGGTGCTGCGGATATTTGATCTTCAAGTTCCAGCGTAATTTTCACTCCATCAATCATTCAATAACATAAAAGAGACCTAGTTCTTAATTTCGAACATGAACTAGTCTCTAAACAGCCCACAACACAGCATAGGGTGTTTCACCCCTTCAAACAAAAGACAAGAGAAGGCGCAAAACTCCAATTTGAAATGAACACTTCAACACCGATAGATGTCGTGAGAAAAGAGAAGAAAATAATCAAGGAGAGCTATAACAGCGCTTATAGCTCTGATACCATATAAACAATGAGAAAAGAGAGAGAGAGTTGGGAGTTACAACTAAACACAATTACACACCTACTCTCACCATCTCGGTATTAGCCTAGCGCTAATACCGAGATTCACATAATCTCGACTAACAAAGGCATTATGATTTTCTAGTACCATCCCTAGAGCAGGTGATCATTGGGTGTGACCGAGTACTTGGTATGGAAATTGGTAATGGGACATTATCAGGGAGGACAAAGTAGGGACTAGAAGGTCAACAACTAAGGGGATACCTGAAAAATAGTCTGACGAGGGAGTGGATTCAGACATAGGGGAAGTTGAGGATGGGGGTGATGGTGGCGAAGAAGACAATGGAGAGGATTTAGTAGCTAAAGATGAAGAAGGTGGAGACGATAGGAACAGTGGTAGAGTGGTAGGTGCGGCCGCTGAGGAGAGACCTGTAGAGATAGAGTCCGAAGAACTTACAGTAGAGTCCTGAGAGGCAAAAGGAAAAACTGCTTCATCAAAGAGAACATGACGAGATAGATATATACAAAAAGAGACAGGATCGAGACATCAATAATCTTTATGAATATTACTGTAGTCAAGAAAAACACATCGGTTTGATTTTTTTATCAAGTTTATCTTTGTGAATGGAACCAAGATAGGGATAACAAGACACCCAAATACCTTAAGATGCGCATACTCTACAGGGGACCCAAACAAGATCTCATGAGGGGAGGGACTGTCCAGTACAGGAGTTGGAAGTCGATTGATTAGGTAAACTGCAGTAGCAAAGGAATCAAGATAGAGATGAAGAGGGTAAATGAGCTTGAAAGTTGAGAGAGAGTGTTTGCTTTTCCCTTCTTGACAAGCTTTACAAATAGATGCATTGGACAGACTTGGACAAACAAATACTTTTATACACGAGATTAGAAAGGACACGAGAAGAAGGGTGACCAGGGCGCCGTGCTATAACATACGTGAAGTTGACTTTGACGAGACTAAGGCAGATGTAGTTGAAGCTGCAAAGGGACAACTTGGGGAAGCACAAGATTGAACCTGAACATCTTTGGACTCCATATACTGGCAATCGATAGAGGTTGTTTTCAGCTGGACCATCTAAATTTATCCTCCCCGTGTGAAGATCTTTGATTGAGTAGCCCCAAGGAAAGTATTGAAAGACACAAAAATTATCACAAGTGAGTTTGGCAACAGATAATAAATTTTCTTTAAGAGTAGGAACATTAATATTAGTAGACAGGGATAATGAAGAAGAGAGAGTGGATAGAAGACCATTACCAACACACTCAATATTTAACGTATTACCACTGCCCATATAGACATGCTCATTGCTAGAGTAAGGACTAGATTGGTTCAAAAGTGATGGATTGGCTACTATATGACTGGATGCTCCACTGTCGGCAATCCACTGAGAGGACAAATGGTCGGAGAAGGCATCAGATGAGCAATTGGCAATAAGGTGCATACAAAAAAAGTTAGTGGCCAAGGATCTTGCTCATGAGAGGGACGATCACTACGCCTGCTGGAATCACGAAAATCTCAAGAGTCGTGATTGTAGTGGAAGTAACAGTGGTCAGCAGTATTCCCCGACCATTTACAAATTTGACAAGTGCTAGAATTTCTGTTATTAGTGCAACCATCATGAGAGTGAGTACCACCATCACGAGATTGAGTACCACAAGAATCACGTCGTTGATTGCCAGGCCAAAAAGTCTTGTGTTGGCGATCACCACCACATATTGGATTGGAGGGACGTGGTGACTATGATCGGCTACCAGTGAGGTTTCAGTAACTTGAAATCCAACTAGAATGGGAGCAGGAGATGTGATCTGAAGTTGTTGGACCCACTACTCATGTATAAGGAGTTTTGCACAAAGATCATCATAGGTGGGAGGTTGCTCACGATTCTCAATAACAAACACAAAGGGCTTATGGTCTATATATCAATTGCCAGTCCATTCAAGATTCGTGTGACTTAAAATCTGAGTCGGTAACACGATGACTGAGAGCAGCAAGTTGATCAGTGATGCATTTGATTATAGCGATATATGTTTCAGTAGACAAAGTTATGTTCCCATTTTGTTATTCTGAAGATGATCATGCAATAGACCAAGTCGAGCCTGAGATTGTTGTAGAAAAAGAGTTTCAAGTACGTTCCAAACATTTCTGGAATTCTGCACACCCAAATCATGTCCACACGCTGTAGGAGACAGAGTGGCTTTGATGCAACTGAGGAGAAACTGATCTTGTTTCAGCCAAACCTTATATTCTAGATTTGGCAAAGTTATCTTTTTTTCAGTATTAGTAACGAGTTGATCCAATGGAGATATCATGCCATCAACGAAACTGAGAAGATCGCTACATATGAGAATGGGCATGAACTGATCTATCCAAAATAAGATAGTTTTTAGAATCCAGTTTGATAGTGACATGAGAGACACTATTGGTGATAGGGAATGCAAAAGGAGAGGGTGAGAAAATAGTAGAAGAAGAAGCCATGAATAAAGAGTGAAGGCGGCTGTTTTCTTAGTTTTCTAGTTTGTTTCTTTGGTGGCTCTGATACCTTGTAAGAGACTACTATTAGAAAGAGACAGCACACCCTAATCTGGGGTGTTGTGTTATTACATATATGTGAGTATGTCAGTAATAGCCTTTACAATATAATACCGTAAAACCATTAGCAATAATACCCTTAACAAATGTCCCTATACTTTAATGCTCTATTAGTATATATTGGGTTTCCATTAGTCCAATAGCCAAACCAAAAGATTTCAATACGACAACTAACATGATCAGTAATTCAGTTACCTCTTCTCAATCACATTCGTTAGAAAAGTAAAAAAAGAGAGTGAATATTAAGATCATATTCTTATTTTTCTGTGGGAAAATATTCAAGTGTTGAACTAGGGATTCAAGGAGAAGTTGACAAAACCTGATGTGATTGATGTTTTTTTATGAAAAGAAAATTTATTAAAAGACTAGGAATAGTAGTGGTTAACAATATTTTTTAGAACATCCCCATGAATTTAACTAGTTCTAGCTAAATTAGCTAAAATATGAGCTTCCATGATCTGTTGTCCATGCACTTTAATACAAACTGAAATAAAATTGTATTAACTGAGTCAGTCCAGATTTTAATTTTCTATTGTCCCGTTGATAATGCATTGACGTTGTTGATGTTGATGAATATATTCAGACAACAAGTGAAGAGAGTGATACAACCACTACGGATATGCCGCAAAACACTACCGATGTCATGCAGTCAGCGAATCCTCCAGCGATTTCTTCAGGGCAACAAAATCTTGACGTATGAAATAAAAAAGAAGCATGAATACTACACTACTATCATCTTGATATTTTTTGCATTCAAGATTGTTAATTAGTTTAGAAAAAAGAAAAATAAATACTAATCAGTCCCAGTTATTTAATTACTAATTCAATCCAATTGGGTTGTTTGACTAAAAGAAAAAGAAATTCGAAGTAGAAGGATGTTCCAAACAACAATAACAACAACTCAGCCTTATCCCAACTAAATGGATTCGGCTACATGGATCCTTTCAAAACAAAGTAGGGAAAACTAAGATCACACAAGGAAATGAAAGAGGAATAAAGAATAGAAATGAAGGAATGAGATGAGAAAAGTGAGAGGTGGAAAATGAAAAATGAAAGTTGGAAGTAATAGGAAAAATTTAACCAATATAATTATTATTTAAATCATCTATAGTCATTACTTTGATATTATAAATGATCAAAATGACTTCAATTATTGTTTCCCATATATAGATTATGACTACCATTGAAATTTTATGAATGTCAGCTTTACATAGACAAATAAGTATAATATGAGACTCGGGATATGAAGAAAATATACACTAAATACATTTTCATAGCTAGGGGAAATTAATACATTAATTTTATAGTAAATTACATGACCTCCCTTGAGTTTTGCCTTAAATACGTCCTTCTCTTGTGTGAAGAAAATATAGACTAACCTCCCCTGACAAGTTAGACTTTGTAACAGTACAGTCCACTCTTCACATCCCGTTAAGGCATCCCGTTAATTGCTGATGTGGTATTTTCTCAAAATTTTAAATGGCAAAACTACCCTTACTATGATGTAAACTTACCAAACTGCCCTTCTTCTTCTTCTCCTCCGTGCGACACCATCCGCCAAATGCATACACGTGATCCTCTGCTGCCGGCTACTGTGCGGCCTCACACAGGTAGGGTATGGACCCACCTGGGCAGGGTGCTCGGGTACTTGTGGGCGGTCATTTCACCCTTGCCTATGTGAGGCCTGGCTGCCCAACAGCAGAGGATCCAATTTGGAATTTTACACCTCTCGCTTAGTCGCTTGTTGGTTGGTTTTAGCTTTCCAAAAGTTTGGTTTCTCAGGTAGCGCAGCATATGAACGCAATATGAACCGCAGGAACAGGTGATAATGGGAACAATAAAAGACTAGTTCCAATCGGGAGAACTGTAAGAGATTCAACTACCCTATTGGGTTTTCAACTAAATATTTCGTCTCTCCAATGTATCTCCTCAAAACCCACCAAAGATCTGAACCCTTTCGTGGTTTCTTACCTCACAAGATCATGTAAGCTCTCATCTGCAGCTGCAATCTCTGCATCCAAGAAGGTAAATTTTGAAACCTCAGACAGACCAGATTCTGTTCTTACCCTCTTTAGAAACCATGGATTCATGAAACCCAGATTTCAAATCTAATCAAGAAACAACTGTGTTTGCTTGTGGCCAATCCTACGAAGACCCTTCTTCCCAAACTTGATTTCTTCAATTCCTTGGGCATTTCATGTTAAATGGTAAACACCAGGATTTTGGAGATATATTAGCTTACTTTCCATTGAATGACTATGAACTACAAATTGCAAGAATCAATTAGACTTGATCTGATGCCTTATCTAATGCTAAGATTGAGGATATACAATCATTCTTTACATATGTAGGTACATGGATGAGGTGGAAGGATAAGTTGGTGAGATGGATGAGGTAGAAGGATAAGTTGGTGCGATGGATGAGGTGGAACAGTAATACTCCCCCTCAAGTTGGAGCATGGAGATTTTGAACGCCCAACTTGGATGACAAAAAATGGAATTGATCCTGGCCAAGAGCCTTGGTGAATATATCTGTCAGTTGTAGCCCTATGGCAATCTTAGTGGGGCGGATCAAAATGGATTGTAATTTCTCACGAACCAGGTGACAATCGATTTCAATGTGCTTCGTTCGTTTGTGGAACACTGGATTGGCGGCGATGTGGAGGGCCGCTTGGTTGTCACAATAGAGGGAGATAGGGAGAGTGCAAACAAGGCCAATGTCACGAAGTAATGAAGTAAGAAATATTCATTCACAAGTGGCATTGGCCATGGCATGGTACACTGCATCCGCCGAGGAGAGGGAGATAGTGTATTGTTTCTTAGTCTTCCAAGAGACTAAGCTAGACCCCAGAAGTACACAGTAACCGGTGGTGGAGCAACATGTCATCAGACAACTGGCCCAATTTGAATCACAGTAAGCCCAGGGCTGTAGATTGAAATCAGCTGAAAAGTAAAGACCCTGTCCAGGAGTAGAATTCAAGTAACGAAGTAACCGGTGAGCAACATCCAGATGAGGTTGGCGGGATTGGTACATGAATTGGCTAAGGTTCACTGCCTGGACAATATCAAGACGAGTAACAGTGAGATAAATCAACCGACCCACTAAGCGGCGATAGGATGAAAGATCGGATAATAGGGCACCCGTATCGATAGTGAGCTTCAGATTCTATTCCATAGGGGTGCAAGTTGGGTGAACCTTAGTATAACCACTATCCTTTAGAATATCAAGAACATATTGCCGTTGACAGAAATAAAGGCCCTTGGGGGAAAGAGCAACCTCAATTCCTAAAAAAGAACTTTAGTGGCCCAAGATCCGTGACGTGAAATTGAGCACAAAGCATGTCTTGTACCTGATGAATAAGAGATGAATTTGAACCGATGATTACAATATCATCAACATACAAGCGGACGAATGCGATTTTTCCAGCCCGTCGTAATATGAATAAAGAATGATCAGCCGTGGAATGAGTGGACCTATAATCACAAAGGGATGCTAAAAACTTGGAAACCATTTTCGTGAGGCCTGCTTAAGGCTGTATAAAGTTTTATGTAGGCGACAAACCATGGTCTCCCCCTTTCGACGATAGTCGGGGGGAGGCAACATGTACACCTCTTCATCGAGATCACCATGTAAGAAGGCATTATTGACATCCATTTGATGAAGAGGCCAGCCTCGAGCTGCGGCGATTGCAAGTAAAAAATAGACAATGACAAGCTTCGCCACTGGAGCATAAGTGTCATGGTAATCGACACCTTCAAGTTGAGTGTAACCTTTGACCATAAGTCTCACCTTGTACCTCTAAATAGAACCATCAGATTTTTGCTTAATTTTATATACCCACTTTGAACCAATGGCTTTCTTGCCTAGGGGAAGAGGGGCAAGTGACCATGTAGTATTAGCAGTCAAAGCTGTAATTTATGTCTGCATGGTGGCATGCCATTCTACATATTTCATGGCTTCAGTGAAATTGGTCGGGCTCATCAAGAGAAATAACAGATGTGAGAAGCAAAATGGGAATCTTTGAAACAATCTTATGTTAGAAAATTGCAAATGGGATGGGGTGTAACCGAGCCTGTAACTGATGAAGACGATGGCGATAAGATAAAAGAGCATTCGTAATCCTTTAAATAACTGGGGTGTTGCTTTTGGGGCAGGGGGCGGGTTGGGAGGCGTGGTTAGGTGAGAAGTGCTTGAAGAAGCAGTAGGCACGGTGGATGGGGTGGGTGAAGGAGTAGGTTCTGTTGGAGTAGGTTCGGTGGTGGGATTCGATGGGGGTGGGAATGGTAACGTAATCAAGAGGGTGGGTATCAAGCTGATCAGGTTGGGGTAAGGGTAAGACAGGTGTAGCGGGGGTATTTGCGTGGGTAACATGGCATAGGGAAAAAGTGTTTCGTGAAAAACAATATCACAGCTAACATAAACTTTCTTTGATATAAGATCTAGCACTTAGTATCCCTTCTGACCATGAGGATAGCCAAGAAAAATGCCCGGTGAAGCCTGTATGCCAAATTTGTGGTGGACAACGGGGTTACAACTAAAAACTAGATAGCCAAAAACACTGAGGTGATTGAGACGGGGTGGTTTGTGGTGACGTATTTCAAACGAAGATTGATCGTGTAGGGCACGGATGGGTAACCGATTGATTAGATATGTGGCAGTTAAAATAAACTCAACCCAAAATTCCAAGGGAAGGTTGGATTGAAAACGCAAAGCCTGGGTAACATTGAGCAGATGCCGGTGTTTACGTTCAACCACCCCATTTTTTTGGGGTGTATGAACACAGCTGGACTGTTGAATGACATCCAAAGATTGAAAAAACTGATTTGCACTTGTGTTAAAAAATTCTAGTGCATTATCAGATCTAATACACTTTATGAGACCCTAGAATTGGGTGTTGTATCATGGTAAAAAAATGGGGTAGTAAATGATTGACCTCTGATTTTATGGTCATTAAAAAGACCCATGTGCTATAGGAAAAGTCGTCAACCATGGTGAGATAATAACGGGCACTAGACAAAGACGGGGTGTGGTAGAGACCCTAAATATCGTAGTAATTCAAAACAACATGTACTAGAAATAATACTAAAAGAAAATGGAAGCCGTGATTGTTTAGCCAATGTACTAATGGTGCATGTACACTTCTTAGAAATATAAATAGTAGAGTCAATATTACGAAGATGGGGTTGGGAAAAAGAACCAGGGTGTCCCAAACTCCAGTGCCATAAATCAAAGTGCGCCCCTGGAGATGCTGCAGAAACGAATGGTGAAGTAGGAACGGCTTCAAGAAAATAGAGGCCACCTTTTCTCTTACCCGTCGCTGTAGTCTTCTTCAATTGAAGGTCCTGGGAAACACAAGCATTAGAACTGAAAGAAATCAGAATATTAGAGTGGGCAGTCAATTGACTAATGGAAATGAGATTGTATCGAAAAGAGGGGACAAGCAAAATGGTGTCTAAGGAAACATGGGGGGTAAGAGATATATATGAGTCACGGGGGCTTGAGAGCCATTTGGTAATGTAATAGAAAATGAAGCTTTGTGGGCCTTGATCATGGTAAATAATGAGGCATCAAAAGTGATATGGTGGGTGGCACCAGAATCGAATATCCATGTATAAAATATAAAGAAACTGGTTTACCTGCCATGTTCACAAGTGGATTGTTACCCGATGGAATCAAAGTAAGGAGGTGCTGGAGTTGAGCAGCCATGAGAGTTGGGGCAGAAATCGGGTCGGAACCCGTGGTGGTAGCAACCACAAGGGGCCGCAAAGTGGGGTGGCCGTGCACTCTTGATGGCCGTGTCATGACCAGGTCATTTAGAACAGCTGCGCTCCTTCCACCAATCGGGATACCCATCTTCTGAAAACAACGAGACTCCGAATGTCCATCATTGCCACAATGGTTACAGTGGTAAAATGGTTTGGAGGATGGAGTGGAACGAGTGATATCTATTGGTAGACGAGTAGCAGCCATAGTAGCAGAATCAGGGACAATTAAGCGGGCATCAATAATAGAACGCTGGCATTTCTCTTGAAGAAGCAAAGTGCGATCGACAACATAGGTATCATTCAAGCCTTGTAAAAAATCCATGAGATGGTCTTCGTCAAGAACGGTTTGCAAAGTAGACAGGAGGGAAGCACTCGATGAGAGAGTAATTTGTCGTGATAGTCCTTTATTTTTGTGTCATAGGAGGATATGGAACCGGTGCCTTGAGTATGAGTAGAGATGGCTTGACGAATCTCAAAAATTCGTGGGGCATTCTTCTGGGAAAATCAATCATGAAGGTCGGCCCACATGTACTTGGCTGAGTCGATCCAGTGGATACTACGAGCAATCGAAAGGGTAGTCGAATGGACTATCCATGAGCGCAACATGCTGTTGCAACGTAACCAATGAGGAATATCAAGTGAGTCGGGATTGGGTTTGGCAAGAGAGCCATCTAGAAACGGCAATTTGTTCTTCGCCTCAAAGGCCATTAGCACAGACCGATGCCAGGTGGGATAATTATTCCCATCAAGAAGAGGGGTTACCAAGGAGGAACCTGGTTGATCGGATGAATGCAGAAAATAAGATGAAGAGATGGGAACCATGGAAGCCGTGGAAGTGGTGGGAAGAGTGAGATCACCCATTGAAACGATGGAAGATCCTCAAGACCTAGGCTAATACCATGTTAAATGGTAAACACTAGTATTTTGGAGCTATATTAGCTTACTTTCCATTGAATGACTATGTGCAATATATATATACAAATTGCAAGGATCAATTAGACTTGATCCGCTGCCTAATCTAATGCTAAGATTGAGGATATACAATCATTCTTTACTTATATGGGTACATGGATGAGGTGGAAGGATAAGGTGGTGAGATGGAATGGTAATATTTCAAGTTGTAACCTTTCCAAAATCGTCTCAAGCGACCCGGGGATATTGTACTCTAGCTTAAATAACGAAATCATTTCTTGTTTTAATTTCCTCAAGAGTTAGTTGGGAATGTTGATAATGTTATTATTGCTCTAAAATATCAAATTTATTTCCTCAAATGCGATCTAGAGAATGTGGCTCGCAATATTGCAATCTTGCGAGAAAATGGAGTCTATGAGTCTAATATTGTGATGCTACTAGCTAAGTATCCCAGAAGTATGATACCTGGAAGTGATCTTTTTAATGAGATTGTGGAGGAAATTAACCCTTCTGCAACATCATTTTTGATTGCTATTCATGTGTTTGCATCAATGACCAAATCAACATGGAAGTAAAAATTGGAGGCCTATAAGAGATGGGGTTTGTCAGAGGGTGAGATTGTCTTGGTGTTCAGATTGTATCTTCGGCTTATGACATTTTCTGAGAAGAAGATAATGAGTCAAACGGACTTCTTTGTAAAAAGAATGGGTTTGGAATTAACAGATATTATGAAAAACTGGGTAATTCTGGGGCTTTAGCTTGGAGAAGAGGATTGTTCCAAGGTGTTCAGTTTTAAGAATTCTAATATTGAAAGGCCTGGTGAAGAAAGATCTTAAAATAGGGTATCTGTTGCAGAAAAGTGAGCAGCAGTTCTTGGAGAAGTTTGTAACTAAATATGTGAAGCAATGGTGGGCAAAGCAGTAATGTGCAGGGCAGAAGGGAGGGTGGTGCAGGTAGCGATGGCGAGCTTGCAATGGCAGGTGTGAGGTGATGGGGCAATGAGCAGTTGCGTGCTTGGTGCTGGCGGTTAGCAGAATGTAGACTGTAAATGGGTTGCACCAAGTGATAGGTGCTATTGAGGAAGAAGGAGGAGGTTACTGTTAGCAATGTTAGTCAAATGTGGTTGACCGTATATTTTGGAAACACAGGAGAAGATCGTGTATTTAAGGCAAAACTCAGGGAGGTCGATAAAATTTACCCTTAAATTTTATTGTTTGGAACATTCTTCTACTTTGAATTTCTCTTTATTTTAGACAAGCAATTCTATTGGACTGAATTAGTAAATAACTAAGATTGATTAGTATTTATTCTTCTTTCTATAAACCATTCAAGCATCATTTGGATCCAAAAATTATCAGAATGATATATAGTAGTAACATCTTTCTTCAGACCTCAGAAATGTGGTGTTCTGATGGATTCACTTGTGGGTTCTCCAACTGCAGGTCTAGACTTATTTGCTGACCCTATTCAGTGGTTGTATCACTCTCCTCGCTTCTTGTCTGAATATGTTCATCAACCACATATTAGTATATTAACTTTGGCTTGTATCCCTAATTCAGCACTTGTATTTTCCCACGCAGAAAAGAAGAATTTAATCTTAACTTTCATTTTTTTCTAGAACATTTGAATTGCAATCGATGAACAACATAATTCATTAAAAAAAAAGGTTTTAAGTTGTTACTAACATTAACATGGGACTAGAAACATATATTATTGCAAAAAAGATTTTATGCTGAATTTTTCTTTTAATTGATACATGAAGTAGCATTGTAGGTAAAATAACATATTGCATTCAATCTAAGTATAGTTGTACAATAGATACACTATTTGTAGAAGAGCTATGTGTAGCATAATATATACAAAATGCTCTAAAAATGAAACTCAACTATTTTTTTGGTATAAAAAATCAACTACTATACAATGAAGGGGACAACACTCGTTATAAAGAAAAGGAAAGAGAATTGCTTCCTATTTACTGCGTCACATTCACCATGCCCAAAGTCAATTAACCATGTTCGGCTACATCATTTTGTTCTAACTTTTTTTTTTTGTTTAAGAACATTTGTTCTAACTTAATGTCAGTACTTTTTTACATAATAAACGAGAGTTGTATCATTTTGACAATCTTTTAATATTAGGTGCAACTTGTTCTCACCAAAGTGGTGAACTAAGAAGTTGTAGCCATTTTTAATTGTCTTTGTTTTATTCTTAAAAGTTATATAATGTAGTATTTAATGCAGGGGTAATTTTAAAAGTTATTTAATGTAGTATTTAATACAGTGCTAGTTCCAAATAATATTATTTAGGCCACTGCTAGAAAAATGTTAAATTTGAGTTATAGTATATGTACATTCAAGGTCATATAAGATAGATGGAAGTTACAAGAGAATATAATAATATAAACTATAAGGGTATTCTACACTTTGCTACTACCATATAAAATAATAAATAGTTTCATGCGATTATCAAAAAAGCACTATAAAAGGCAGAATAAAAGATATACATAGAAGTTATTATACAAAAAGTCATTACCACAACAACTAAAATAATTTACTACACAAGATAACAGAAGTTTGTAAATCATAATTAAGAACAACACACTCAGTCTAATCCTAACTTAATGGGGTCGGCTACATAGATCCAAACAAAACACAGTAGGGGAAGATGAGGAAAAGAGGGATGGAAAAATAGATGAGAAAAGAAAAATGACAAATGAAAGAAAAAGAATAAAAGAAAAAAATGAAAGATGAAGGATTGAAGTAAGAGGAAAGAGACACAACCTAGCAAGTAAGGGGAATCTCAACTAAATGGGGTTAGGAACATGAAATTTTGCCTTCTACACAATGCATGTCCTTCCTCACAACTTCTCCTATGGTCATCTTAGGCCTGCCCCTAACTCTTTTAAATCCTTCAATCGAAATCATATCACTCCTCCTTACTAGGGTGTTCCTAGGCCTTCGTTGCACATGACCATACCAACCATCAAACAAAAACAAACTAAAATAAAAACTTAATTATAACAAAATCATACGTTGAAGCATATCAGAAGTAAGTGTACAACAATATCTCAGCCTTATCTCAACTAAATGGAGTTGACTACATGGATCCTTGCCCTCCAATCAGAGCATATGTGTAAATCATAAATAACGCAAAAAAAAGCTTACTAAACTAGAGTCTCTAATATATGATATATATATTAAGTCTAAGAATTTACTAAATTTATTGTTATAAAATAAAAAAATAAAATAAAAAAATAAAAAAATAAAAAAAGATAAATGGAAAAGAAAAATACCAAAGTGAAAAACCCTTATTTTGATCAATGATGTTTAGAAGCTAGAACAAGTTGTCCATTTGTCATCTCATGGAAGTCTTTCCATGACCACCCATCTGATTTGAGCAACAGAAAGGTCTCTTTTGGCCAATCAAACTGTTGGTTATGTTGGGTAATTCTAACAATGTCAAAGATGGTAACAAGCGGATGCCACAAAATTCTTATTTAACATTTTAAATCTGATAGGATTGATAACCAATCAACTGGTCAACATGTATTCTTGTCTCTCTCTCTCTCCAAGTGAGCAACAAGGGATCAGGTCGTATAGATAGGATCAAAAGTTGGTTAAAATTTTCAGTCTGCTAAATTGGGGGAAGAAGGAGAATGGATGTTGCAGAATTCCTAAAAAGGATTGAGTGAGTATCAGTGCGTGTTTCTTCCCTATTAAGACCCTATATATGTAATTATTTGTAAACTAAGAGGTAACTACCTTGTTATGAATTGAAGATCAAAGTAAT
This sequence comes from Telopea speciosissima, assembly GCF_018873765.1. NCBI lineage: Eukaryota > Viridiplantae > Streptophyta > Magnoliopsida > Proteales > Proteaceae > Telopea > Telopea speciosissima. The sequence continues at coordinate 47,380,593 of NC_057924.1, forward strand.
TTTCCTTAGAGAAAACTATTCCTAGTATTGTTAGTACAAATCAAAAACAAAAAAACCCAACACACCAAAAGAGGGGAAAAAAAACTGCTAACAGGCCAACAACTCATCACCTTTAGGTTGGATATGGAAATTTTTATAGTTAAAATATGATCAAGTCCAAACCCTATCCAATATGGCTGTATAAAAAAAATTCGCTCTCCATTAACAACACTTGGGGATGGTTGAGTTATGTGCGAAAAATAGTCTACAGAGCATAGCACAAACTAAATAATCTGGCTTACTGTATATCCTTATAAAACACTTGGGGATGGTTGAGTTGGGTGTGAAAAATACTTCTATAAATCACAAATTAAATAATCTGATTCTATGTGGTTTAAGAGCATGGATGATTAGATTATATAGGTGAGATTGTTCCTGGATGGGAACTAGGGAAGCAAGACGGATGCAAGGAAAGAATGATACATAGAGAAATAAAAAAGTGAAGAGATAGATGGTTGAAAGGATGCGAAAGAAGCAAGACATTGCAATAAAGAATGAGAAAGAATTGATCGAGCAGATATACCTTCAATATTGAAGAAGCCTTGTGTCTTAGAATTCAATCCTTTCTGGAGTTCATCATCGATCTAATTCATATGTCTAAGAACTAAATTTAAATTAGATCGAAGAACATAAATCATATACATAAGCATTGCTAATGAAGACATATATATATATATATATAGGAACGGTTAAGATCTGCCGTGTCCGGAGAAAAATCAGGAAGTGTCGACATCTTCTAGAAAATGTTGACAATTAATTATGAGATTCTGTTATAAATAAACCTAAAGATAAGCCTCCAAATAAAGTGGGGGTTGGCATATTTTAACTTTTCTTGTTCCGCTGTCTGCACAATATGTGGAGTTGTAGACCCTTTCCAAAACGGGATTTAACTGATTTAAGGAAAGTACTGTCTAAATGACCACCTTTATAGGTATATTTAAATTTTAAGAGTAATTAGAAAGTGATTTAAGATCATGTTATTATCAAAATTTTTACTATATATGTTACACATTTTCCACATATGCATGTGAAATAATATGATTTATTCCTCGTTGTAAAACAAAATATACCATTGGATTCGTTTTTTTGAGTACTATCCAAAGGTATAACTTCTAGTCCAAGATTAGGTCAAAAAATATTTTAATTTTGAAAACAGTTATTAATCATAATTTTGTGTCGGCAAATTGCCGGCATTGTTTCCAATCACTATTTCTACACCCTTGGCTATCATTGAGTATTTGACACTTTAAAAAATACTTGTCCGAATTTTATCGAGGTAAAAAAAAAAAGTATGTTAAGTGGTTTAGCCCTTCTTGAGAGAGAAACTTCACCAAGTCACATCAGGTTGTCATCACTGTTGAGGGGGTGACAAAATTCAGGGTCTACAGAATGCCCCTCTTTGGCCGAGGCCTATACACCAGTCAAAGCGCAAAGACAAAAGAGCACCTGACTTTGTCACCCAGAGCATGTACTGCCAATTCCTTGCTCACTGTTGATGGAGATGCAAATATGAAATGCGAACAATAAGACAAAACTCGGTAAAATAGATCAATTGAAGGAAATAGCATTAACCAAAACTAAAAACATGATAGGGGGTTGCCCCTCATAAGGCTTCAATAATTGTGTAGGTAAACCCCTCGTAAGGTTAAAACAATTGTGTAGATAAACTCCTCGTAAGGCTAAAACAATTGTGCAGGTAAATCCCTCATAAGGTTAAATCATTTGTGCAGATAAACCCCTCGTAAGGTTAAAATAATTGTGTTGATAATCCACTCATAAGGCTAAAATATTTGTGTAGGTAAGCCCTCATAAGGTTAAAACAATTGTGCAGATAAACCCCTCATAAGGTTAAATCCGTTGTGCAGATAAACCCTTCGTAAGGTTAAAACAATTGTGTAGATTAACCTATCGTACAGCTAAAACAATTGTATAGGTAACCCCTCATAAGGTTAACACAATTGTGTAGATAAACCCTTCCTAAGGTTAAAACAATTGTACAGATAAACCCCTCGTAAGGTTAAAACAATTGTGTAGATAAACCCGTGGTACGGTTAAAACAATTGTATAGATAAACCCCTCGTAAGGTTAAAACAATTGTGTAGATAAACCCCACATAAGGCTAAAACAATCATGTAGATAAACCCCTTGTAAGGCTAAAATTATTGTGTACGTAAAACTCCTCATAAGGTTAAAACTGTAGGTAAACCCCTCATAAGGTTAAAACAATGCAGACTGCCTTTCATAAGGCTGAAAATATGTAGATTGATATGCATGAGTAGCCAGCCCCTCATAAGGCTAAAACTATGCAGATTGCCTTTCATAAGGCTGAAAACATTAGATTGCCTTTCATAAAGCTGAAAATATCTAGATTGATATGCATGAGTAGCCCCTCATAAGGCTAAAACTATGCAGTTTGTTAATATCCACCACAAAAAGCATTCATACGGTTATTTACTTATGGTGAGGTTTGGGGGACGGTCCCCATTGGCAGCCTACAACTATCAACCTAAAGATTTTGGATAACAGTCCCTATTGGCAGCCTCATGGCTATCAAACTAAGGGTTTTTTAGTAACAGTCTCTATTGGCAGCCCCATGGCTATCAACCTAAGGGTTTTTTAGTAGCAGACCCTATTGGCAGCCTCATGGCTATCACCCTATGGGTTTTTTAGTAACAGTTCCTATTGACAGTCTCACAACTATCTCTTTTGGCAGCCTCACGACTATAAACCTAAGGGATTCTGAGTAACAATCCTTAATGACAGCCCCATGGCTATCAACCTAAGGGTTTTGGATAATAACCCCTATTGGTAGCCTCATAGCTATCAACCTAAGGGTTTTGGGTTATAGTCCCTATTGGCAGCCTCATAGCTATCAACTTAAGGGTTTCTGAGAGTAATAGTCCCAATTGGCAACCTCATGGCTATCAACCTAAGGGTTTTCGAAACAATCTCTATTGACAACTTCATAGCTATAAACCTAAGGGTTTTGGGTAACAGTCCCTATTGGTAGCCTCATAGCTATCAACCTAAGGTTTTCTAAGAGTAGCAATCTCTATTGGCAGCCTCATAGCTATCAACCTAAGGATTTTTGACGACTGAGGATCAAAGGTAGTAATTATGGTCAAACAACATTGGTACTCCTTGTCGACATAAGTCTGGTTACAAACCTGAGGGGGAGGAAACAATGAAGAATGTGGGTGAGATGGCAACACTCAACTGGACCAAGATGCATGAGGGTGAGAAGGCGCCACTCGACCAAAGGGTAAAGGTGATTAGGCACCACCCAACCAAAGAGTGAGTATGATAAGGCATTACTCGACCAATTACAGGTTTATGAGGGTGATAGGGCACCACTCGACCGATTAAAGATGTGTGAGGATGATGGGGCACTACTCGACCGATTAAAGATGTGTGAGAATGATGGGGCACCACTCAACCGATCAGAGATTTATGAGGGTGATAAGGCACCACTCAACCGATTAAAGATGTGTGAGGGTGATGGGGCACCACTCGACCGATCAGAGATTTTTGAGGGTGATAAGGCACCACTCGACCGATCAAAGACTTGTGAGGGTGATAAGGCACCATTTGATCGATCAAAGATTTATGAGGGTGATAAGACACCACTCATCCGATCAAAGACTTGTGAGGGTGATAAGGTATCACTCAACCAAACAAAGAGTTATGAGGGTGATAAGGCACCACTCAACCGATCAAAGATTTATGAGGGTGATAAGGCACCACTCGACTGATCAAAGATTTATAAGGTTGATAAGGCACCACTCAACCTATCAAAGATTTATGAGGGTGATATGGCACCATTCGACCGATAACGAATAGAACTTTGGATTGACTCCCTTTGGTCGGTTCAAGAAAACAAGAAGTAGAAAAACATCCATTAGTTGATCGTAGAAAATGAAACCTTAGAGTGACACCCTTTGGTCGGTCCAAGAAAATGTTATGGTTTTGGCCGATCTAGCTAACTTGTGGCTAATCTAGTTTTTCAAACTTTGGAGGAGTAAAAAGAAAGATGCAATCCTATGAACAAAAATCCATGATGTAAATGGAAAAGCAATCCAACATGTATACCATTGGAAATCAAGTAGTATGCTAGTACTATGGTGACAAGAGATCAAACAACATACGAGTACTGCTATAATTAGAGTATTGAAAAGTACAAAGGTGATGAAATCCTATGCACATAAATCCAATGGAAAGGAAAAGCAATCCAACATGTATTGGAGTCACATAGTACACAAGTACTATGATGACAGAGATTTGACAGCATCGAATGTTGCCATAAGCAGAGTATTGGAAAGTACAAAGGAAAATGAAATCCTATGCACATAAATCCATAATTGCAATAAAAATAGGATTTGTAACATGTATTTGAGTCACGTGGTACACGAGTACTATGGTGATAGAGATTAAACAACATACAAATGTTGTCATAATCAGAGTATTGGAAAGTATGAAGAAAGATGAAATCCTATGCACATAAATCCATAATGGAAATGGAAAAACGATCCTAACATGTATTGGAGTCATGTGGTACATGAGTACTATGGTGACAGAGATGAGATAGCATACAAATGTTGTCATAATCACAGTGTTGAAAAATACAATTGAAGATAAATCCTATACACATAAATCCATAATGGAACGGAAAAACGACCTATAACATGTATTGGAGTCATGTGGTACACGAGTACTATGGTGACAGAGATTGGACATCATAAGAATGTTGTCATAATCAGAGTATTGGAAAGTACAAAGGAAGATGAAATCCTATGCACATAAACCCATAATGGAAATGAAAAAACGATGCATAACATATATTCCATTGGAAGTCAGGTAGTATGCTAGTACTACGGAACTGAGAGCCGAGGCTTAGGAAACACAGTCCTATTCAAATGATTGTACAATTGATGAGAATGCAAAAGGAAACACAATCTTATGTGAGTGATTTTTTATTTTGCAAAGACAAACCCTAGTGACTACGAGCTCGGATCCACCATGGGTCTTGGCTGAAAAGCCAAAATTAAACACCAAAAGCTCTCTTTCTTGTTATTGATGCCTCTACAATGCAAAACTGTAGCTACTGCAAGAGCTCTGATCCAACAGGGGTCTTAGAAAGGATTTTTTTTTGCCTTCATAAAGCAAAAAACCCTAGCGACCATGCAAGCTCTGATCCACCATGGGTCTTAGCAGAGAAGCCAAAAATTAAACACCAGAAGCTCTTTTTTTTGTCCATGATGCTTTCGTAAAACCCTAACTACTGCAAGAGCTCTGATCCACCAAGGGTCTTGGCCGAAAAGCCAAAATTAAACACCAAAAGCTCTCTTTCTTGCTATTGATGCTTCTATAATGCAAAACCATAGCTACTTCAAGAGCTCTGACCCACCATGGGTCTTAGGAATGATACCTCCACAAAGCAAAACCCTAGCAACTGTGCAAGCTCTCTTGATCCACCATGGGTCTTATCAAGGTTCTTTTTTTTTTTTTTTTTGGCAAAGAAAAACCCTAGTGACTGCACGAACTTCGAACCACCATCGGTCTTAGCAAGGATTTTTTTTTGTCTCTTCAAAGCAAACCCCTAGCGACTGCGCCAACTTTGATCCACCATGGGTCTTGACAAGGATTTTTTATGCCTCTGCACAGCAAAACCCTAGCAACTGTGCAAGCTCTGATCCACCATGGGTCTTAGCAAAGATATTTTTTAATGCCTTCGCAAAGCAAAATCCTATAGATTGTGCAAGCTCTGATCCACCATGGGTCTTGACAAGGATTATTTTTTGTCTCTACAAAGCAAAACCTTAGCGACTATGCGAACTCTGATCCACCATGGGTCTTGACAAGGATATTTTATGCCTACACACAGCAAAACCCTAGTGATTGTGCAAGCTCTGATCAACCATGGGTCTTAGCAAGGATTTTTTTTTATGCCTTCGGAAAGCAAAACCCTAGTGACTGTACAAGCTCTGATCCACCATAGGTATCGACAAGGAGCCAAAACTAAACCAAGATTTTTTATGCTTACAAATGTAACCAACTTTTAACACTTAAGGGAGGATGACATTCTCAAAGACACTCCTAATACCAGAAAGGTAATAACTTTATTTGTTTTTTTTACTGACTGACCCTAGAAAAGAGACTTGACCCTTGAAAAGAGACTCGGTGCCAAATGGCAGAATTGATCATGAGGATACCTTAACTATAATTCAAATTCTTTTTAAGATGCATAGGGAAACACAAACCTATGCAAACATGATCAAAATGCAAAAAGAAAACACAATCCTATGCAAACGATTTTTTGTTTTTTTTGAGATACAAAGGGAAACACAGTCTGATGCAAAATATATCGTGACATGCAAGAGGAAAACACAATCCTATGCAAATACTTTTTGAGATGCAAAGGGAAAAGAGTCCTATGCAACATATAAAATGCAATAAGGAAACCCAATCTTATGCAAATGATTTCCTTTTTTTTTTTTAAATGTACAGGGGAACACAATCTTGCACATACAATCCTACACAAATGATTTCTTTTTTGTTTTTTTGTTTTTTGTTTTTTGTTTTTGTTTTGTTTTTTGAATGCAAAGGGAAAAGAGTCCTATGCAACACATGAAATGCAATAGGAAAACACAGTCCTATGCAAATAGTTTTTTTTAAATGTATAGAGGAATACAGTCTTGTACAACACATTGAAATGCAATAGGAAAACACCATCCTATGCAAATGATATATATTTTTTTTTTTGAAATGTATAGAGTAAAACAGTCCTATACAACATATTGATGAAATGCAATAGAAAAAAAAAAACATAGTCCTATGCAAATAGACAAACATAGGCAAAGGAAAACACAATCATACACAACTATAGACAAATGATTATGCTTACTAGAGATTCTCCACTTTCTTTGTCTACATTGCACGACACCTGCTCTTCACAAAGGGTTAGTGCACATGTGATGACATCACTAAAAAAAAACCTTTGATTGTCTCGTTGTAGATACAAAATGGGAGTCATTTAAATAGTTCCCATAATTGTGACTCATTTTTAAAATTTTTTTGAAAAACATTTTATTTCTGGAAACCCATGTTTATTCACATTTTGACTTTGTAATGCACAATTCCACATAGACACATTATTCACATTCCCGCTACACACGTAGACTCAATAAATAACATTAGTGGGCCAAGATTGAATGAGTCTTGGGTAGACTTGACAAAATGGGTCAATGGGTGAATGAAGAATGCCTATAAACAAGATAGGTATATAGGTCATTTTTTTCCTCATAGATATGCTTAAAGGATTTCTTTTATTGAGTGCACCTTCTCTGTCCCAGAGCGCATCTAGAGGTAGGCTGCACCCAAACACATGGGTCCTGACAGGGGAAGGCTTGGGTCATTTAGGGGGGGGGTCATTTTTCCCACCCCCATGTGTCCCACTGTAGAGAACTTTATCCCTTTAATATTTTATTTTTAAGATGAGTCCATTTATGCTATCCAGTTAGTTCACCCTCGGTTCGTATCAAATTGGTTCTAGAGAATACGTATCAATATCATCGGTACCTGGTATTAATACGATATTGCTATTGATTTAATCATAGCTGTGATATTAGTATAAAGGAGGGTAATTGGTCCAAAAAAAAACTGCGATATTCATATTTTGAGGGGAAAAGTGGTCCGATTCGACTGATCTGTATCGATATTAATATTAGCTGATCGAGATGATTCGGGCCATGAATTTATCAATATCCAAAAAAAAAAAGGAGAAATTATGTAGAAAATAAGTGGGCTTACTAGAATATGTTTTAAGGTTTACTTGGTCAATCCTTCTGGAAGGCAGCTTATCAACTTCATTAGAGAAACTTCACTTCCAAGGTTCTATATAGATCCACTTGACGAAATAAAAGCATCCAATATCTCAAATAAGTCCATATTGGTGAGCTTCTATTCCCTCATATAACAGAGTGAAAGGAAATGTTTTTACTAGCAGTGAAACCAAGTGGTAGTAAAATGATGGAAGAGAGTTTTCTAAGCAAACATGGTACTCTAAATCCTCACATTTTTTCAAAGGGAAAATTACACGATGACCCCTTGAGGTTTGCCATAAATACAGTACGACCCCCTGTATTTCCAAAATATACACCCTGACCCCCTGAGTTGACAGATGATGAGATCCAGGAGAAGCTCAAAGAAGCAAGGAAGACCTTGGAAGTTGTTATGGACTATGAGGAAGGTGGTGCGGAAGGTAGCTTGATGACTGAGAAAAAGGTTTCAGATACATAGACCCACCAAATTGCTTGTAGAAAATTATATGTCAGAATATTGAGAGATCAAACATAAATGAGTTGAAAATTATTTTTACTGTAAGAGCTTTCAAACAATTACTTACACTATTGTTTCCTATTTGTGAAGTGTCTGACTAAGAATTCTTATAGATATTCTATCAAGTAAAGAGATGACTACTTGAAAAGGCTTAAGGGTATGAACTGAAGATTACAACTAGGGATGTAAATGGATAATCGAAAATTTGAATTCGATCTGCATCCGTAACCGTTAGGGACACTTGTATTCGTTTAGAGATTTTCGGGAAAAAATCTGAGTAATCCAATAAAAATCTATGCAGAAAAAAAATTCGAATACTTACTAATAAAAAATTAAGTAAATAATGATTTTTAGTGTTTTTGAAGATTCAACAAGTTCTAGCTAGAATATGAGGAAGAGAAAATCATGTATTCGACCAGAGAATATCCAGATCTGATCACATCCAATCCGTATCCGAGCTGAATCCGATCCGTTTACAAGCGTAATTATAACGCAAAAGGAAATCATGGTGATATGGAGCAACATGTGAATCTTTTTTGTGATTGGATTTCAGCTGCCACATCTCAAATTCATAATCAAATGCCCCTTACAAGACCAAACTTAGTTTGAAATCCACCAAAAGACCAAGCTTGTTCCTATTCTTTCCTGACTGATGCCAATAGAAATGAAATAGATTTACAGAAAAACATATTTTTGATATTTCCACTCTTAAAACTTTAATTTACAAAATCCACTTTCTTATACACCAAAACTGGTGCTCTGTACATGAAAGCAAAGAAGAGAAATAAAAAGAAAAGCTATCATGAATCTTCCTCGACCTTGGAACCCATTCGATACATCCTCTTCGGTGATCGTCTCTAACCTTCTTGGAGAATTAGATGATTTCTGGTGGGGAGAGATGTAGAGGGCTGGTACAACTTCTTCCATCCACGGCTGCGAAACGGATCTGTTCTCTCTTGCCATTTCTGTTAACTATGAAGATGATGAGTAGCTGAGAGTGCCCTTTCCTGCAAAGATCTTTCTTGATCTGAGTTGGTTTTGAACCTTTGGGTGAGAATTAAAAGCAGGTTTCAAGATAAAGGGAGGATTAGAGATATGGACTTCTGAGAAATGTACTCTTGTGAATTGCCTTTATGTAGACAGAGTTGGTGTAGGAAGCTAAATTGGTGGTGACTCAAGATGGAAAATGAGTTTAAATTGATAGGTTTTGTAAAGGATAAGGTAAGGGTCGCTTGGACCATTATCGATGCAGGGGAGGTTTTATTGAGGATTCTAATCAATGACGAAGAAGTCAGGAAGAAACTTCTTCAGTTATTCTAAAAGGAAATAACGGGGAAAACACCCTTTTTCTAGAAGAAAGAGGCTGGAAAGATCAAGTATAATAAGGCGAATTTAATATTTTCACTTTTAAGGATAAGCTCCAAGTAGGGGATTGTCCCACATCGGGTGTGTGAGTGTTGTGTGTGTTGTGTATATGTGTCATTCTAGGATCCTAAAAGTTTGTTAACCTTTTGGGATTGATGCGTGGTTTGTGTGCTTACAGTTTCATCAAAATAACAAAAAAGTAGGGGATCGTGGGAATTTTTATCACCTCCAATTCGCCGCCCCCCACTTTGGGCAGTGTGTTCGGGCAGTGGGTAAGGTGGTCATTTTCCGCTCCTATATGAGGGATTGGAGAGAATTGAAGCGGACAGAAATTGGAGATGATAATGATTTGGGAAGACCACAATCGGGTCAAATTAGATGGAATTGCAATACCCTCTTGTATATTGGCATGCATTCATACATGACTATGGTACTCCAACCATAATTCACATTCTTTCTTTTTAGTGAAATAATTGCACATTCTTTCATCGTTGTAAACTCCTGATCCGTGTGGGTTAATATGATCATGTTTGCTTTCTAATTCTACACAAATAAAGCATATTATCTAGAAAAACAAAAAAAACAAAAAAAAAAAAAATTTAAAGGACCATCAAGCACTATATGGTCCTTCTTCTTCTTCTTTTAAACACTAGTTAGATCTATTAGTGCTCCTCAATTTGTGCCGTTCAGGCCCCGATTCTCTGGTGTGACAATATTGGTGCGACATATCTCTGTGCAAACTCAGTATTCCATGCTCGCACCAAGCATGTTGAAATAGACTTTCATTTTGCTCGCGACAAGGTCGCGCAACATGAACTACAGGTTCGTTTTATCTCCACAAAGGATCAGATTGCTGACATTATGACTAAGGGTTTGGGCACCGCTCGTTTTGCTTTCCTTCGTGACAGGATGAAGCTTCGATCCTCTCCGTCTTCAACTTGAGGAGGTGTAATAGACGAGATCCCTATCTGTTCACAACTTGCACCCCAAGCCAATATAACATATCTTCTATTATTAGGAATCCTTCTAATTAGAACTCTTTCCAATCACAATTCTTCTCAGTTTAGGAGTTTGAGTTTTCTACGGTTATTGAGATCCTAGGTTGTGGGCTCCTCTAACATTATAAATACCTCTCTCTGTAATACTGTTTTAACATCAATTAATAATATCTACAGCATTCTATTCTAATAATTAGCAATGCATTTGATTATGGTGATATATGTTTCAGCAGACAAAGTTCCCATTTTGATATTCTGAAGATGATAATGCAATAGACCAAGTCGAGCCTGAGATTGTTGTAGAAAAAGAGTTTTAAGTGCGTTCCAAACATTTTTGGAATTCTTCACATCCAATTCATGTCCATATGCCGCAGGAGACAGAGTGGCTTCGATGCAACTAAGCAGAAACGACTGATCTCGTTTCAGCCAAACCTTATATTCTAGATTTGGCGAAGTTATCTTTTTTTCAGTATCAGTAACGAGTTGATCCAATGGAGACAACGTGCCATCAACGAAACTGAGAAGATTGCTACATATGAGAATGGGCATGAACTGATCTTTCCAAAATAAGATAGTTTTCAGAATCTAGTTTGACAGAGACATGAGAGACACTATTGGTGATAGGGAATGCAAAAGGAGAGAGTAAGAAAGTAGTAGAAGAAGAAGCCATGAATAAAGAGTGAAAGCGGCTGTTTTCTTAGTTTTCTGGTTTATTTCTTTGGTGGCTCAGCTTGTCAGATTGCTTCCTGTTTCTACATAGAATTTTCTAAATATAATGTATTAAGTGTACGAGGCTCCCACTACTCCCGAGTCTGGGGAGTTTCATAATGTACGCAGCCTTAGCGTTTGCTTTGAGAAGAGGCTGTTCTCTTTGAATTGAAAATCGATTGACTCAATTAACACTCTTAGTCTGCGGCAGATCCTTCGTTTGTAGTTTCCTTACCCTAGGGAAGATGAAACGGTAAAGAATAAAAAGAAAGAAATGAAAATTGAAGGGTTAAGTTAACCACGGTAACCATCAATTAGACTCTTTTAAATCTACTAAAATATTAGGGTTTTATTTTAATTTTTAAAGCGAGTATTCGGTCCGGATCCTGATAGATCCGTCGGATAGGTGGCCGGGTAGATCTAGATCTGATCCGAACCGAATTATAAGGCCATTTTCAGATCCAGGACTTAACCATATGAAATTTGGTCCAAATCGAAACGAGGTATTCAGTCCGGATCCGGATTCAATACTTGGTTACTGGTTACTCAGCTCATTGACACCCTTAGATGTAATCATTGAAATTGATAAACACAACGTCCGGATCCTTGCTTGAGCTACAAGGATCTTAATTATTAAGCTTTTAGCTAGGGTTCGATAGTTGCAATCTGCCAAGCTCTTATCAGGAACATCCTTGTTGCGTTCTTGAACGTTTTGTTTATATCATGCACAGTCCATGCATGTTCATTCCCCAAGCACACATATTTGATTTTCAGGTATTAATTAATTCATCAATCCCATACCTTGGACCCTTCTCGTTCAAGACCGGAGAGTTACTGCTTATTAAATCCTCTAAAAGGAGCCACCTCTGTATAGATTATATAAATAGAATTAGTGAAAGTTATCCCCAATTTTATCCTCCTTCAATTAAAGCCACCACTAGAAATTCTATAAGACTACTTATCCTCACCTACAAAACCAGCACCATCAGAACCACCCGCATATCACATTCGCAAGAAAGAATAATAGGAGGTTCCAACCCCTCACTCACCCTCGGTTGTCGGTAGTTTTGCTGGTGGCGAACAAAAGGAGGCCGGAAAAATGAATATGGAAAAATGAACAATTATGAAATATTGGAGGAAACTAATAAACAAGTAAGTATTATCATACATTTAGGTTTTAATGACATTTTTGTAGTTATGACTTATTTTATCTTGGAAAAGTTTTCATAAATTGAGTTTCAAGACATTAATTAATGGGTGGGGGTTTATGACTTTTCCAACTCTTTGTGAGAGGGGGGACACAATTGGGCATGCTTACACGGTCGTGTATGAAATCTTCCTCCTTTTATCTTTTGATAATTTTCTTTCCTATGTGTTTTATTTATTTTCAGTATACTCCACCCCATATTTTCGTCTTTCCATAAGATGTTTGGGATGTGCAAAAATATCATCAACCCTAGCCAAAGAGATAAAAGACAGTTCATTCAATGATAATCGAGCTTAAAATGAGAGAATTCACTACTACTGCTGCTACCATGGTTCGTAATCTTGGTGGTTGGATTGGATCGGATCGGATTAGGATCGCAAACTCGGATAAATATGACACTCTTGCCGCTAATTTTTTTTATAAAAAATCAGTTTTTTTACATTTTTACCCCTGTCCACACAGCATGATCGGATCGGTATCGGGATCAGTCTAGGCCGATACCGATCCGATCCGGCCAAAAATCGACCCATCCGATCCGATACCTCAAACCATGGCTGCTACGCATATTGTTGTTGTTGCTGATCGGAGTAGTGTAGCAGCAGCAACTATGAGGGCGTCTGAATCCGCTAGTCATCCTCTCTCTCTCCATTATCCTCCATCATGTCCCTCCCCCCACTCTACCCTCACAGTTCTCTCACCGATCTCTCTCTGTTCACCATCTCTTTCGATTATCTCTTTCTTTCATTCCACTTTTACACACAATCTGCTAACGTTTATCCTTCCACACCCTAAAACGGACTATAGACTTCCATCCTCATTAGGAATCTCACCACTCAATTACCCTCTATTAGTCCAATAGCCAAACCAAAAGATTTCAATCCGACAACTAACATGATCAGCAATTCAGTTACCTCTTCTCAATCACATTCGTTAGAAAAATAAAAAAAAGAGAATGAATATTAAGATCATATTCTTATTTTTTCTGTGGAAAAATATACAAGTGCTAAATTAGGGGTACAAGCTTTGACAAAACCTGACGTGGTTGATGTTTTTTTATGAAAAGAAAATTTATTAAAAGACTAGGAATAGCAGTGGTTAACAATATTGTTTAGAACATCCCCATGAATTTAACTAGTTCTAGTTAAGTTAGCTAAAATATGAACTACCATGATCTGTAGTCCATGTACCTTAATACAAACTGAAATAAAATTACATTAGCTGAGTCACTCAAGATTTCAATTTTCTGTTGTCCGCTCCCATTGAGAGTGCATTAACGTTGTTGTTGAATATATTCAGACAAAAAGCAAAGAGAGTGATACAACTACTATAGATATGCCGCAAAACACTGCTGATGTCATGCAGTCAGCAAATCCTCCAGCAAGTCCTCCAGCGATTTCTTCAAGGCAGCAAAATCTTGAGGTATGAACTAAAAAAGAAGCATGAATAATACACTACTATCATTTAATATTTTTTGCATTCAAAATTGTTAATTGGTTTAGAAAAAAGAAAAATAAATACCAATTTCTGTTATTTAATTAGTAATTTAATCCAATAGAATGTTTGACCAAGCTTGCAATTTTAATTATTATAACACCAAATGCATGGTCTGACCACAGACAAATTTAAATTTTAGGGAAACACAAGAGACACTACACCAGATTTGAGGACGATAGTAGCAACTATATCAGTTCCGGTGATCGCAGTTTCCATACCAAGTATATTTGGTATCAGTCAGTAATTATGGGGAACCAGAACATGAAATGCAGAACAATTTGTCCTTTGGCAGCCGCTTTATCTTTGCTATTCTTATCTTTTATCATGGGCGTTGTTTTATTTGTTTTGTCTAAATGTCATAACATCCAGACCACAAGATTCTTCATCAAAAGTCTTCTGTGGTCTGTAGCAGTGTCAGTTAGTATAGGTGTAGTATTGGTTGCACTTTTTGTTGTTTTGAATGTATTGTAATTTTGTTGAGTCTCTTATGGGAAAAACAATCATGAAGGTTGGCCCACACGTAATTGACTGGGTCGATCTAGAGGATACTACGAGCAATCGAAAGGGTAGTCGAATGGACAATCCATGAGGGCAACATGCAGTTACAGTGTAACCAATGAGGAAGATCAGGTGAGTCGGATCTGGATTTGGCAAAAGAGCCATCTAGAAAAGGCAATTTGTTCTTAACCTCCAAGGTCATTAGCATAGACCGATGCCAGGTGGATAATTATCCCCATCAAGAAGAGGGGTTACCAGGGAGGTGAAAATATACAAGTGCTAAATTAGGGATACACGCTTTGACAAAACCTGACATGGTTGATGTTTCTTTTATGAAAAGAAATTTTATTAAAAGACTAGGAATAGCAGTGGTCAACAATATTGTATAGAACATCCCCATGAATTTAACTAGTTCTAGCTAAGTTAGCTAAAATATGAGCTACCATGATCTATTGTCCATGCACCTTAATACAAACTGAAATAAGATTGTATTAGCTGAGTCAGTCCAGATTTCAATTTTCTATGGTCCCTTTGATAATGCATTAACATTGTTGATGTTGATGAACATACTCAGACAAAAACCGAAGAGCGTGACACAACCAATGCGGATATGCCACAAAACACTGCCGATGTCATGTAGTCAGCGAATCCTCCAGCGATTTCTTTAGGGCAACAAAATCTTGAGGTATGAAATAAAATAGAAGCATGAATACTACTATCATCTTGATATTTTTTGCATTCAAGATTTTAAATTGGTTTACAAAAAAAAATACTAACCAACCTCAATTATTTAATTACTAATTCAATCCAATAGAGTTGTTTGACTAAAAGAAAAAGAAATTCGAAGTAGAAGGATGTTCCAAACAATAACAACAACAACTCAGGCTTATCCCAACTAAATGGAGTCGGCTACATGGATCCTTTCAAAACAAAATAGGGAAAACTGAGATCCACACAAGAAATGGAAAGAGGAATGAAGAATAGAAATGAAGGAATGAGACAAGAAAAGTGAGAGGTGGAAAATAAAAAATGAAAGTGGGAAGTCATAGGAGAAATTTAACCTATATAATTATTATTTAAATCATCTATAGTCATTACTTTAATATTATAAATGATCAAAATGACTTCAATTATTGTTTCCCATATATAGATTATGACTACCATTGAAATTTTATGAATGTCAACTTTACATAGAAAAATAAGTATAATATGAGAGTCGGGATATGAATACAAAATGAAGAAACCATACTAGAATAAACCCCATGGGCATAAATAGTTCAATAAAAAATCTCAAGTACAGTAATCCTAATGGATTTGTTATGATTGGCATTTTTAAGAGCCAGTTTTTTTCTAATTCCATAGAGCGCTCAATGATCATATAAATTATATGACTATGAACTAGAAACACAACACTGACTTGTCCTGTTCTTTTATATTTATGGAGGCAATTTCCATTTTAATACTTCACAGTAGCATAGCTAATCTATTTGTAAAACCAATTGACCAAGCTAGCTAGAACTCTTGATACAATTATTGCCTACCATTGGTTGTCATATACTTGCGTAAAAAAAAATTGATGTGTGGCATGAAACTACTAAGTGATAAGAATCTCAGGGAGGAATTCCTCAATTTGTTCATCATATGCATATCCATAATATGCTAATAATTCTCATTAAAAAATGCTAATAATGATGATAACACTTAATTACCATGTGGTGGGGTAGAAATTGGATTTATGAGGAGGTTAAAAAAGTGGTGTCATTAGCAATTATATTTTTATGCATATGCCACTTTATATTAGAACTATTGGAAAATATTATGATTTGGCCATTTAATTTAAGGCAATTTTCTAATCAGCAAACCAAGTAAAGGTTGTCTCAGATCGGGACAACTTATTCAGCCATGTGGACTTGTCAAATGGCAAGTCAACTATCGGGACACCTATAGGCATGAACTCCCCATGTATGTTCAGCATACCTCTGATACTCAAACCAGTATTAGATCACTATTAATTTTTCAATGCTTTGTTTTGTCACATGACAAACTCCATTTAAGTTGCAATATCAAATGCATGTGAATAGAAAAGAATTTACCTATCCACAAAACATTCAGCCTAATACAATTTATTATATGATTGGAATAGATACTCAACCATAGCTAGATTATGTGGACCATAGACTAAACCTTTCTCCCCATATTTATTTCTTATTTTAGCAATTTTAATCATTATAACACCAAATGCATGGTCAAACCACAGACAGATTTAATTTTTAGGCAACCCCAAGGGAGGAAACTCAAGATCTCAAGACAATTGCAGCGCCTGTTGCAGTTTCGGTGATCGGAGTCTCAGTACCAGGTATATTTGGTTTTGGCCAGTTGCTTCGTGGGAATCAGGACATGCAATGTAGAACAATTTGTCCTTTAGCAGCCGCTCTATCCCTGTTGTGCATATCTTTCCTCATGGGCATAGTTTTGTTTGTATTGTCAAAAACCCATCGGAACATCCAGACCACGAGATTCTTCAATAAATTTCTCCTCTGGTCTGCAGCAGCTTCAATTAGTATAAGTGTACTATTGGTAGTTCTTTATATTATTTTGAATGGACTGTAATTTTATTCAGGCTGTTCAATAGTTTTTACTCTTTGTGGTGCTAGCAGAGGACATGCATCTACTTCCTATCATACTTTCAAACAATTCTTCAATGAAAACTCCTAGCTAAGGCCCTTTATTTTGGTGAGCATTAGTGATTTCAATTGAATCAATTCAAAACCTCCGATTTGAAATCATTTGAGATGAGGGGTTCAAAAAGTAATGGATCATGAGGATTTGAGTTAAAACAGAGGACATGTTAAAATGGATAGGATAATTTGAAGGAGCCCATTTTTAAATTAAAAATGGATCATGAGGATTTGACTATAGTTGAGGACAGCAAGTGGGGGAGGCACATCAGCGGGTTCGGAAACTAACAATGGAATGGGAATAGTTTTTTTTTTTTAGGGGGGAATAGGGAGGGGGGAAGGTAGCAACCAGGAGACTTGAATTCGAGACCTGCTGGTGATCATGGGCATGAACCGCACCACGGCTCACCAACTGCACTAGGCAGCTATTGGTATAGGAATAGTTTGTTCTCCAGGTGAGCCAACACACTTATTGAAAATGGAAACATAGAACACATGCTAGATCCGTGAAGTATCTGGTAACGCCAAGTGATACGCCACTTGCCCAATGTGTTCTAACACTTGAAATGAACCAAAAAATGGACGTACCGCTCAGTTTTTTATGAAGACGTAAGGCGACTGACTGTTGGTGATACGACTTTAATTTGACAAACACCCAATCGTCCACAACGTACTGCTTATCCACCCAGTGTTTATCAGCTTGGGATTTCATACGGGCTTGTGCGCGGAATAAATTCGAACTGAGTGAGTGTAAATTCATATCACGAAGCTGCAACTCCTGATTCACAGCTGCATTAGAAGAGGAACCACCAATATACCTGGCCAACACAGGTGGAGGGCCACCATACAAAGGCCTGAAACATTGTCATCCCCACAGCAAAATGGAATGACGTATTGTACCAAAATTCGGCCCACAGTAATGCTTAGGTTCATCAAAAACAAAGCTTCGAAGATATGACTCCAAACATCTATTGAGGATTTCAGACTGACCATCTGATTGTGGATGGTAGGTGTAGGTACAGTGGACGGAGGGTCGCTGGCGTGCACCCGGTGGGAAAGAAAGAAAATGGGAAAATGGGAGTCGCCACCTAGATTTAGGGTCTAGGACCCATGAATGGTACCCCTCCTTCGCAGAAGGGGCGCTAAATTAACTCCAATGACTCAATGGATGGTCTGCCCCAGATCCCTGCGTAAGTGTCAAGTTACGGGCAGGGAAGGTGTTAGGAACCCAGCAACCGCCCGGCCAACGGCCGGTCTTCCTAGACCAAACTCTGTTGTGTACTGTTGTTTTATACATATTATGCACCTAATTAAACTAATTTTTTTGAAGATTTTTGATTAACTTGATTGAAATTTATGAACCTAATTAGGCTAATTAAGATTAATATTTTAATCCTAATTACTATCACTAGGCTAGATGATTATGTACATTATGCATCCTAGTTAAGCTAATTAATGGATTTTACCTAAATTAGAAAGCCTAACTCTATGGTCAAAAACATAGTTGACTGTAAAAAGAAAACCAAGTTTAATTATATCATGGAGAAGGACAATTATATTGATAAGCAAAACAGCTTATAGGCCAAAACAGCCAAAATAGCCAAAATTACAAAAATGCCACTAAAGGGCCAAAATATGTACAGAGGCATGAAATCATATTTAAATGCTGTAAATAAGCAAAACATGATTAAATAACATTAACATCATGCACTTGGATCATCAAGAGCACATGAAATGGCAAGGAAATGTGGGGTGGTAAAAATTACCAAAATGCCCCTGTTATGGCAAACATGTAAAAAATGCATGATAATTCATGAAAATGCTGACTTATGCTTAAAACATGTTTATTAAATGTTAAAACATGCGGCAAAAGTAACAGGAGCCTTTTCGGGGTCCTAAACAAGGTTTGGTAGCAAAATGACCAAAATGCCCCTAAGGGCAAAATGGTAAAAGTGTCAAAAGACACTTAGAATAATTGTAGGCATTGAAAGTGATGTTAAACATCCTAAAATGACTGAACACACCAAATGATATTTCCAGAATGATAGTCTGGGCCCGCATTTGGTAAATTACCAAAATGCCCCTAGAGAGCGCAAATGACTTTGTATGCATATCTATCAAGCATGATGGTCACGTATGCATATGAAAACATCCTAAACCATTCTAAAACAGCATGTCATGCATAAAACCATTTTTTTCCTATTTTTCTAGAATTTTTCATTATAATTAGAAAAATGACATTTATACCCCTAAATGAGGTGGGAAATGTATAAAAACTATCAAACATGCATGTCAGTGGATAATAATTCCATAAAATCAAGCATGATGAAATATGCATTCCATAATTTTTTTGTGAATTTTTATGCATTTATATTATTTTTAATATTTTCTGAAATGCTAAAAAAGAAGGGAAAACAAAGAAAAATACAAAATCCCAATCACAGATCCGAATTGGATCAAACCAGAGCCCATTCCCACTAATCAAAACATGTTCTTTAACATGGTTATAACACTTTTGTCCAAATACCCACCCACATGTTCAGATTTTACATAATCCGAAATCCTTCATAGGGGAAAAAATGTCACAAAAACAATGATTTGGAGCTTGATAAAATCCATGAATATCAAACATAGTGCTAAGCATCATCCCTGAAAATTTCATAATTTTATCACTCTTGAATTTTTTTTAACATTTTTATAACTAACAAACAACCTTTGTTGTAAAGAAAATCAAAACAAATGCTTAAAAATAAGTAAAATATATGGGAAAATACCCTTGAAGCGTGGAAGTGCCTAGGCTCAGCTTGAGTAACCTTGTGTGACCGTAAATAGTCGCCAGAAACCTCCAAAAACCGCTCCAAGTGTGGTTGCTCCAAATGACAAGAGTGGTGAAGAAGGGGTATTTACGGAATTGTATATCAGTAATGAAGCATAACTTATGGATCAGAAAACCATGTTTCGAAAGAGGGGATCAAGGACTGCGTTTAGGTAATTTTTCACTAATTTTTCTCTGTCCCTAGACCCTCCAAATGGCCTCCTATTTATAGGAGAAAATCTGTTCGAGGAAAGGTCTCAAAGACCCTTGGGGCCTTAATGGCTGGGGATAAGGTGAGTGATGGGCTCGCTGGGCTTGCGTGTGCTTAGGCCTGCTGGGCAGCCTAAGCCGGTGCAGCCTTACCCTGGCTCAGGCAAGTGGGCATGGGGCCATGTGTGGCTCAGCCTAAATGGTGGGGGCTTGTCCCCTGCCGACAGTCCAGCTGGGCCGGGTCAGACTGGGTTGACTCGGTTCGGGTCAACTCAGTTTGCCCCACCTTTTTTTTTTTTTATATTTATTTTTTAATAAACCATTTAAAGATTCCATTTTAAAGGTCTACGTTCAAATGCTAATATCTTTAAAACCGAATGGCCGATTTAGATGCACCACATATCGCCGCGAAGGTCTCAACATGTACTTTCCATCCGTGTGGCAGATATGGCCTGATTTTTCCTAAAAATGGCACGGATATTGAGAAAAACACATAAATGGTGTTTCACGCCGATCAAGGTCCAAATGATACCAGAATTACATGAAATTTTACGTGTAAGCACAATATGACCAAATAAAGTTATCCAAATGGTTTCAGGTCAAATCGGGTGGCTCGGGTACCAAGAACCATACCAGGGGCAAAACGGTCATTTTCACAAAAGTTACCCGATTTGGCCGAAACTTTACGTGAAAACTTAATATGACCAAATGAGGTCATCCAAAGTATTTCGGACTAAATCGGGTGGTCCAGATACCGAGAACCGTGCCAAGGGCAAAACGGTCATTTTCATGAAAGGTGTTGGATTTGGGTGAAACTTCAAATGTGAACTTAAAATGGTTAAATACGGCTATGCTAAGGGTTTAGGCTCCTTTTGGGACAGTTTGGTTACAAAAAGTGAGGTAGGGGTAATTTGGTAATTCTTGTCATTCAGTCACCACACGAGTTACGTCCTTAACCATCATTGCCAAGACATACTTCCAAGGTGTCAAAATGTGGTGTCTACAGAATGCCCCCATTTGACTGAGGGCACGCAGTGGACGAAAGTCAAATGAATGATTCCGCATTTTGTCACAGGGGAGCGAAAATACGACCTACACCTTGCTCAAGGATGCAAGCGTTAAGATGAACATCCAGAAAACGAAAGCCCCCTCGGCAAACAAATTCCAAGAATTTCAAAAAAAGAAAAATAAGCAAAGTAGACCGGAAAAGAAGTCGTTAAAGATCATCAATATGAGATACCCAATAACCCAAATAGGCGGTTACCCGATTGAAAACCCGATAAATCCCTCAACAATTCTAAACATCCGGCAAATCTTGCTTAATTTAAAGGAAGGAGGTCAGATACTTACCTGAATTTCCAAAAGAATAATGCCTGATGAAGTGGAATCTTACAGCTCTTACGCCAATAAAAATGAGTACGAAAGTTCCAAACTGCGATCAACTGCACCATTTGACCCTTGCGAGCTAAAAACTTTGTTATCCTGGGACTAAATACCCGGAGGGTTAAATACCTCGTTGTTTTGGGACTAAATACCCAGAGGGTTAACTGCCTCATCGTTCTAGGACTAAATACCCTGAGGGTTTAATACCTCATTATGAAAGTTCAAGGTAAAATGCTACTTTTATTTTTTTTATTTTTTATTTTTTATTTTTTTAATTTTGCAACCTCATGGCTTTAAACCAAAGGATCTATGGGTAGTCGTATGACTTTGAACCAAATGATCCGGGGGTAGCCGCGTGATGTTGAACCAAAGGATCTGGGGGTGAAAATAATCCATATTGGCAGCGGTGTACAGCTTTGAACCTGAGGATTTCTCAGCGAGGTGCGGATAGTCCATGTTGGCAGCGATGTACAGCTTTGAACCTGAGGATTTCTCAACAGAGGTGCGGATAGTCCATGTTGGCAACGATGTATAGCTTTGAACCTGAGGATTTCTCAACAGATGTGTAGATAGTCCATGTTGGCAGCGGTGTACAGCTTTGAACCTGAGGATTTCTCAACAAATGTGTGGATTATCCATCTTGGCAGCAGTGTACAACTTTGAACCTGAGGATTTCTCAGCAGAGGTGCGGATAGTCCATGTTGGCAGCGGTGTATAGCTTTGAACCTGAGGATTTCTCAACAGAGGTGCGGATAGTCCATGTTGGCAGCGGTGTACAGCTTTGAACCTAAGGATTTCTCAGCGAGGTGCGGATAGTCCATGTTGGCAGCGATATATAGCTTTGAACCTGAGGATTTCTCAACAAATGTGTGGATTATCCATCTTGGCAGCAATGTACAGCTTTGAACCTGATGGAAGTGGAATCTTAAAGTTCCTTCGCCTTGTAAATTAACAACTGGGGGATGAAGCCTCCAAACCACGATCACCTGTACTGTTAGAACTTGGCCTAACGCGGTCTACAAATCATGTGGAAGATGAAAATTGGGCAGGAATTGAGGAACTCTAATCACTTGCATTCTCCTTCCATCTAAGGAAGAGGACCACGACGCTCCAATGGGTCGAGTCCATAAGGCTACCACTCTAACGGGTCACCTATTGGTTGATACACTACTGGCACCTATTGGTTGACACTCTACTGGGTCATGAAAACAGATTGACACTCTATCGGGTCAATATAGGGTTGGCCCCCTAACGGGTTAGGGAAGCAGATTGACTCTCTACCGGGTCAAGAGATGGATTGACGCACTACCGGGTCATTAATGAATTGACGCTCTACCAGGTCAAGAGATGGATCGACGCACTATCGGGTCAAGAGATGTGTGACACTCTACTAGGTCATGAACGAATTGACGCTCTACCGGGTCAAGAGATGTGTGACACTCTACTGGGTCACGAATGAATTGAAGCTCTACCGGGTCAAGAGATGGATCGACGCACTCCTGGGTCAAGAGATGTATGACACTCTACTGGGTCATGAACGAATTGACGCTCTACCGGGTCAAGACATGGGTTGACACACTACCGGGTCAAGAGATGTGTGACACTCTACTGGGTCAGGAATGAATTGACGCTCTACCGGGTCAAGACATGGGTTGACACACTACCGGGTCAAGAGATGGGTTGACGCAGTATTGGGTCAAAAGATGGGTTGACGCACTACTGGGTCAAGAGATGGATTGACACTCTATTGGGTCCAGATACAGGTGTAAACATAATTCACATGCAAATTGAACTTTTAAACATCATGCCAAGTTAAACTAAATTGGGAATAAGTACAAATGCAAGCAGGAAATATATAAATGCAATCAACATGCAAAACTATTAAATTAAACATGGAATAAACACAAATGCAATCAACATGTAGGCATGAAATAGATGCAGATTAGAGTAAATGACCACAATTAATAGTTAATTTACAGACACGGTCTAACAGCATGTTCATGTAGGAGAGCGTAATCCGTCACTAGGGAACGAAGATTGGAGAAACAAGAAGGAAACCCATCAATGAGTATTACTCCAGATCAAACTGCCTCCGACCCACTCAACATAGATTCAGGAAAATTCCAACTCCCCAGTTTTGCTATGAAATATGCCAATTTTTTTCATCAATTCCTCTATGGGGTGTAAAAACATGATTTTATTTGGAGTCCCTTGATTTGGATTGAACCAACAATTGAAGTAGGGAGACATGTGTGAGTCATCCGCATTACTCTGCCACAACCATTTGTCCAAAACATGCAGTACTTGGTTCTCTAGTTGTCACCAATGGCAATCTCATCTGATGTCTTCTACTACAAGGGCTACTAGTTGCCCCGGTCAATTCCCCACCACAACCTGCAATGATTTTTTTTTTTTTTTAATACTCTCCTTCTGCTATTGATGGTATTCAAGGGTGATCTGTTCAAGTTGTTATCATCAAAAGACAACACATCATGTCTGGACCCACTCAAGCCTTAAATAACTACATGATATACTTTTGTAAGACACTGCAAAGAGGTCTGATGGGTCTACCATGGACGGAGAGACTAACAGGAATGGTGAGCTCGTGAGAGAAATCGCACAATTAGAAAGAAATCAGTGGTTTGAAGGAAAAAGGATGGTGCGATTGCAAGAGCAAACCCGTCGACTCTAGAGGTGGATAAAACTCTTTGGAAATTCCACTAATGAAGTGAGTGGTGGAAAGAGCTCAACTGAGATTGTGAGAGAATTAGATGATGAAAATAGCGACAAATCTGTCATTCCCTTAAAACATGAGAGTTGGTAAGGAAATTCTTATGAAGCCCTAAAATGATGGGTAATGAAGTTTGGTATGACCGAGCTTGAAAGCTGCGTACGTATCCCAAATCGGGAATCAGGTAGAACGTAGTTCATGCCTGATGATGGTTAAAAATGAGGTTTAATGGAAGATGTGATGGGTGGTATGACCGAGCTTGAAAGCTGCCTACGTATCCCAAGTTGGGAATCAGGTCGAACGTAGTTCATGCCTGATGATGGTTAAAAATGAGGTATAATGGAAGATGTGATGGGTGGTATGACCGAGCTTGAAAGCTGCCTACGTATCCCAAGTTGGGAATCAGGTCGAACGTAGTTCATGCTTGATGATGGTTGGTGTCAAAGCCTTGATAATTAAGTTCCATCATAGCCGGGTGAGCTCGAAGCTGTCGAAGAAAATTTCACCGTATCTAGCCTAGGAGGACTTAGCAGGTTGTAATGGAGCTTTGGACTTGGTTGCAAAAGATGGTAATAGCTCAAATATGCCCCTAGGGTCTAACTAGAATTTGATAATTTTGGCTGCAACAAGTTAACTAAAAACTTAGCATTTCTGGCCCCAAAGGTTTAATCAAGAAGTTTCTAACCCTATGATTTGTTGAATAGATTGGCAATTTTGCCTCAAAGGCTTAATTGAGAAGATTGAAAACTTTTGCCCCATGGTTACTTGCAAGATCTTTCCCAACGTCACTTGAACCGATGCATCTCATTGATCTTTGATTCTGTCTTCTTTTTTTCTTTTTTTTTCCTTTTATACATTTTTTTTTTTTGGCTCTTTTTCTTTTGAGATTGCACCGGCTTGGGTTTTGAAAATCTTTTCTTTTCTCATTCCTGGGGGCTTCATTGCCTTTGTGACATTAGGTTTCAACACAGAGATTTCTCCTGATCAGACCCTAGAAGATATGGGGACATGCTACAAGTAGGAGGGTATTTGGATAATGGGTTGTAGGTAAGCTGAGATGAGCTTTCCAAAAAAAAGGCCAAGGCACAACATGGGAACTAGCGGATTCAAATGTTTCTGGATTCATTTGGGAAGCAAGCTGCCGAAGATGGCCTCCCTTAATAGGTTCAATGCGGTGAAATCCCTTCTAAGCTCCACGCTCGTTGGAAGGGGATCAGATGTATGAAAAGCTCAAGATCTTTTATTATCAATACTTTGACATCCAAAATGGACAATGAATGGTTGATGAGTTTTTTTTTTTTCCAGGAAAGCTAGGCAACGGGCCATCGCAAGATTCATCATCAAAATATAGGGAAAAAAAAGGAGAATAAACAATATACTCAAAAGAAGCTATTTATTGAAAGCTAAAAAATGTTACATCAGACACAAACTCACTAGGACTGACATGACATCAAGAAGGAAAGATAGCATCTTTCACATGAGAAAAACAAAGAAAAAAGAAAGAACAACAACATGACTGCCTACAACACCAACGGACTTCGACCCAGGCATGACCAAAACTGAATCCAACTCCATAGGATGAACAGAATCATCTAGGAAACTTCAATCCGAAAAGGCACCCACAGTAGGGTGGATCAACAGATGTGTGGTGGGAAACTGTTTCCTCCATCTCCAGCAACTTCTGTGTCAAAAAGCTAATGTTGTCCAAAATCTTCAAACGCCCTTGTTGGGCCTGACATTGCTGCTTAAGAGAACTACTTATCCTGCTTGGGACGGAGTTCAAACTTCTTCGCATCCAACAAGTCTTGCACTGCATGTTGGAGATTGGTACAATTTTTGGTTGCATGACCCTTTTGATCGTGGTAATGGCAGAATAAGTCTGGGTCACACCACTTTAGTTTTGGACCCGAAAGAGGAATGGGTTCCGCCTTCTCAATCAAATTGGCTTCGAGCAAACTGCTAAAGAGTGTCCCCAAGGGCATTCCCAGATTCGTAAATTGCCTTCTAGGATGACAGGGAGGACGAGTAATGTTTTACCGCATTGTGCATGGTGATGGCCTCAGGGATGAGGCTGGAGACGGGGGAACGACAACTGCCATTGTATTAACTCCTGAAATTCCTGGCTAAGGGGTTCTCGAGCTACTGCTAGCTTTTGGCAAACCTGTTTGATATTTGCTACCTTGTGGGAGATTTTCATCATTGATTGCATCTTCAACCTGCTGGTCAGCAATGATCAAGCTATCAAAAGTGGTGATACCTTGCCCAAATATGTATCTGTGGTATGGATGTCGCAACCCCCTATAAGTATGCCGACCTGCTCTCGCTCACTGGGTCGATCCCACATCTGAGCTGCTTTGTCACGAAACCTTTTCAGGTAGCTAGTGAACCCTTCATCAGAATGTAGCCTTGTTGTCTCTAACTCTCGTCGAGTTAGGTCCACCTCAGTATTGTACGAATACTGGTGGGAGAAAGCCTTCATCATATCTTCCCAAGTATGGATTGAAGATGGATCTAGAGCCATTAACCAACGATGAGCAGCACCGGTCAATGAAAACTGAAAAGCTTGCCCCAACTATTCATCTGTGAAACCTCGGGACTTCAGCCGGCCAATGAAAGACCTCAAGTGGGTACGAGGATCTCCTCTACCATCAAACTTATCAGATTTCCACTTGAACTTATCAAGGAGTATAGCATTGGGGGAAAAACATAATCCATCAGTGTCAATGATTTGATCTTCAACTCCTTTCAGATTTCAGATTGTGCGCTCTAGCTGATAAAACTTATCTTGTTGACTCTGATGTGTTCGTCGGGTAGGAGTGGAATCGATTACAACTTGGTCCTCGTCATCAACTACCAAGGTTGGAGGAGTAGACCGATACGGGGAGAATCCAAGAGGATAAAGAGGGTTTGATTGTATAGGAGCATTTGGTGTATGCTCAAGATTCTCTTGTATCCTCATAGTGGCCATCATGTTGACCATCATCTGTTCCAATTAGACCATTAATCTATTCTCCATCGTCTCCCAACTGGACGAGGGATCACCATGCTCACTCATTCTGCTTGAATAGTTGGAACTTTCTGAATTCTCTGATGCGACACTTGACGGAGGCAAAGAAGGAACTTTGACAAGTCTACCGGTAGTGGAATCCCTAACCCAGGGCTCTCTTTCACGAGAAATGGTACCTCGAATGAGTGGGAAAGGTTGAAAGAGTGGAATTTCAGTGAGACCCTCCCCCTAGATTTGAAATAGTGCCTTGAAAAGAAACGAAGTGATGAGATGGTAACAGATAGACTCTCCTTTCTGAACATGACTATAGACAGTAAGCATGCACAACGAGATTTGAACACACAAAAGTTAGTCCAAAAGAGAGTGCCACCAACTCAAAGGCATATTGGAGAAAAGTGCACTCAAATTGGGTGAACTCCCTCATGATAAACCAATCAAGGTGGTTTAAACAAGAATTTCCATGCAGGCAATACTACCTTGAGATAGTTACCCAAAACTTGGTGGTGGATAAATTCGGATCTTCCCCTAACACCGAGACAGCAAATGTGGAACCTTTACCAGGTTGAGATCTACGCCACATTGGATTGATTATCGAGGAGTAGGCATCACCCTATAGTTCCAATCTTGTGGTGTGGACGTAAAAACCAACACTGATGTAGTTATAAACACTTGTGCCCTAATGTTAAAGTCAAATCCTTATTCATCTGTCAATAGATGGGAGACTGACACTAGTAGGATTGGCTATAAAGGAATTCCGGAATGGACCGCAGACAAAGTATAGTTAATTGTGGCGCTCCTACGCATTGGGTCTATGTTCAGTACATGATGCATGCATAGGGTAGGCTATAGGACAGAAAAGGTCACCCTTGACAGAACCGATATACCTATCGCTTGTATGTACGAAGCGAGTCGAGGGTACGTGGTTCCTTTGATATACCAAAGGTACGATATCAAGGGCTATGGCTTCGCCGCGGATTACCCATGACTACACATGGGTTCCAACAACTAACCACGAGGTTGAGTGATTCCATGCAGTGAGTGTGTGCATGAATGTGATGCAGGAAGTGGCTATCATCCGACCTCAGAGTACTTAGTATGATGTGCCCCACCTCCCCGGGGGTAGAGGCACAACAGGGAGTACCCTCGTCGTTTGATTTCACTTCGAGCATGATGCATGATGCAGTCAGTATAATCACAATTATGTACAACACAATAAGTTTACAACAAAGTGTGGTCAAATCAGAAGTCTGATAGTCCCCAGTGGAGTTGCCACTGTAGGTGCAGCGGACGGATGGTCGTTGGCGTGCACCCGGTGGGAAAGAAAGAAAATGGGAAAATGGGAGTCGCCACCTAGATTTAGGGTCTAGGACCCATGAATGGTACCCCTCCTTCGCAGAAGGGGCACTAAATTAACTCCAATGACTCAATGGATGGTCTGCCCCAGATCCCTGGGTAAGTGTCAAGTTATGGGCTGGGAAGGTGTTAGGCACCCAGCAACCGCCCGGCCAACGGCCGGTCTTCCTAGACCAAACTCTGTTGTGTACTGTTGTTTTATACATATTATGCACCTAATTAAACTAATTTTTTTGTAGATTTTTGATTAACTTGATTGAAATTTATGAACCTAATTAGGCTAATTAAGATTAATATTTTAATCCTAATTACTATCACTAGGCTAGATGATTATGTACATTATGCATCCTAGTTAAGCTAATTAATGGGTTTTACCTAAATTAGAAAGCCTAACTCTATGGTCAAAAACATAGTTGACTGTAAAAAGAAAACCAAGTTTAATTATATCATGGAGAAGGACAATTATATTGATAAGCAAAACAGCTTATAGGCCAAAATAGCCAAAATAGCCACAATTACAAAAATGCCTCTAAAGGGCCAAAATATGTACAGAGGCATGAAATCATATTTAAATGCTGTAAATAAGCAAAACATGATTAAATAACATTAACATCATGCATTTAGATCATCAAGAGCACATGAAATGGCAAGGAAATGTGGGGTGGTAAAAATTACCAAAATGCCCCTGTTATGGCAAACATGTAGAAAATGCATGATAATTCATGAAAATGCTGACTTATGCTTAAAACATGTTTATTAAATGTTAAAACATGCGGCAAAAGTAACAGGAGCCTTTTCGGGGTCCTAAACAAGGTTTGGTCGCAAAATGACCAAAATGCCCCTAAGGGCAAAATGGTAAAAGTGTCAAAAGACACTTAGAATCATTGTAGGCATCGAAAGTGATGTTAAACATCCTAAAATGACTGAACACACCAAATGATATTTCCAGAATGATAGTCTGGGCCCGCGTTTGGTAAATTACCAAAATGCCCCTAGAGGGCGCAAATGACTTTGTATGCATATCTATCAAGCATGATGGTCACATATGCATATGAAAACATCCTAAACCATTCTAAAACAGTATGTCATTCATAAAAACATTTTTTTCTTATTTTTCCAGAATTTTTCATTATAATTAGAAAAATGACATTTATACCCCTAAATGAGGTGGGAAATGTATAAAAACTATCAAACATGCATGTCAGTGGATAATGATTCCATAAAATCAAGCATGATGAAATATGCATTCCATAATTTTTTTGTGAATTTTTATGCATTTATATTATTTTTAATATTTTTTGAAATACTAAAAAAGAAGGGAAAACAAAGAAAAATACAAAATCCCCATCACAGATCCGAATTGGATCAAACCAGAGCCCATTCCCACTAATCAAAACATGATATTTAACATGGTCATAACACTTTTGTCCAAATACCCACCCACATGTTCAGATTTTACATAATCCAAAATTCTTCACAGGGGCAAAAATATCACAAAAACAATGATTTGGAGCTTCAGAAAATCAATGAATATCAAACATAGTGGTAAGCATCATCCCTGAAAATTTCATAATTTTATCACTCTTGAACGTTTTTTAACATTTTTATAACTAACAAACAACCTTTGTTGTAAAGAAAATCAAAACAAATGCTTAAAAATAAGTAAAATATATGGGAAAATACCCTTGAAGCGTGGAAGTGCCTAGGCTCAGCTTGAGTAACCTTGTGTGACCGTAAATAGTCGCCAGAAACCTCCAAAAGCTGCTCCAAGTGTGGTTGCTCCAAATGGCAAGAGTGGTGAAGAAGGGGTATTTACGGAATTTTATATCAGTAATGAAGCATAACCTATGGATGAGAAAACCATGTTTGGAAAGAGGGGATCAAGGACTGCGTGAAGGTAATTTTTCACTAATTTTTCTCCGTCCCTAGACCCTACAAATGGCCTCCTATTTATAGGAGAAAATCTGTTCGAGGAAAGGTCTCAAAGACCCTTGGGGCCTTAATGGCTGGGGATAAGGTGAGTGATGGGCTCGCTGGGCTTGCGTGTGCTTAGGCCTGCTGGGCAGCCTAGGCCGGTGCAGCCTTACCCTGGCTCAGGCAAGTGGGTATGGGGCCATGTGTGGCTCAGCCTAAATGGTGGGGGCTTGTCCCCTGCCGACAGTCCAGCTGGGCCGGGTCAGACTGGGTTGACTCGGTTCGGGTCAACTCAGTTTGCCCCACCTTTTTTTTTTTTATATTTATTTTTTAATAAACCATTTAAAGATTCCATTTTAAAGGTCCACGTTCAAATGCTAATATCTTTAAAACCGAATGGCCGATTTAGATGCACCACATATCGCCGCGAAGGTCTCAACATGTACTTTCCATCCGTGTGGCAGATATGGCCTGATTTTTCCTAAAAATGGCACGGATATTGAGAAAAACACATAAATGGTGTTTCACGCCGATCAAGGTCCAAATGATACCAGAATTACATGAAATTTTACGTGTAAGCACAATATGACCAAATAAAGTTATCCAAATGGTTTCAGGTCAAATCGGGTGGCTCGGGTACCAAGAACCATACCAGGGGCAAAACGGTCATTTTCACAAAAGTTACCCGATTTGGCCGAAACTTTACGTGAAAACTTAATATGACCAAATGAGGTCATCCAAAGTATTTTGGACTAAATCGGGTGGTCCAGATACCGAGAACCGTGCCAAGGGCAAAACGGTCATTTTCATGAAAGGTGTTGGATTTGGGTGAAACTTCAAATGTGAACTTAAAATGGTTAAATACGGCTATGTTAAGGGTTTAGGCTGTATTTGGGACAGTTTGGTTACAAAAGTGGGGTAGGGGTAATTTGGTAATTCTTGTCACTCAGTCACCACACGAGTTACGTTCTTAACCATCATTGCCAAGACATACTTCCAAGGTGTCAAAATGTGGTATCTACAGTAGGCACTGCTCATGGCCAAGCCCGTCCCTTATAGATGAAACATTTCTCTGCAAAATGAGCTAACAAACAGAGGGTCTCGATCACTTGCAATGGTACGTGGAATTCCATGTAATTTGGTGATGTCCCAAGACAAACAAAGCAACAACCACGACACTAGAGAAGGGGCAAGAAAGAGCACAAAAATGTGTGTACTTTATGAGTCGATCCACCATCACCATAATTGTCGATTTGCTATTGGAATTTGGTAGTCCGGTGAATAGATGGGAGCCTTAGAGCGCTCAATAGACCCATCTGCAAGTTCCTTAATTTTATAAACCCATCGGCAGCCAACAATATTGATAGAGAG
Source organism: Telopea speciosissima (assembly GCF_018873765.1). Taxonomy (NCBI): domain Eukaryota; kingdom Viridiplantae; phylum Streptophyta; class Magnoliopsida; order Proteales; family Proteaceae; genus Telopea; species Telopea speciosissima. Next base: position 47,412,698 of record NC_057924.1, read on the forward strand.
AGAGAGAGAGGGACCCACCCACTCTATTCATATTAATAGTTAACCAAGGGCATAACAGAGAAAAATATGAAAAAGAAAAATAAACACAATTACACACCTACCCTCACCATCTCGGTATTAGCCTGGTGCTAATACTGAGATTCACATAATCTTGATTAACACTCCCCCTTATGCTGGAACATAGATGTTAATCATGCCTAGCTTGTTACAAATATAATCCCCTCTTACACTCCCCAAAGGCTTTGTAAAAACATCTTGCTCTCCTGTACGAACATGACAACGAGAAATCAACCTTTGTTGCAGCTTTTCCCAAACAAAATGATAGTCTACTTCGATGTGTTTCATTTTTTCATGAAACACAAGATTCAAAGCAACATGGACAACAACTTGATTATCACCCTCCATAATTGCATAGGAGAATCTTTTGAAAATCCAAGCTCAGTCAATAATTGTTTCACCCACATTAACTCACAAGTAGCCTGTACCTTGATCCTATATTCTGACTCTGCCTGTGCTAGGACACTAGGTTCCCTCCAACAAATGTACAATAACCTATAGTCGACCCTCATGTCAACTGGAGTTCCCACGCCCAATCAACATCCGAAAAACCTTCTATTCGCCCATGCCCATGATTACTATAGAGGAGATCATGTCCAGGAGCCTTTTTGAGGTAACACAAAATATGCACAACTGCCTCCCAGTAAGACGTCAAAGGAGCAAACAAAAACTGACTCACCACATTAACAGGAAAGGCAATGTCAGGCCGAGTCACTGTTAGACAATTCAATTTTCTAACTAGCCTCCGATACTTCTCAGGATCACCTAAAACATCACCATCATCAGCTGTAAGCTTTAAATTGGGATCCATGGGAGTATAGGTTTAGAGCTTAACATCCCTGTCTCTGAAAGAAGATCAATAACACATTTTCACTGAGAAAACGAAATCCCTTTCTTTGATTGAGCCACTTCCACATCCAAGAAATAACTTCAAATTTCCCAGATCCTTGGTCTGAAATGTTTTTTGTAAATGCACTTTCAAGTTCTCAATACCAGAGGCATCATCTCCTGTAATAACAATGTCATCTACATAAACGACAAGGAATATTTTTCCTGCATCAAAATGTCGAAAAAACACTGAATGATCACTACTACACCGTGTTAGTCCAAATTCTAACAACCAGCCAAACCAACCTGAGGGGATTGTTTTAGCCTATACAATGGTTTTCTTGAGTTTATGAACCAGACCAGACTCCCTCTGAGCAACAAACCCAGGAGGTTGCTCCATATAAATTTTCTCATAAAGATCCCCATGCAAAAAACATTCTTAACATCTAACTGATATAAAGGCCATTGATAAGTAGCAACAAGGGAAATCAAAATATGAATAGAAGTAAGTTTAGCCACAGGAGAAAAAGTATCCAAGTAGTCTACACCATAAACTTGGGCATAGCCCTTTGCCACAAGATGGGCCTTCAAACGGGCTAAGGATCCATCAGGTTTCACTGTCACCGCATGCACCCAACGACAACCAATAGTAGATTTATCTAAGGGTAAGGAACAAGATCCCAGGTCTGATTTTCCTCCAACGCCAACAGTTCCTCATTCATAGCAGCCCTCTAACCAGGAATAGATAATGCCTCTGAATAGACTTAGGAATAGGATGATTTTCAACAGTATTCATACATGAATGGAAGGTAGAAGACAAACTAGAGTAGGACACAAAGTTAGAAATGGGAACTCTGAACACCTTTACAATGAGCAATAGAAATATCAAGATCAGATGAAGGTTCCAAGGAAGAAGAAGTACCTAGTGCAGGCTCAGCAAGAGAAGATGTAGATGGAATAGAGACAGTCGGAATAGGTGGGGCCCATATCCTTTGGTGACGTTAGAACACAATAGGAGGTGTCAGTGATGAGGCAGCCTAAGGAATGAGGTTAATAAGCGACTGAACAACATAAACGGGAAGATCAACATCCAATGCATAAATAGTAAAAGAAGATGCATCGTAAGAGGTGGATTCAAGAAGGAAACATCAGCAGTAACAAAGTAATTTTGTAAGTTAAAAGAGTAACAACGATAACCCTTCTTGGTGTGGGAATAACCAACAAAGAGATACTTAAGAGCTTCAGGATCCAACTTCGAAACACTAGGATGATGATCACGAATGAAGCAAACACTACCAAATACACAGGGTGGTAAAACAAAGGCATAAAAGGAAATAATAAAGAATAAGGAATACCACCATGTAAAATAGAGGAAGACATATAGTTAATAAGGTAATACACAGTCAAAACAACATCTGCCCAAAAAGGTAGCCACTTTCATCTTAAACAAAAGAGATTGGGTGACTTTCATTAAATGCCTATTCTTCCTCTCGGCCATTTATTTTGCTGTGGAGTGTCAGCACAAGAGGATTGATGAACAATACACGTTGAGCCATAAATTCAGTAAAGAGGGCATAAAAATACTCCTTAGCATTATCACTATGAAGAACACGCAAAGGAGTTTGAAACTGAATATTGATTTAATTTACAAATGCACAAAAGATGAAAAATAATTCTGAACGTTTTTTCATTAAATAAAGTCAGGTAATTCTGGAATAGTCATCAACAAAAGTAATAAAATAACGAAAACCTAACTTGAAAATGACTATACAAGGACCCCATAGATCAGAATGAACCAAAGAAAAAGGTTAGTCAGACCGTTTATTGACTCTAAGAGGATAACTCGTATGATGAAGTTTCCTAAACTGAAAAGACTCACAATTTAAACTAGAAAGAGACTGAAACAAGTATCTAAAAATTTCAAACTCTCCAACAAAGGATGACCCAAACCACAATGAATCTGGTGAGGTGACGCCATACTGGAACACGCCATAGATGAAGTGTCCTCAAGTATATATTACCCCCTGATTCACGACATCTACCAATCATCTTCTTCGTCGTAAAATCCTGAATTACACAAGATTCAGAGAAAAAGGTTATAGAACAATTATAGGTTTTCATAAACCTATTCATGGACAAAAGATTAAAAGGAAAGTCAGGTAAATAAAGAATGGAAGATAAGGACGAAGAAGATGTAACATGAACGGTGCCAGTACCAGTCACTTTAGCTACGAAACCATTAGCTAAAGTAAACACTAGACGATGATTCATGGAAGGACAAAATTCTACTTGAGACACCAATCATATAATTTGAAGCCCTTGAATCAATGATCCAGGGATGAGAAGTAGCAGTCGAAAGACATACAATGGCATTACCTGTCTGAACAAAAGTGGCAGTTAGAGGCTAGGATGATTGAGATAACTAAAACTGGGTAAAACGAGCATACTCCTCATCAGACATCATCACAGTCTTACCCTCAGACTATGGAGATGAAGAAATAGCAGACTTAGTAGTAGCAACAGAATTGGCAAACTGTTGCTAAGGTGGTTTGCCATGAAGTTTCCAATAAAAATGTTGGATATGACCTCGGAGACCACAATGGTGACCAGTCTTCACCGAATTTGGATTATTAAGAGCAATCCATAACCAGCCTAAAGACCACTACTACCACCCCTATTACTATTGCCACCAGTACCAGCCCCACTATTGGGTCCCGGATTAGGTAGAAAAGAAGCCAAGGCTGATGTATCCACTGAAGCAGAACTCTCACAAGAGACACAGAACTTGGGAAAATGTTTTTGATAGTGTGGCTATCTTGATACCACCACGAATTTGAGAACGGACTGAATCAAACCCTTTCCCAAGTCCTAAAAATTCCATGACAACGAGCTGCTCTCATTGACTTTGCATTTGTTCCACATTAGAAGTGATAAGAAGTAGGGATCTCAGCTTATCATACATCCTCTTGAAGTCAAAGAAATACTAGGTCAAAGGGCGACCCTTTCGATCAGACCGATAAAACTCTTGAGACAGATCATAACTGCGAGAAAGGTTGTTCTGTCCAGAATGCAGAACATTAGGATACTCCCACAGTTCCTTAACAGTGTCAATGTGAGTCACCAAATCAACAATTTGGTTATCCATAGAATTCAACATTTGTCCAAAGATTCTTGCACGAATAGTATCTCACAAGTATCATCATCTGGTTTAATTTTCAATAAATGATCCTGCGGATCACGTCTAGTCAAAACCAACTTAACAATTTTCTTCCATTGGTGAAAGTTGGTAATCCCCTCCAGCTTCTTTTTAGTAATACGATTTGATGATGAAAATAATAGCTCAGTCACCACATTCTTCGATCGTTCAGACTTTATTCACAGCCAAAGGATGGAGTGAAATTACAATAAAAGATGAAAAATTTTGGAAAGTCGATTCTAAAAACCCTTACAAAAATCGATCTCAAAAACTTAAACTAAAAGGAAAATCTGCCTATACAGTAGCTTCTGAAAAATCTAGCAAGCTCCAAAAACTCTAGCAAACTCAAAAATTGATTCCAAAAGCCCAACAAAAATAAAATCGATTAATCACCCTGGGAAAAATCGATCTCAAAACCTTAACAGGGTGTTGCGGATATTAGATCTTCAAGTTCCAGTGTAATTGTACACCCCTTCAAACAAAAGACAAAAGGCGCAAAACTCCAATCTGAAATGAACACTTCAATGCCGATAGATGTCTTGAGAAAAGAGAAGAAAATAATCAAGGAGAGCTGTAACAACGCTTATAGCTCTGATACCATATAAACAATGAGAAAGAGAGAGAGAGTTGGGAGTCACAACTAAACACAATTACACACCTACTCTCACCATCTCGGTATTCGCCTAGCGCTAATACCAAGATTCACATAATCTTGACTAACAAAGGCATTACGGTTTTCTAGTGCCATCCCTGGAGCGGGTGATCATTGGGTGTGACTGAGTACTTGGTATGGAAATTGGTAATGGGGCATAATCAGGGGGGACAAAGCAGGGACTAAAAGGTCAACAACTAAGGGGATACCTGGAGAATAGTCTGACGAGGGAGAGGATTCAGACATAGGGGAAATTAAGGATGGGGGTGATGGTGGCGAAAAAGACAATGGAGAGGATTCAGTAGCTGAAGATGAAGATGGTGGAGACGATAGGAACAGTGGTAGAGTGGTAGGTGCGCCCGGTGAGGAGAGACCTGTAGAGATAGAGTCCGAAGAACTTACAGTAGAGTTTTGAGAGGCAAAAGGAAAAACTACTTCATCGAAGAGGACATGACGAGATAGATATATACAAATAGAGACAAGATCGAGACATCGATAATCTTTATGAGTATTACTGTAGTCAAGAAAAACACATCGGTTTGATTTTTTTATCAAGCTTATCTTTGTGAATGGAACCAAGATAGGGATAACAAGGACACCCAAATACCTTAAGATGTGCACACTCTACAGGGGACCCAAACAAGATCTCATGAGGGGAGCGATTGTCCAGCACAGGAGTCGGAAGTCGATTGATTAGGTAAACTACAATAGCAAAGAAATCAAGATAGAGATGAAGAGGGTAAATGAGCCTGAAAGCTGAGAGAGAGTGTTTGCTTTTTCCTTCTTGACAAGCTTCACAAATAGATGCATTGGATAGACTTAGACAAATAATTACTTTTATACACAAGATTAGAAAGGACATGAGAAGAAGGGTGACCAAGGCACCATGCCATAACACAGGTGAAGCTGACTTTGACCAGACTAAGGCACACGCAGTTGAAGCTACAAAGGGACAACCTGGGGAAGCACAAGATTGAGCCTGAACATCCTTGGACTCCATATGCTGGCAATCGATAGAGGTTGTTTTCAACTGGACCATCTAAATTTATCCTCCCCGTGCAAAGATCTTTGATCGAGTAGCCCCAAGGAAAGTATTGAAAGACACAGAAATTATCACGAGTGAGTTTGGCAACAGATAATAAATTTTCTTTAAGAGTGGGAACATTAAAATTATTAGACAGAGATAATGAAGAAGAGAGAGTGGATAGAAGACCATTACCAGCATGCTCAATATTTAATGCATTACCACTGCCGACATAGACCTGGTCATTGCTAGAGTAAGGACTGGATTGGTTCAAAAGTGATGGATTGGCTACTATATGACTGGTTGCTCCAGTGTCGGCAATCCACTGAGAGGACAAATGGTCGGAGAAGGCATCAGATGAGCAATTGGCAATAAGGTGCATACCAGCAAAGTTAGTGGCTAGGGATTCTTGCTCATGAAAGGGACGATCACTACGCCTGCTGGAATCACGAAAATCTCGAGAGTCGCGATTGTACTCCCCGACCATTTACAAATTTGACAAGTGCTGGAATTTCTGTTATTAGTCCAACCATCACGAGATTGAGTACCACAAGAATCACGTCGCTGATTGCCAGGCCAAAAAGTCTTGTGTTGGTGATCCATGATCTGCTACCAGTGACGTTTCAGTAACTTGAAATCCAACTGGAATGGGAGTAGAAGACGTGATATGAAGTTGTTGGACCCACTACTCATGTACAAGGAGTTTTGCACAAAGATCATGATAGGTGGGAAGTTGCTCACGATTCTCAATAACAAACACAAAGGGCTTATGGTCTATATATCATTCTGCAGTCCATTCAAGATTGTTGTGACTTAAACTCCGAGTCGGTAACACGATGACTGAGAGCAGAAAGTTGATCAGTGATGCATTTGATTATGTGATATATGTTTCAGCAGACAAAGTTACATTCCCATTTTGATATTCTGAAGATGATCATGCAATAGACCAAGTCGAGCCTGAGATTGTTGTAGAAAAAGAGTTTCAAGTGCGTTCCAAATATTTCTGGAATTCTGAACACCCAAATCATGTCCACAAGCCGCAGGAGACAGAGTGGCCTTGATGCAACTAAGGAGAAATTGATCTCGTTTCCGCCAAACCTTATATTCTGGATTTGGTAAAGTTATCATTTTTTCAGCATCAGTAACGAGTTGATCCAATGGAGACAACGTGCCATCAACAAAACTGAGATGATTGCTACATACGAGAATGGGCATGAACTGATCTTTCCAAAATAAGATAGTTTTCAGAATCCAGTTTGACAGAGACATGAGAGACACTATTGGTGATAGGAATACAAAAGGAGGGAGTGAGAAAGTAGTAGAAGAAGAAGCCATGAATAAACAGTGAAGGCGGCTGTTTTCTTAGTTTTCTAGTTTGTTTCTTTGGTGGCTCTGATACCATGTAAGAGACCACTATTAGAAAGAGACAGCACACCCTAATCTGGGGTGTTGTGTTATTATATATATGTGAGTATGTCAGTAATAGCCTTTACAATATAAAATCCTAAAACCATTTAGAATAATACCCTTAACAAATGTCCCTATACTTAAATGCTCTATTAGTATATATTGGGTTTCTATTAGTCCAATAGCCAAACCAAAAGATTTCAATCTGACAACTAACATGATCAGCAATTCAGTTACCTCTTCTCAATCACATTCGTTAGAAAAGTTAAAAAAAAAAAAAAAACAGGAGAGTGAATATTAAGATCATATTCTTATTTTTTCTGTGGGAAAATATACAAGTGCTGAATTAGGGATACAAGCAGAAGTTGGCAAAACCTGACGTGGTTGATGTTTTTTTATGAAAAGAAAATTTATTAAAAGACTAGGAATAGTAGTGGTTAACAATCTTGTTTAGAACATCCCCATGAATTTAACTAGTTCTAGCTAAGTTAGCTAAAATATGAGCTACCATGATCTGTTGTTCATGCACTTTAATACAAACTGAAATAAAATTGTATTACCTGAGTCAGTCCAGATTTCAATTTTCCATTGTCCCATTGATAATGCATTGTTGATGTTGATGTTGATGAATATATTCAGACAAAAAGCGAAGAGAGTGATACAACCACTACGTATATGCCACAAAACACTGCCGATGTCATGCAGTCAGCGAATCCTCCAGCGATTTCTTCAGGGCAACAAAATCTTGACGTATGAAATAAAAAAGAAGCATGAATACTCATATCATCTTGATATTTTTTGCATTCAAGATTTTTAATTGGGTTACAAAAAAGAAAAATAAATACTAACAAGCCTCAGTTACTTAATTACTAATTCAATCCAATAGAGTTGTTTGACTAAAAGAAAAAGAAAAAGAAATTCGAAGTACAAGGATGTTCCAAACAACAACAACAACAACAACTCAACCTTATCCCAACTAAATGGAGTCGACTACATGGATCCTTTCAAAACAAAGTAGGGAAAACTGAGATCCACACAAGGAAATGAAAGAGGAATAAAGATTAGAAATGAAGGAATGAGACGAAAAAAATGAGAGGTGGAAAATGAAAAATGAAAAATGAAACTTGGAAGTAATAGGAAAAATTTAACCTATATAATTATTATTTAAATTATCTATAGTCATTACTTTAATATTATAAATGATCAAAATGACTTCAATTATTGTTTCCCATATAGATTATGACTACCATTGAAATTTTATGAATGTCAGCTTCACATAGATAAATAAGTATAATATGAGACTTGGGATATGAATACAAAATGAAGTGACCATACTAGAATACACCCCATGGGCATAAACAGTTCAATAAAAAATCTCAAGTACAATAATCCTAATGGATTTGTTATGATTGGCATTTTTAAGAGCCAGTTTATTTCTAATTCCATAGAGCGCTCAATGATCATATAAATTGTATGAATATGAACTAGAAACACAACACTGACTTGTCCTGTTCTTTTATATTTATGGAGGCAATTTCCATTTTAATACTTCGCAGTAGCATAGCTAATCTATTTGTAAAAGCAATTGACCAAGCTAGCCAGAACTCTTGATACAATTATTACCTACCATTGGTTGTCATATACTTGCGTAGAAAAAAATTGATGTGTGACATAAAACTACTATGTGATAAGAATCTCAGGGAGGAATTCTTCAATTTGTTCATGATATGCATATCCATACTATGCTAACAATTCTCATAAAAAAATGCTAATAATAATGATAACGCTTAGTTACCAAGTGGTGGGGTAGAACTTGGTTTTATGAGGCTGTTAAAAAAGTGGTGTCATTAGCAATTATATTTTTATGCATATACCACTATATATTAGAACTGTTGGAAAATATTATGAATAGATCAATGTGTTGAAGATTTGGCCATTTAATTTAAGGCAATTTTCTAATCAGCAAACCATGTAAGGGTTGTCTCAGATCGGGACACCTAATTCAGCCATGTGGAATTGTCAAATCGCAAGTCAACTATTGGGACACCTATTGGCATGAATTCCCCATGTATGTTCAGCATACCTCTTATATTCAAACCAGTATTAGATCACTATTAATTTTTCAATGCTTTGTTTTGTCACATGATAAACTCCACATGAAAGGCTTCTTCACGGAGAACTCCACACCACAAATTCTTGAGATAAGATAGAATCCCACATAGAACACACTAGTAATTTGGAGAACAAGATTTAAAGTGAGAGAGATAGAACTCAATGTTACAAGAATGCAATTAGGGTTAGGGGGCTAAAGTCAGGGGTATATATAATCAGCCCCCTTCTCATCTGTATTCCTAAAAGGAAATATGACTCATAAGGGGGAGGGCCGCCTCAAGTGACCAAGTTACTCACCCAAGTGGGTGTAGCCTGTGCAGCTGCCCCATAGGTGGGTGCCCCAAACCCGAGTACAACCTGGTTCGGTTAACAGTTTCAAAAGTTCTTGCTAGGTCAATTGGTTTTACAATTACATTAGCTACACTACATTGGAGTATTAGCATAGAAATTGCCTCCATTAATATAAAAGAACAGTACAACTTGTTGTGTATCTAGTTCATATTCTACCATTTATATAATCATTGAGCGCCATACTAAATCTTAAAAATGTCAATCCTAACAAATCCATTAGAATTAGGGGTGCAAGTTTGGCCCTATCGGCCTGAACTTGCTCTGGCCTGCCCGAGCCCAAACAGGGCTTGGGCTGAGATATTTGGCCCTGAAGGTGGATCAGGGCTGGAAATTTTTGGCCCTGAGTCAGGGTTGGGTCGGGTCAAGGTTGAGAGGCCTCGGGTTAAGCTCGGCTAGGCCCAGCCCGACCCTATTTTAAGGTACTATAAAATATATATTTATGTTATAAACTTTAAACTTCACCCACATTTTGTTATATAATATAATATATATGAAGACAATAAGTGATATAATACATTTTATTACAATGTTTTTTGGTTATATAATACATTTTTTACGTGAAATTGATAATTTTCTTCCCGGCCCATTCCAACCCATGTATTTCTTTCCCCTTCATGATCAGGGTCAATTAGGATCAGCCCGGACCGACCCTGAGGGCAGATCAGGGTTGGATTTTTCTGGCCCTGAGTCAGGGTCGGGTCGGGCCTGAGCCCAGCTAAGGGGACTTAGGGTTGGACTAGGGTTCTATAAAGCCTGGCCAAACCCGACCCTATTGCAGCCCTAATTAGAATTACTGTACTTAAGTCATTTGTCTGAATTGTTTATACCCGTTGGGTATATTCTAGTATGGAAACTTCATTCTGTATTTATATCTATAGCTAGTTTCATATTATTTTGATCAATTATAATATAATATAATGACTATAGCGGATTTAAGTAATCATACTGGTAAAAAGTTTCATTAATGGAGATTCATAAAAATGATGTACAAAAATATGATATATCCAAGTACACTAAATATATTTGCTTAGCTAGGGGAAACTAATACATTAATTTTATGGTAAATTACATGACCTCCCTTGAGTTTTGCGTTAAATACTTCCTTCTCTTGTGTGAAGAAAATATACACTAACCTCCCCTGACAATTCAGACTTTGTAACACTACAGTCCACTCTTCACATCCCGTTAAGGCATCCCGTTAATTGCTGATGTGGAATTTTCTTAAAATTTTAAATGGCAAAACTACCCTTACTAAGATGTAAACTTACAAGACTGTCCTTCTTCTTCTCCTCTGTGTGACACCATCCGCCAAATGTGTAGACATGATCCTCTGCTGCCGGCTACTGGCGGCCTCACACAGACAGGGCATGGACCCACCCAGGCAGGGTGCTTGGGTAGTTGTGGGCGGTCATTTCACCCTTGCCTATTTGAGGCTTGAGGCTTGGCTGCCCAGCAGCAGAGGATCCAAATTAGAATTTTACACCTCTCACTTAGTCGTTTGTTGGTTGGTTTTAGCTTTCTAGAAGTTTGGTTTCTCAGGTAGCGTAGCAGATGAACGCAATATGAACCACAGGAACAGGTGACAATGGGAACAATAAAAGACTAGTCCCAATTGGGAGAACTGTAAGAGATTCAACTACCCTATTGGGTTTTCAACTAAAAATTTCGTCTCTCCAATCTGTCTCCTCAAAACCCACCAAAGATCTGAACCCTTTCGTGGTTTCTTACCTCACAAGATCAAGTGGGCTCTCATCCGCAGCTGCAATCCCTGCATCCAAGAAGGTAAATTTTGAAACCTCAGACAGACCAGACTCTGTTCTTACCCTTTTTAGAAACCATGGATTCATTAAACTCAGATTTCAAATCTAATCAAGAAACAACCGTGTTTGCTTGTGGCCAATCCTGCGAAGACCCTTCTTCCCAAACTTGATTTCTTCCATTCCTTGGGCATTTCATGTTAAATGGTAAACACCAGGATTTTGGAGATATATTAGCTTACTTTCCACTGAATGAGGATTGGCGACGATGTGGGCTGCTTGGTTGTCACAATAAAGGGAGATAGGGAGAGTGCAGACAAGGCCAATGTCACAAAATAATGAAGTGAATGTGAGTTCACAAGTGGCATTGGCCATGGCACGGTACTCTGCATCCACCGAGGAGCGGGAGATAGTGTGTTGTTTCTTAGTCTTCCAAGAGACTAAGTTAGACCCCAGAAGTACACAGTAACTGGTGGTGGAGCAACATGTCATCGGACAACTGGCCCAATTTGAATCACAGTAAGCCTGGGGCTGTAGATCGAAATCAGCTGAAAAGTAAAGACCCTGTCCAGGAATAGACTTCAGGTAACGAAGTAACCGGTGAGTAGCATCCAGATGAGGTTGGCGGGGTTGGTGCATGAATTGGCTAAGGTTCACTGCCTGGACAATATCAGAGCGGGTAACAGTGAGATAAATCAACCGACCCACTAAGCGGCGATAGGATGAAGGATCGGATAACAGGGCACCCGTATTGATAGTGAGGTTCAGATTCTGTTCCATAGGGGTGCAAGCTGGGCAAACCCCAGTATAACCACTGTCCTCTAGAATATCAAGAACATATTGCCGTTGACAGAAATAAAGGCCCTTGGGGGAAAGAGCAACAACCTTAATTCCTAAAAAAAAACTTCAGTGGCCCAAGATCCGTGATGTGAAATTGAGCACAAAGCATGTCTTGTACCTGATGAATAAGAGATGAATTTGAACCGGTGATTACAATATCATCAACATACAAGAGGACGAATGCGGTTTTGCCAACCCATCGTAATATGAATAAAGAATGATCAACCGTGGAATGAGTGAACCCATAATCACAAAGGGATGCTGAAAACTTGGAAAACGATTGTCGTGAGGCCTACTTAAGGCCATATAAAGTTTTATGTAGGTGACAAACCATGGTCTCCCCCTTTCGACGATAGTCGGGGGGAGGCAACATGTACACCTCTTCATCGAGATTACCATGTAAGAAGGCATTATTGACGTCCATTTGATGAAGAGGCCAGCCTCGAGCTGCGGCGATTGCAAATAAAAAATGGACAATGACAAGCTTCGCTACTGGAGCATAAGTGTCATGGTAATCGACACCTTTAAGTTGAGTGTAAACTTTGACCATAAGTCGCGCCTTGTAGCACTAAATAGAACCATCATATTTTCTCTTAATTTTATCTACCCAGTTTGAACCAATGGCTTTCTTGCCTAGGGGAAGAGGGGCAAGTGACCGTGTAGTATTAGCAGTCAAAGCTGCAATTTCTGTCTACATGGTGGCACGCCATTCTACATATTTCATGGCTTCAATGAAATTAGTAGGCTCATCAAGAGAAATAATAGATGTGAGAAAAGCTAAATGGGAATCTTTGAAACGATCTTATGTTAGAAAATCGCAAAGGGGATGGGGTGTAACCGAGCCTATAACTGTTGAAGACGATGGCGATGGGATAAAAGAGCATTCGTAATCCTTTAAATAACCGGGGTGTTGCTTTTGGGGCTGGGGGTGGGTTGGGAGGCGTGGTTAGGTGAGAATGGCTTAAAGAAGCAGTAGGCACGGTGGATGGGGTGGGTGAAGGAGCAGGTTCTGTTGGAGTAGGTTTAGTGGTGAGATTCGATATAGGGGTGGGAATGGTAAGGTGATCAAGAGGGTGGGTATCAAGCTGATCAAGTTGGGGTAAGGGTAAGACGGGCGTGGCGGGGGTATTTGGGTGGGTAACATGGCATAGGGAAAGTGTTTCATGAAAAACAACATCACAGCTAACATAAACTTTCTTTGATATAAGATCTAGCACATAGTATCCCTTCTGACCACGAGGATAGCCAAGAAAAATGCCCGGTGAAGCTTGTTTGTCAAATTTGTGGTGGACAACGGGGTTACGCCCAAAAACTATACAGCCAAAAACACGGAGGAGATTGAGACGGGGTGGTTTGTGGTGACGTATTTCAAACAGAGATTTATCATGTAGGGCGCGGATGGGTAATCGATTGATTAGATATGTGGCAGTTAAAATACACTCACCCCAAAATTCCAAGGGAAGGTTGGATTGAAAACGCAAAGCCCGGGTAACATTGAGGAGATGGCGGTGTTTACGTTCAACCACCCCATTTTTTTGGGTTGTATGAACACAACTGGACTGTTGAATGACACCCAAAGATTGAAAAAACTGATTTCTAGTTGTGTTAAAAAATTCTAGTGCATTATCAGATCTAATACACTTTATGAGACCCTGGAATTGGAAGTGTATCATGGTGAAAAAATGGGGTAGTAAATGATTGACCTCTGATTTTATGGTCATTAAAAAGACCCATGTGCTATGGGAAAAGTCGTCAACCATGGTGAGATAATAACGGGCACCAAACAAAGACGGGGTGTGATAGGGACCCCAAATATCAACATGTAGTAATTCAAAACAACATGTACTAGTAATAATACTAGAAGAAAATGGAAGCCGTGATTATTTAGCCAATGTACAAACGGTGCATGTACACTTCTTAGAAATATAAATAGTAGAGTCAATATTACGAAGATGGGGTTGGGAAAAAGAACTAGGGTGTCCCAAACACTAGTGCCATAAATCAAAGTGTGCCCCTGGAGATGCTGCAGAAATGAATGGTGAAGTAGGAACGACTTCAAGAAAATAGAGGCCACCTTTTGTCTTACCCGTCGCTATAATCTTCTTCGATTGAAGGCCTTGGGAAACACAAGCATTACAACTGAAGGAAATCATAATATTAGAGTGGGCAGTCAATTGACTAATGGAAATGAGATTGTATCGAAAAGAGGGGACAAGCAAAACGTTGTCTCAGGAAATATGGGGGTAAGAGATACAGCCCCTAGGTGAGTCACGGGGGCTTGAGAGCCATCTGGTAATGTAATAGAAAATGAGGCTTTGTGGGCCTTGATCATGGTAAATAATGAGGCATCAAAAGTGATATGTTGGGTGGCACCAGAATCGAATATCCATGTACAGAATGTAAAGAAACCGGTTTACCTGCCATGTTCACAAGTGGATTGTTACCCGATGGAATCAAAGTAAGGAGGTGCTGGAGTTGAGCAGCCGTGAGAGTTGGGGCAGAAATCGGGTCGGTGTTTTAGAACCGCTGCGCTCCTTCCACCAATCGGGATACCCATCTTCTTAAAACAACGAGACTCCGAATGTCCATCTTTGCCACAATGGTTACAGTGGTAAAATGGTTTGGAGGATGGAGTGGAACGAGTGGTATCTGTTGGTAGATGAGTAGCAGCCATAGCAGCAAAATCAGGGACAATCGAGCGGGCATCAATAATAGAACGCTGGCATTCCTCTTGAAGAAGCAAAGAGTAAGCTTTGTTAATGGTACGTAATGGTTCCATGAGCAAAAGCTGACTGCGATCAACAGTATAGGTATCGTTCAAGCCTTGTACAAAATCTATGAGATTGTTTTCATCATGAACGGTCTGCAAAGTAGACATGGCGCCACAAGAACAGGAGGGAAGCACTCAATGAGAGAGTAATTTGTCGTGATAGTCCTTTATTTTTGTGTAATAGGTGGATATGGAACCGGTGCCTTGAGTATGTGTAGAGATGGCCCGACGAATCTCAAAACTTCGTGGGGCATTCTTCTGGGAAAACCAATCATGAAGGTCGGCCCACACGTACTTGGCTGAATCGATCCAGAGGATACTACGAGCAATCGAAAGGGTAGTCAAATGGACAATCCATGAGCGCAACATGTTGTTGCAGCGTAACCAATGAGGAAGATCCGGTGAGTCGGAACTGGGTTTGGCAAGCGAACCATCTAGAGACGGCAATTTGTTCTTCGCCTCCAAGGCCATTAGCATACACTGATGCCAGGTGGAATAATTATTCCCATCAAGAAGAGGGGTTACCAGGGAGGAACCTAGTTGATCGGATGAATGCAGAAAATAAAATGAAGAGATGGGAACCATGGAAGCCGTGGAAGTGGTGGGAAGAGTAGGATCACCCATTTAAACGATGGAAGATCCTCAAGACCTAGGCTAATACCATGTTAAATGGTAAACAGCAGTATTTTGGAGATATATATACAAATTGCAAGGATCAATTAGACTTGATCTGCTGCCTAATCTAATGCTAAGATTGAGGATATACAATCATTCTTTACTTATATGGGTACATGGATGAGGTGGAAGGTAGGGTTGTAAATGGGTAACCGAAAATCCGAATGCGATCCGCATCCGTATCCATTTAGGGGCATCCGTATTCGTTTAGAGATATCCGGACAGAAATCCGAATACTCCGATAAAAATCCGAATCCGAATACTTAATTATAAAAAATTAAGTACATAATGATCTCTAGGGTTTTTGAAGATTTAACAGGTTCTAGAATATGAGGAAAAGATAATCATGATCTAAAACTATGGATTGAGAGCGAATTGTATCCACTAGGGGGAGGAAGGTTCAGGTTACACAAGGTAGAAGTGTAAATGGATGGCTGAAAATCTGAATTCGATCCGCATCCGAATCCATTTAGAGGTATCCGTATTCGACCAAAAAATATCCGAATCCGATTACATCCGATCTGTATCCGAGCCGAATCCGATCCTTTTATAGGCCTAGTGGAAGGATAAGGTGGTGAGATGGAATGATAATATTTCAAGTTGTAACCTTTCCAAAATCGTCTCAGGCGACCCGGCGATATTGTACTCTAGCTTAAATAACCAAATCATCCCTTGTTTTAATTTCCTCAAGAGTTTAGTTGGGAATGTTGATAACGTTATTATTGCTCTAAAATATCAAATTTGTTTCCTCAAATGCGATCTAGAGAATTTGGCTCGCAATATTGCAATCTTGCGAGAAAATGGAGTCTATGAGTCTAATATTGTGATGCTACTAGCTAAGTATCCCAGAAGTATGATACCTGGAAGTGATCTTTTTAATGAGATTGTGGAGGAAATTAACCCTTCTGCAACATCATTTTTGATTGCTATTCATGTGTTTGCATCAATGACCAAATCAACATGGAAGTAAAAATTGGAGGCCTATAAGAGATGGGGTTTGCCAGAGGGTGAGATTGTCTTGGTGTTCAGATTGTATCTTCGGCTTATGACATTTTCTGAGAAGAAGATAATGAGTCAAACGGACTTCTTTGTAAAAAGAATGGGTTTGAAATTAACAGATATTATGAAAAACTGGGTAATTCTGGGAGGATGGTGCAGGTAGCGATGGCGAGGCTGCAATGGCAGGTGTGAGGTGATGGGGCAATGAGCAGTTGCGTGCTTGGTGCTGACGGTTAGCAGAATGTAGACTGTAAATGGATTGCACCAAGTGATAGGTGCTAATGAGGAAGAAGAAGGAGGAGGTTACCGTTAGCAATGTTAGTCGAATGGGGTTGACCGTATATTTTGGAAACACAGGAGAAGATCGTGCATTTAAGGCAAAACTCAGGGGAGGTCGATATAATTTACCCTTAAATTTTATTGTTTGGAACATTCTTCTGCTTTGAATTTCTCTTTATTTTAGACAAGCAATTCAATTGGACTGAATTAGTAAATAACTAAGATTGATTAGTATTTATTCTTCTTTCTATAAACCATTCAAGCATCATTTGGATCCAAAAATTATCAGAATGATATATAGTAGTAACATCTTTCTTTCATACCTCAGAAATGTGATGTTCTGATGGATTCACTTGCGGGCTCTCCAACTGCATGTCTAGATTTATTTGCTGACCCTGTTCAGTGGTTGTATCACACTCCTCGCTTCTTGTCTGAATATGTTCATCAACCACATATTAGTATGTTAACTTTGGCTTGTATCCCTAATTCAACACTTGTATTTTCCCACACGGAAAAGAAGAATATAATCTTAACTTTCATTTTTTTTCTAGAACATTTGAAATGCAATCGATGAACAACATAATTCATTAAAAAAAAAAAGTTTTAAGTTGTTACTAACATTAACATGGGACTAGAAACATATATTATTGCAAAAAAAATTTTATGCTGATTTTTTCTTTTAATTGATACATGAAGTAGCATTGTAGGTAAAATATCATATTGCATTCAATCTAAATATAGTTGTACAATAGATACACTATTCATAGAAGAGCTATGTGTAGCATAATATATACAAAATGCTCTAAAAATGAAACTCAACTATTTTTTTTGGTATAAAAAATCAACTACTATACAATGAAGGGAACAACACTCGTTATAAAGAAAAGGAAAGAGAATTGCTTTGTATTTACTGCGTCAAATTCACCGTGCCCAAAGTCAATTAACCATGTTTGGTTAGATCATTTTGCTCTAACTTTTTTCTTTTTTATGAACATTTGTTCTAACTTAATGTCAATACTTTTTTACATAATAAACGAGAGTTGTATGTAAGAAGTTGTAGCCATTTTTAATTGTCTTTGTTTTATTCTTAAAAGTTATATAATGTAGTATTTAATGCAGGGGTAATTTTAAAAGTTATTTAATGTAGTATTTCATACAGTGCTAGTTCCAAATAATATTATTTAGGCCACTGCTGGAAAAATGTTAAATTTGAGTTATAGTATATGTACATTCAAGGTCATATAAGATAGATGGAAGTTACAAGAGAATATAACAATATAAACTATGAGGTATTCTACACTTTGCTGCTACCATATAAAATAATAAATAGTTTCATGCGATTAGCAAAAAAGCACTATAAAAAGGCAGAATAAAAGATATACGTAGAAGTTATTATACAAAAAGTCATTACCATAACAACTAAAATAATTTACTACACAAGATAATAGAAATTTGTAAATCATAAATAAGAACAACACTCTCAGCCTTATCCTAACTTAATGGGGTCGACTACATAGATCCAAACAAAACACAGTAGGGGAAGATGAGGAAAAGAGGGATGGAAAAATAGATGAGAAAAGAAAAATGACTATGAAAGAAAAAGAGTAAAAAGAAAAAAAATGAAAGATGAAGGATTGAAGTAAGAGGAAAGAGACACAACCCAGCGAGTCAGGGGAATCTCAACTAAATGGGGTCTGGTACATGAAACTTTGCCTTCTACACAATGCATATCCTTCCTCACAACTTCTCGCGCTCCTATGGTCATCTTAGGCCTGCCCCTAACTCTTTTAGATCCTTCAATCGAAATAATATCACTCCCCCTTACTAGGGTGTTCCTAGGCCTCTGTTGCACATGACCATAGCAACCATCAAACAAAAACAAACTAAAATAAAAACTTGTAACAAAATCATATGTTGAAGCATATCAACTAAATGGGGTCTGGTACATGACACTTTGCCTTCTACACAATGCATGTCCTTCCTCACAACTTCTCCTATGGTCAACTTAGGCCTACCCCTAACTCTTTTAGGTCCTTCAATCGAAATCATATAACTCCTCCTTACTAGGGTGTTCCTAGGCCTCCGTTGCACATGACCATACCAACCATCAAACAAAAACAAACTAAATAAAAAATTTGTAACAAAATCATACGTTGAAGAATATTAGAAGTAAGTGTACAACAATAACTTAGCCTTATCTCAACTAAATGGGGTTGACTACATGGATCCTTGCCCTCCAATTAGAGCATATGTGTAAATCATAAATAACGCACAAAAAAAGCTTACTAAACTAGAGTCTCTAATATATGATATATTAAGTCTAAGAATTTACTAAATTTATTGTTATAAAATAAAAAAATTAAAAAATAAAAAATAAAAGAAAAGATAAATGGAAAAGAAAAATACCAAAGAGAAAAACCCTTATTTTGATCAATGATGTTTAGAAGCTAGAACAAGTTGTCCATTTGTCATCTCATGGACCCTATGTAATTATTTATAAACTAAGAGGTAACTACATTTGTTATGAATTGAAGATCAAAGTTCAAAGTAATTTTCCTTAGAGAAAACTATTCCTGGTATTGTTAGTACAAATCAAAAACAAAAAAAACCAACACACCAAAAGAGGGGAAAAAAAACTGCTAACAGGCCAACAACTCATCACCTTTAGGTTGGATATGGAAATTTTTATAGTTAAGATATGATCAAGTCCAAACCCTATCCAATATGGCTGTATAAAAAAAATTCGCTCTCCATTAACAAATAAGGATAGTTGAGTTATGTGCGAAAAATAGTCTATAGAGCAAACCAAAAAACTAAGTAATCTGGCTTACTGTATATCCTTATAATAAACACTTGGGGATGGTTGAGTTGGGTGTGAAAAATGTAAGGGTATTTATGTAATATCCCTTCATATGTTCTAATATAATCCTACTTGTGTTAATGCCCAGGCTGTAAGGGGCAATCTAGTAATTAGCTCATTTGACCTAAACCCTAGTTTCCCTATATATACTAGCTGGAGGCAGCAGTCTGGGTATTCCAAACTAGATACTCAGGGTGTAATGCTTTAAGTAACCTTGTGCTTAAAACCCTAACCCTAACAAAAAATACTTCTATAAATCACAAATTAAATAATCTGATCCTATGTGGTTTAAGATTGAGCATGGATGATTAGATTATATAGGTGAGATTGTTCCTAGATGGGAAAGAGGGAAGCAAGACGGATGCAAGGAAAGAATGATACATAGAGAAATAGAAAAGTGAAGAGATAGTTGGTTGAAAGGATGAGAAAGAAGCAAGACATTGCTATTAAGAATGAGAAAGAATTGATCAAGCAGATATACCTTCAATATTGAAGCCTTGTGTCGCAGAATTCAATCCTTTCTGGAGTTCATCATCGATCTAATTCATATGTCTAAGAAGTAAATATAAATTAGACCGATGAACTTAAATCAAATAAGCATTGCTAATGAAGACATATATATATATAGGAACGGTTAAGATCTGTCGACATCTTCTAGTAAATGGTGACAATTAATTATGAGATTCTGTTATAAATAAATCTAAAGATATCCCTCCAAATAAAGTGGGGGGTTTGGCATATTTTAATTTTTCTTGTTCCGCTGTCTGCACCTTTATAGGGGTATATTTAGAATTTAATATCTTTAATTTTTTAAATTTAAAGATAAATTTTTTTTTTAAAATAATTAGAAGTGATTTAAGATCATGTTATTATCAAAATTGTTACTATATATGTTACACATTTTCCACATATGCATATAAAATAATATGATTTATTCCTCGTTGTAAAACAAAATATACCGTTGGATTCTTCTTTTTGAGTACTATCCAAAGGTATAATTTTTAGTCCAAGATTAGGTCAAAAAATATTTTAATTTTGAAAACAGTGATTAACCCTAATTTTGTGTCAGCAAATTGCTGGCAGTGTTTCAGATCACTATTTCTACACCCTTGGCTATCATTGAGTATTTGACACTTTAAAAAATGCTTGTCCAAACCGTATCGAGGTAAAAAAGAAGCATGTTAAGTGGTTTAGCCCTTCTTGAGAGAGAAACTTCACCAATTCACATCAGGTTGTCATCACTGTCGACGGGGTGACAAAATTCAAGGTCTACAGAATGTCCCTCTTTGACCGAGGCCTACGCACCAGTCAAAGGGCAAAGACAAAAGAGCACTTGATTTTGTCACCCAGAGCATCTACTGCCGATACCTTGCTCAGAGCTGACGGAGATGCAAATATGAAATGCGCATGATAAGACCAAACTCGGTAAAATCGATCGATTGAAGGAAATAGCGTTAACCAAAAATATAAACATGATGGTTGCCCCTCATAAGGCTTCAATAATTGTGTAGGTAAACCCTCGTAAGGTTAAAACAATTGTGTAGATAGACTCCTCGTAAGGCTAAAACAATTGTGCAGGTAAATCCCTCATAAGGTTAAATCATTTGTGCAGATAAACCCCTCGTAAGGTTAAAATAATTGTGTAGATAAACCACTCGTAAGGCTAAAACATTTGTGTAGGTAAGCCCTCATAAGGTTAAAACGATTGTGCAGATAAACCCCTCGTAAGGTTAAAATAATTGTGTAGATAAACCACTCGTAAGGCTAAAACATTTGTGTAGGTAAGCCCTCATAAGGTTAAAACGATTGTGTAGGTAAACCCTTCGTAAGGTTAAAACAATTGTGTAGATAAACCCATTGTAAGGCTAAAACAATTGTGCAGGTAACCCCTCATAAGGTTAAAGCAATTGTGCAGATAAACCCCTCCTAAGATGAAAACAATTGTACAGATAAACCCCTCGTAAGGTTAAAACAATTGTGTAGATAAACCCCTGGTAAGGCTAAAACAATTGTGTAGGTAACCGCTCATAAGGTTAAAACAATTGTGCAGATAAACCCCTCGTAAGGTTAAAACAATTGTGTAGATAAACCCCTCGTAAGGTTAAAACAATTGTGTAGATAAACCCCACATACGGCTAAAACAATCATGTAGATAAACCCCTTGTAAGTCTAAAATTATTGTGTACGTAAAACTCCTCGTAAGGTTAAAACAATTGTGTAGGTAAACCCCTTATAAGGTTTAAACAATGCAGACTGGCTTTCATAAGGCTGAAAATCTGTAGATTGATATGCATGAGTAGCCAGCCCCTCATAAGGCTAAAATTACGCGGATTGCCTTTCATAAGGCTGAAAAGATGCAAATTAATATGCATGAGTGGCCCCTCATAAGGCTGAAAACATTAGATTGCCTTTCATAAGGCTGAAAATAACTAGATTGATATGCATGAGTAGCCCCTCGTAAGACTAAAACTATGCAGTTTGTTAATATCCACCTGATCCACCACAAAAAGCATTCGTACGGTTATTTACTTATGGTGAGGTTTGGAGGACACTCTCTATTGGCAGCCCTACAGCTATCAACCTAAGGATTTCGGATAATAGTCCCTATTCGTAGCCTCATGGCTTTCAACCTAAGGGTTTTTTTAGTAACAGTCTCTATTGGCAGCCCCATGGCTATCAACCTAAGGGTTTTTTAGTAACAGACCCTATTGGCAACCTCATGGCTATCACCCTATGGGTTTTTTAGTAACAGACCCTATTGGCAGCCCCACAACTATAAATCTAAGGGTTTCTAAGCAATAGTTCCTATTGACAGTCTCATGGCTATAAACTTAAGGGTTTTTGAGTAACAGTCTCTTTTGGCAGCCTCATGACTATAAACCTAAGGGATTTTGAGTAACAATCCTTAATGATAGCCCCATGGCTATCAACCTAAGGGTTTTGGATAATAACCCCTATTTGTAGCCTCATAGCTATCAACCTAAGGGTTTTGGGTTATAGTCCCTATTGGCAGCCTCATAGCTATAAACCTAAGGGTTTCTAAGAGTAACAGTCCCAATTGGCAGCCTCATGGCTATCAACCTAAGGGTTTTTGAAATAATCCCTATTGACAGCTTCATAGCTATAAACCTGAGGGTTTTGGGTAATAGTCCCTATTGGCAGCCTCATAGCTATCAACCTAAGGTTTTCTAAGAGTAGCAATCTCAGCCTCATAGCTATCAACCTAAGGTTTTCTAAGAGTATCAATCTCTATTGGCAGCCTCATAGCTATCAACCTAAGGGTTTTTGATGACTGAGGATTAAAGGTAGTAATTATGGTCAAACAACATTGGTATTCCTCGTCGGCTTAAATCTGGTTACAAACCTGAGGGGGAAGGAACGATGGAGAACGTGGGTGAGATGGCAACATTCAACAGGACCAATGCATGAGGGTGAGAAGGTGCCACTCGACCAAAGAGTAAAGGTGATTAGGCACCACCCAACCAAAGAGTGAGTATGATAAGGCATTACTCGACCAATTATAGGTTTATGAGGATGATAGGGCACCGCTCGACCGATTAAAGATGTGTGAGGGTGATGGGGCACCACTCGACCGATCAGAGATTTATGAGGGTGATAAGGCACCACTCAACTGCTTAAAGATGCGTGAGAGTGATGGGGCACCACTCAACCGATCAGAGATTTATGAGGGTGATAAGGCACCATTCGACCGATTAAAGATGTGTGAGGGTGATGGGACACCACTCAATCGATCAGAGATTTATGAGGGTGATAACGCACCACTCGACCAATTAAAGATGTGTGAGGGTGATGTGGCACCACTCGACCGATCAGAGATTTATGAGGGTGATTAAGGCACCACTTGACCGACTAAAGATTTATGAGGGTGATAAGGCACCACTCGACAAATCAAAGACTTGTGAGGGTGATAAGGCACCATTTGATCGATCAAAGATTTATGAGGGTGATAAGACACCACTCAACTGATCAAAGATTTATAAGGGTGATAAGGCACACTCGACCGATCAAAGACTTGTTAGGGTGATAAGGTACCACTCGACCGAACAAAGATTTATGAGGGTGATAAGGCACCACTCAATCGATCAAAGATTTATAAGGTTGATAAGGCACCACTCAACCGATCAAAGATTTATGAGGGTGATATGGCACCACTCGACCGATAATGAATAGAACTTTGGATTGACTCCCTTTGGTCGGTTCAAAAACACAAGAAGTGGAAAGACATCCATTGGTCGATCGTAGAAAATGAAACCTTGGAGTGACACCCTTTGGTCGGTCCAAGAAAATATTATAGTTTTGGCCGATCTAGCTAACTTGTGGCTAATCTAGTTTTTCAAACTTTGGAGGAGTACAAAGAAAGATGCAATCCTATGCACAAAAATCCATGATGTAAATGGAAAAACAATTCAACATGTATACCATTGGAAATCAAGTAGTATGCTAGTACTATGGTGACAAGAGATCAAACAGCATACGAGTACTGCTATAATCAGAGTATTGAAAAGTACAAAGGTGATGAAATCCTATGCACATAAATCCAATGGAAAGGAAAAGCAATCCAACATGTATTGGAGTCACATAGTACATAAGTACTATGATGACAAAGATTTGATAGCATACGAATGCTGCCATAAGCAGAGTATTGGAAAGTACAAAGGAAAATGAAATCCTATGTACATAAATTCATAATGGCAACGAAAATACGATTTGTAACATGTATTTGAGTCACGTGGTACATGAGCACTATGGTGACAGAGATTAAATAGCATACAAATGTTGTCATAATTAGAGTATTGGAAAGTACAAAGAAAGATGAAATCCTATGCACATAAATCCATAATAGAAATGGAAAAACGATCCGTAACATGTATTGGAGTCATGTGGTACACGAGTACTATGGTGACAGAGATTAGATAGCATACGAATGTTGTCATAATCACAGTGTTGAAAAGTACAAAGGAAGATAAATCCTATACACATAAATCCATAATGGAAATGGAAAAATGACCTATAACATGTATTGGAGTCATGTGGTACACGAGTACTATGGTGACAGATATTGGACATCATAAGAATGTTGTCATAATCAAAGTATTGGAAAGTACAAAGGAAGAGGAAATCCTACACACATAAACCCATAATGGAAATGGAAAAATGATCCATAACATGTATTCCATTGGAAGTCAAGTAGTATGCTAGTACTACGGAAACTGAAACCCGAGGCTTAGGAAACATAGTCCTATTCAAATGATTGTAAAATTGATGAGAATGCAAAAGGAAATACAATCCTATGTGAGTGATTTTTTATTTTGCAAAGAAAAACCCTAGTGACTACGAGCTCGGATCCACCATGGGTCTTGGCTGAAAAACCAAAATTAAACACCAAAAGCTCTATTTCTTGTTATTGATGCCTCTACAATGCAAAACTGTAGCTACTGCAAGAGCTCTGATCCCACATGGGTCTTAGAAAGGATTTTTTTTTTTTTGCCTTCACAAAGCAAAAAAACCTAGCGACCGTGTAAGCTCTGATCCACCATGGGTTTTAGCCGAAAAGCCAAAAATAAACACCAGAAGCTCTCTTTCTTGTCCATGATGCTTTTGTAAAATCCTAGCTACGGCAAGAGCTCTGATCCACCATTGGTCTTGGCCGAAAAGTCAAAATTAAACACCAAAAGCTCTCTTTCTTGCTATTGATGCTTCTATAACGCAAAACCATAGCTACTTCAAGAGCTTTGATCCACCATGGGTCTTAGCAAGGATGCCTCCGCAAAGCAAAACCCTAGCAATTGTGCAAGCTCTTGTAAACCACCATGGGTCTTAGCAAGGTTCTTTTTTATTTGGCAAAGAAAAACCCTAGCGACTACACGAACTTTGATCCACCATCGGTCTTAGCAAGGATTTTTTGTTCTCTACCAAGCAAACCCCTAGCGACTGCGCCAACTTTGATCCCCCATGGGTCTTGACAAGGATTTTTTATGCCTCTGCACAACAAAACCCTAGCAACTGTGCAAGCTCTGATCCACCACGGGTCTTGGCAAGGATATTTTTTAATGCCTTTGCAAAGCAAAACCCTAGAGATTGTGCAAGCTCGATCCACCATGGGTCTTGACAAGGATTTTTTTGTCTCTACAAAGGAACCTTAGCGACTATGCGAACTACGATCCACCATGGGTCTTGACAAGGATATTTTATGCCTCCGCACAGCAAAACCCTAGTGATTGTGTAAGCTCTGATCAACCATGGGTCTTAGCAAGGATTTTTTATGCCTTCGCAAAGCAAAACCCTAGCGACTGTGCAAGTTTTGATCCACCATGGGTATTGACAAGGAGCCAAGACTAAACCAAGATTTTTTATGCTTACGAATGTAACCAACTTTTAACACTTAAGGGAGGGTGACATTCTGAAAGACACTCCTAATACCTGAAAGGGAATAACTTTTTTTTTTTTTACTGACTGACCCTAGAAAAGAGACTTGACCCTTGAAAAGTGACTCGGTGCCAAATGGCATAATTGATCATGAGGATACCTTAACTATAACTCAGATTCTTTTTAAGATGCAAAGGAAAACACAATCCTATGCAAACATGATCAAAATGCAAAGAGAAAACATAATCCTATGCAAACGATTTTTTTTTTTTTTTTTGAGATGCGAAGGGAAATACTGTTTGATGCAAAATATATCGTGATATGCAAGAAGAAAACACAATCCTATGCAAATACTTTTTGAGATGCAAAGGGAAAAGAGTCCTATGCAACATATAAAATGCAATAATGAAACCCAATCTTATGAAAATGATTTCCTTTTTTTTTTTTTTTTTAAATGCACAGGAGAACACAATCTTGGACATACAATCCTACACAAATGATTTCTTTTTTTGTTTTCTGAAATGCAAAGGGAAAAGAGTCCTATGCAACACATGAAATGCAATAGGAAAACACAATCCTATGCAAATAAAATGTACAGAGGAAAACAGTCTTGTACAACACATTTAAATGTAATAGGAAAACACAATCTTATGCAAATGATTTTTTTTTTTTTTGAAATGTACAGAGGAAAACAGTCCTGTACAACATATTGAAATGCAATACAAAAAAAAAAAACACAGTCCTATGCAAATAGACAAACATAGGCAAAAGAAAACACAATCATACACAACCATAGACAAATGATTATGCTTACTAGAGATTCTCCACTTTCTTTGTCTGCATTGCACGACACCTACTCTTCACAAAGGGTTAGTGCACATGTGATGACATCACTAAAAAAAAAACACCTTTGATTGTCTCGTTGTAGAGACAAAATGGGAGTCATTTAAATAGTTCCTATAATTGTGACTCATTGTTGATATTGTTTTTGAAAAACATTTTATTTCTGGAAACCCATGTTTATTCACATTTTGACTTTGTAATGCACAATTCCACATAGACACATTATTCACATTCCCGCTGCACACGTAGACTCGATAAATAATGCCAGTGGGCCAAGATTGAATGAGTCTTGAGTAAACTTGACGAAATGGGTCAATGGGTGAATGAAGAATGGCTATAAACAAGATAGGTATATAGGTCATTTTTTTCCTCATGGATATGCTTAAAGGATTTCTTTTATTGAGTGCACCTTCTCTATCCGAGAGCACATCTGGATGTAGGCTTCACCTAAACACATGGGTTGGGACAGGGGCAGGTTTGGGTCATTTAAGGGGGGGGGGGGGACGGTCATTTTCCCCACCCCCATGTGTCCCACTGCAGAGAACTTTATCCCTTTTATATTTTATTTTTAAGATGTGTCCACTTATGCTGTCCAGTTAATTCACCCTCGGTTCGTATCAAATCGATTCTAGAGAATACGTATCAATATCATCGGTACCTGGTATTAATACGATATTGATATTGATATAATCATAGCTGTG
Source organism: Telopea speciosissima (assembly GCF_018873765.1). Classification (NCBI taxonomy): domain Eukaryota; kingdom Viridiplantae; phylum Streptophyta; class Magnoliopsida; order Proteales; family Proteaceae; genus Telopea; species Telopea speciosissima. The sequence goes on from NC_057924.1 coordinate 47,440,436, forward strand.
ATATTAGTATAAGGGAGGGTAATTGGTCCAAAAAAAAAAAAACTGCAGTATTCATATTTTGAGGGGAAAAGTGGTCCGATTTGACTGTATCGATATTAATATTAGCTGATCGAGATGATTCGGGCCATGAATTTATCAATATCCAAAAAAAGGGAGAAATTATGTGGAAAATAAGTGGGCTTACCAGAATATGTTTTCAGGTTTACTTTGGTCAATCCTTCTGGAAGGCAACTTATCAATTTCATTAGAGAAACTTCACTTCCAAGGTACTATACAGATCCACTTGACGAAATAAAAGCATCCAATATCTCAAATAAGTCCATATTGGTGAGCTTCTATTCCCTCATTCATCGCTACTCCTAATTCCTCTAGTAAGACAATCCATTTGTGATATTATCTTGCTTCAAAATCTAGTACCATGTTATGTACGCCCCTCAATAATCTAAGATATAAGTAGGAAATCATTCTATTCCGTACTTGCATTGTCATTGTTTGCGACCACCATATAACAGAGTGAAAGGAAATGTTTTTACTAGCAGTGAAACCAAGTGATAGTAAAATGATGGAAGAGAGTTTTCTAAGCAAACATGGTACTTTAAATCCTCATAGTTTTTTCAAAGGGAAAATTACACGGTGATATCTTGAGGTTTGTCATAAATACAGTGTGACCCCCTGTATTTCCAAAATATACACCCTGACCCCCTGAGTTGACCGATGATGAGATCCAGGAGAAGCTCGAAGAAGCAAGGAAGACCTTCGAAGCTGTTACAGGCTCTGAGGAAGGTGGTGCGGAAGGTAGCTTGATGATTGAGAAAAAGGTTTCAGATACACAAACCCACCAAATTGCTTGTAGGAAATTATATGTCAGAATATTGAGAGATCAAACATAAATGAATTGAAAGTTATTTTTATTGTAAGAGCTTTCAAACAATTACTTGCACTATTGTTTCCTATTTGTGAAGTGTCAGCATAAAAATTCTTAAAGATATTATATCAAGTAAAGAGATGACTACTTGAAAAGGCTTAAGGGTATGAACTGAAGATTACAACTAGGGACGTAAATGGATAATCGAAAATTTGAATTCAATCTGCATCTGTATCCGTTAGGGACATCTGGATTCGTTTAGAGATTTTTGGGAAAATATCTGAATAATCCAATAAAAATCTGAGCAGAAAAAAAATTGGAATACTTAATAATAAAAAATTAAATAAATAATGATTTTTAGTGTTTTTGAAGATTCAACAGGTTCTAGAATATGAGGAAGAGAGAATCATGTATTCGACAAGAGAATATCCAGATCTGATCACATCTAATCCGTATCCCAGTCGAATCTGATCCGTTTACAAGCGTAATTACAACGCAAAAGGAAACCATGGTGATATGGAGCAACATGTGAATCTTTATTGTGATTGGATTTCAGCTGCCACATCTCAAATTCATAATTAAATGCCCCTTAAAAGACCAAACTTAGTTTGAAATCCACCAAAAGACCAAACTTGTTCCTACTCTTTCCTGACTGATGCCAATAGAAATGAAATAGATTTACAGAAAAACATATTTTTGCTATTTCCACTCTTAAAACTTTAATTTACAAAATCCACTTTCTTATACATCAAAACTGGTGCTCTGTACATGAAAGCAAAGAAGAGAAATAAAAAGAAAAGCTATCATGAATCTTCTTCGACCTTGGAACCCATTCGATACTTCCTCTTCGGTGATCGTGTCTAACCTTCTTGGAGAATTAGATGATTTCTGGTGGGGAGAGATGTAGAGGGCTGGTACAACTTCTTCCATCCATGGCTGTGAAACGGATCTGTTCTCTCTTGCCATTTCTGTTAACTATGAAGATGATGAGTAGCTGAGAGTGCCCTTTCCTGCAAAGATCTTTCTTGATCTGAGTTGGTTTTGAACCCTTTGGGTGAGAATTAAAAGCAGGTTTCAAGATAAAGGGAGGATTAGAAATATGGACTTCCGAGAAATGTATTCTTGTGAATTGCCTTTATATAGACAGAGTTGGTGTAGGAAGCTAAATTGGTGGTGACTCAAGATGGAAAATGAGTTTAAATTGATAGGTTTTGTAAAGGATAAGGTAAGGGTCGCTTGGACCGTATCGATACAGGGGAGGTTTTATGGAAGATGCTAATCAATGACGAAGAAGTCAGGAAGAAACTTCTTCAGTTATTCTAAAAGGAAATAACGGGGAAAACACCCTTTTTCTAGAAGAAAGAGGCTGGAAAGATAAAGTATAATAGGGCGAATTTAATATTTTTACTTTTAAGATAAGCTATAAGTAGGGAATTGTCCCACATTGGGTGTGTGAGTGTTGTATGTGTTGTGTATATCTGTCATTCTAGGATCTTAAAAGTTGGCTAATCTTTTGGGATTGATGTGTGATTTGTGTGATTACATTTTCATAAAAAAAAAAAAAAACCAAGTAGGGGATTGTGGTCTCCTTTTGTTTTAAGGGTGTCAAAACCTAACCTGAACCGTTAAGATTGATCGAAAAAACCCGAGATCGAATCGAACCGATTCTTATTGGATTGGTTTTGGATTGGGGTATGATGGGACCGGTTGAAAATCAGACCACACCGGACCGATCGATAACAAAATAATGAGTATAAGGTTATGAATCATTGAGTTGATTTCAATATTAGTGAGCAATTTTATGGTTGTAAGATAAATTGTTACAAATCAATGAGTATGAGGTTATGAAAATAGGAAAATTGATTTGTAACAATGCTTGTTCCATTGATCTCCTTTTTAAGTGTGGGACTAATGAAATATTTTATGTAGTTGAAAAGAGAAAAAGAAGAAAATAGGCACAAACCGAACCCATCTTGTTTAAAAAAACCCGATACCAAATCAAATCCAAACCGATATCAACCCCTTATCATAAATTGAAATCGACATGAAATCAAACCGCACCAAAATCGAAACCAAGCCGAAACCAAATAGTTCTTATTGGATTGGTCTCGATTTCTCTAAAAAACACATTGAAATCGAAAAATCTGAACCGACCCATTGACACCCCTAGTTTGTTCCATTTTGTGTGCTTTTGGAGTGATGATATGACCAAGGTCTTAGTAATCGAGAATTGCATCAGGATTTATCTTGATCGATGTCAATTTAGATGGCTCTGAATGGGGTCGGATTGGATGGAATTGTCCCCGTTTTTTAATAAAAATCAGTTTTATTATCTTTTTTTTATTCTTGAATTGTACTGGTGGATTGGTATTGGATTAGTCAAGAATCATGATTAACCTCACCTGGCACCAATTTGATTAAGATGAATCCACCAATCCGAGACCGTTACTATTACGGGTCATGGATATGACAGATCTGACAGCAGGATAGATAGTACATGGTCTGACCATATACCAAATTTGATAGCCTAATTCAATCATACCCTCTTGTATATTGGGATGCATTCATGCATGACTATGGTACTCCAACCATATTTGCACATTCTTTCGTCGTTGTAAACTCCTGACCCGTGTGGGTTAATATGATCATGTTTGCTTTCTAATTTCACACAAATAAAGCATATTATCTAGAAAAACCAAAAATAAAAATTTAAAGGACCATCAAGCACTATATGGTCCTTCATCTTCTTCTTTTAAACAACAAACAGATCTATTAGTGCTCCTTAATTTATGCCCTTCATTATTCCCAAATTCCCATCTGATAGACAACAAGGAAATCGTTAAGATATTCTTTCTTTACCGTGGATACCGGCTCCTCTCCAGTGCACCCCGAGCTGGACATCGTCCAGCATGGGGGCAGATGTCGCAAAAGTCTAGAATTTCCAGCTTTTTGGGCAGTGGTGATCGCAAAAATCTAGAATTTTGGGTCTCAAGAGTGCTTGGACAATGGATTTTATCTTGATCCCTTGTTCTATTTGGCTTGAAAGGAATGCTAGAAGGTTTAATGGTGTTGCGTGAAGCACCGGTCAGATTTTTTGTTTAGTGTTGAGCGAACTTCGATTTGGGGCCCCAAGTTTCCAAGGTCAGGTTTCTTCAGTTGCTGATCTGCTTTGCTCTAGAAAGCTGAATATTCTTGCTCCCCAGGGTAAACCTAAATCTATGTTTGAAGTTTTTTGGTGTCCTCCCCAATCTGGCTGGTTCAAACTTAATATAGATGGTTGTGCTCTTGGGAAAGCGAGGGCAGGAGGGGTTATCAGAGATTGCAATGCCAAGGTTGTCTCTTCGTTCAAATCCTACCTTGGGGTCTCTACAAATTCTTTGGCTGAGTTTCAGGCTTTGGTTCTTGGTTTGGTGCTAGCTCAAGCTCTCCCTATTCCTAAGCTTTGGATTGAGTGCGACTTTGTAGTTGTGGTTTTGTTGGTTTTGACGCTCTCGTTTTGGTTAGGTCAAGATACTCGTAATTCTTGAAATCTCGACCAAGATATAACGAGTTTTTGTAAATTGGTCAATACTAGTGATATACTGTAAATTAGCACCCTAAGTGTCTATCTCTCTCTTCCTTCCTTTGAAATGACTCTTTTATCTCTCAAAGGGAGGAAGAGAGAGATATACACAAAGGGCGCTAGCATACCCAGTCTTTTCCTATTAGTTTATGTGGTGCTGTTTTCTGTGCCGCAGCACAGCCTGCGCTGGACCTTTATCCCCTGAGATTCGTTGATCAGTACGGTTGTGCGGTTCCTCTCATAGGGGGCTGAAATGACCATTCCACCCCCTGATTGAACACACTACCCGGGTGGGGTCCACCCCCTTTTATTAGAGGCACTAGGGAACCGTACCGGGCAGGGGAACCGAAGGTGATAAAAATTCAGCCTGCGCACAGGCACATGGGGGTGGGCGCAATAACCAACCTGCCAACCTACACAGGCTGCCCATGTGTCTGGGTGCAGGTTGCACTACATTTATGTCTATTTATTAATTGTTCCACCTCTCTCTATTGAATGATGCCAATAGAAAAGAAAAGAGACTAACAAAGAACAGATTTGCTATTTTTCACTCCTTTTAATACTATAATTAACAAAATCTACTTTCTTTAATAGGGTGGTTTCTCATCTTTTGCCATCCTCAATGTAAATTTTCGACACTAAAAAGTGGTTCTCTGTATGTGAAAGCAAAGGACAGAAATGAAAAGAAAAGACATTAAAGCTATTGTGAATCTTCTTCGACCTCGGAACTCATTTCGCACATCCTCCTCGGTGATTGTCTCTAGCCTCCTAAGAGAATTAGATGACCTCCGACGGGGAGCTATGTAGAGGGCTGGTGCAACTTCTGTCCATGGCTGCGAAACTGATCTGCTCACTCTTGCCATTTCAGTGAACCTTTCCTGCGAAGACCTTTCTCAGAGTTGGTTTTGAACCTTTTGAGTGAGAATTAAAAGAAGGTTTCAAGGTTAGAGAGAGGATTAGAGATATGAAGTTACTGAGAAATGTGTATGCTTGTGAATGCCTTTATATAGGGAGAGAATGGGTGAAGAAAGCTGGGGGGAGGGGGTGTTAAGTTGTTTGGCAGTCGAAGCGAATTCGTTGGGGGCTCCTAAATCATCTCAACAAGATTGAAAATGGCTTTTAACTGACAGGTTAAATGAATGGTAAGCACGGCTTACAGCCTGGCTTTCTCTCCTTGGTCATATTGTTACTGGGGGAGGTTTTTTGAACCTTTCTTCTTTTTTTTGCTGAAGGTCAGCAAATTTGTATTGAGAAAGAAATTAAATAGTGTTACATGGAGAGACAGGGCTACCAAAAGAACGTCACAGCCATCTGCCATGTAAATCATAGCAGATTCTGGGATTCTTACAAACCATACTAATGATAAATGGGTATTTCCAACCCACTGCTAGTCTTAAGTGAATCTGTAGTGGGATCTTCCAATAGCTTCCCAATTAACCACATGTGCAATAAAGCTTGGGGTGGTACTCCAAAAGGTTGTAGTTCTTTCCCTGTCAGCATGGTTTGCTAGGGCGTCTGCAGCCGAGTTTGCCTCACGAAAGCAGTGAGTTATTCGCCACTGAATTGTGTCAAGATAGGTTGAGGCACTCCACCAAGCTTGCATGAGTCGCCATGGTATTGTTAGTAAGAATTGCAGAGACAACCGCCATCGAGTCGCTCTCAATCCATAATTTCTCAATATTCAGCTCTTGCGCCTTCCTAGCTCCCATTAGCAAGGCTCCCAACTCAGCCATGTAATTGGACCCTACCCCCTGATAATCTGCAAAGCAACTTATGACATAACCATGCTGATCCCTAATTATTCCCCCAGCTCCCAACGATCCTGGGTTGCCAAGAGACAACCCATCAATGTTAAGTTTCAGCCATCCAGCTGGGGGATGTCTCCATCTTACCTCAATGATCTTCCTTGCAGGGGGCTTTGATATTACACATTGCAGCTTTCTTGCAATGACCAGATCGTGGATAGACTTTACTTGTACCCCCATGCACCCTGGAGCAGTTCATCACCTCTCTAAAGCATAGCTTTGTCACTTGCGCTGAAGATCTTCTAATGTTGTCAAATCGGCGCCTGTTGTGCTCCATCCATAATTGCTGGCATATGCTTATGATCATAGCTTCCCATGCCTTGGGGAGGGGGACTGTCTTAGACTTTCTGTGCCACCAGGAGAATAGAAGTTCAATGGAGGGGAAGCTGCTCCAAGTTTCTTTGAAGAGCCATGGAGCTTCCCTTCAAACCTGTCCAGAGAACTCACAATCAAGAAATAGGTGTTGCCCCAACTCGCAGGCCGCTAAGCATAGTTCACACCTGGACACCATAGGTACCGTCTTGCTACATATTTTGTTGTCGGTTGGTAGCGCATCATGTGCTAGGCACCATCCAAATACTGAAGAACGAGGGTGGAGGTCCCTATTCCAAACCGCCCAATGCCATGCAGGCTTAGCCTTTTTCATTCTCAACTCCTCCCAGGCCGACTTAACCGAAAAAAACCCAGATTTTGAGTGGACCCAATACCGACAGTCCTCCCTATCTGACAGCTTGATGTTCAAGCTTTGGATCGTGGTAAAAATATTCTGAAGTGCAGCATCCATTACTGTAGGTAGCGTCCATCGTCCATCTTCCACAAAATCAGCAACTATAGAACAAAGTGAACGAGGGATTTGATACGGATGGAGCAAATCCTCAATGCTTTGATCATTGATCCATTTATCATACCAGAATTTAATGGAGTTGTCATTGCCTACAACCCACCGCTCAGCCGATTGGACAAAATCCCATACTTTTCGAAGACCTGGCAGCAACGTGGAAGACCCAATTGAATTTTTAAGCGAGCCATCTTTCTTCACAAACCTCCCTCTCAGGAAGCTAGCAAAAGTGGATTTATCAGTTCTAATCATCCATTCCAGCTTAGCTATCAGCGCCAAGTTAAGTTCCCATAGCCAACGGATACCCAAACCCCCCTCTCGTTTGGATTTGCACAAGTTGTTCCACTGCACCGTGATTGCCTTGGATTGATTTGCTTCTCCAGTCCATATGAAGTTTCTGGTCCATCGTTCCATCTTTACAATTGCTCCTACTGGCCATAAATATATAGAGAAATTATGCACTGGAATGCTGCCCATCACTGATCTAACTAACTCAATGCGCCCTGCCATGCAAAGTAAGCGTCCCTTCCAAGCTGCCAGTCGTTGCCTGAACTGGTCCATGAGAGGTAGGATAGTTTCTCTCTTTATTCTGCCTTTCTTCAATATTACTCCCAAATATTTTGTAGGGAAAGTGCAAACAGGAATCTGTAATACTGCCTCCAAACGCTGCCTTCTAGTTGTAGAATTCTTCCCAGGAACACTTTGCTTTTGGCTAGGTTGATCACTTGACCCGAGTACCTCCCGTACGCCTCCAAAAATTGTTTAACATGCCTCACATTTTCTATTTCTGTTTTCATAAAAATGAAAAGGTCATCAACATAAAGGAGATGAGATGGAGTGGATACCTGTCTAGGTCCTGTCAATGGCTTAAGCCATCCTCTCTCACGAAGCGCATTGAGGCCTCTACACAACATTTCCTTAGATAAAATAAATAATAGAGGGGACAGCAGGTCACCTTGCCTCAATCTCCTTTCCATACCTCGGCCCGCCATTGATCAACACTGAAATTCTAGTGGATAGCAGTATCTGGTGCACCCAGTGGATCCATCGTTGAGAAAAACCAAAGGCACCTAGCACATCGAACAGGAAGCCCCACTCCAGGGTGTCAAAGGCTTTTTGCACACCTAGCTTCATTCCCATGCCACCACCCCTGCATTTTATCTCCATCATATTGGTTAGCTCCGAAGCAACCCCAATATTCTCAAATATAACTTTACCTCTCTGGAATGCGCCTTGTTCGGGAGAGATCAATTTATGCAAAATAGAAGACAATCTCGTTGCCATAATTTTAGGAATAATTTTAAAGAAAAAATTCCCCAAGCATAGAGGGCGAAACTGACCCACTCTATTAGCGCCTTCAACCTTAGGAATCAGGCACATAAAATTACAGTTAACTCCCTTTGTAATAATTCCATCCTTGAAGAAGTTCTGGATACCTCTACACACCTCCAATCCAATAATCTCCCAGCAAACCCTGAAAAAAGTGCCAGGGAATCCATCAGGACCCGGGGCACTGTTTGGATCTAAATCAAACACAGCCGCTCTGATTTCCTCTTGCGATGGGACCAAGGTAAGCATATCGTTGTCCATGTCTGAAATCATGGAAGGAATTACACCCAGCAACCCCTCATCTTTAATTGACGTTCCACCTTTGAAGAAATTCTCATAGTGGGCCACCATGTGATCCCCAATTGCTTTTGCTTCCTTCAAAACCGATCCATCCTCTTTTATAATCTCCCGAATGGTATTTCGGATGCGCCTAGATCTTGTAACAGTGTGGAAATACTTAGTACATCTATCACCATATTTCAACCATTTATCTCTTAATTTTTCACTCCACAGTTTCTCTTGGAGGTCAATAGCCGTGTCATACTCTTTGCGAGCGTGCAGCTCTCTGTCAAACAGTTCTTCAGAGCACCCTTCTTCCTCCATTTGATTCTGGACTGAATCTAAGCTTGCTTTAGTGCGAAGTATTTCATGATCAATTTGCGGGAACACCCCTTTAGCCCATTCCCTCAATAATCCTTTAAGCCTCTTCAATTTTTTAGTCACCACATAGATAGGTGACCCCAGCAGAGGAACACTCCAGTTGTTTCTCACCACGTCAAGGAAATCTGCATGCTCCGTCCAGAACCTCTGCATACGGAAGGGGGCATTTACCGGGCAAGGCGACAAGTCACTGCATACAAAACGACCCTTTCTTCAGTTTCTTCTAGGCGAAATGACCAGAAAGACCCTTTTATAGTTGGAAGAGGCTGGTAAGACCAAGTTTAGTAGGGGGATTTTATATTTTTGTTTAATTTAAAGCTCTAATTGGGATTGTGTGGTCTTCCTCCAATGTCGTTGTTCCATTTTTGTGCGGCGGTTGGGAGAAGGCCCCAACAAATGTTACATTTAAATATTGAAAAAAGGAATGCTATCTAGTTGCATGGATCCTGTGTGCGTTTTCATTAGCCTCCATTTTGGTGCAGGTGGATATGCGATTTTCTTAAGACAGCGTTTGGTATGCATTCTAAATCGATTTTACATTCTCCGATGATAAAAATAGTTGTTTTTATTGCCTAAGAATGCAAAATCAACCTAGAATGCATACCAAACACAACATAATTTGCAAAACAAGTAAATTTAGAGACAAAGTAAAACAAAGTCAAACATACTTCTTTTGTTATTAAATTTCTTATCTAGTAGATCTAAACAATTCTCTATATCGATTGATATCATTATTTGATCATTTGAGCTGCTCGGCATTTGATCATCTGATCATTTCACACGAATCTGGTCGGGCATATCCACTCAGCCACCTTATTTCCAACAATCCTTGAAGACATTCACTTCTCTTCTTAGGTGATTAAAAAGGTGAGAGTAAATTACTCAGATCTCGCCTAATCTTTCTTAAGGGTGTCAAAACCTAGCCTGAACCGTTAAGACCGATCGAAACCGACCAAAAAAACCCAGACTGAACCAAACCGATCCTTATTGGATTGGTTTTGGATTGGGGTATTGTAAGACCGGCTGAAAACCGGATCGATCCTTAAGTAATTGTCACAAACAGACCGAAGCAGCGGAGGAGCTCTAGTCGGAGTGATTGTTCCAGCGGCGGGTTATAGCAGAGCTGAATCCACATACAAATATTGCTTTGTGCAGCTAATGCTGTCGCTGCTGGAGAGCACTAGAAAAAGGTGGAAGAAGAAAGGCATTTGGATTGAGTTAGCATTTCATTATGAACAGTTCCTGTAGGTTGTGCAACCTTTTCGAGTAAATATAGAATAAGGGGAACATTTAAATAAGTTTGATTCTTTATCAGGTCGTAAAAACCTACTTTCCGAAAATCTCTTTCTTCTCTTTGGGATCGAACATCCATTGCAACGATTCGATAGATGGCTCATTGGGATAGATATAGATGAACAATGCCCCCTCTAGAACCGTATAGGAGGTTTTCCCCTCGTACGGCTCGAGAAAGAATGATTCAATTTATGTATTTTAATGTCAATATGATTTGAGTAGTTTTTATATTCTTCCTTCCAAAAAAAAAAAAAAAAAAAAAAAAAAAGAAAAAAAAGAAAAAACATTCGTACTCATAACTCAAGTTGGATAATTCTCAAAGAGCAGAAAAGAATATCCTTAGGCATTTCATTTATTGAGCCGTCTCTAAACCCCTTTATTTGTCTCGTTTCGAATCTATTTTGATTCCTCATTTTGATCCAATTGTTGAGACCATTGAAAATGGTGTTTCCTTGTTCATGGATCCTTTATCGTTGCTTTGAATCATTGGGTTTAGACATTACTTCGGCGATCCTTAATCATTTCAAAATGGCAGCAACATACCTTTTGTGATTTCTTTCTATCCAAGAATCATAGGAACGATTGATTCGCGCGTGATACATTTTTGGTCGAAAAGCTTTTATCAATTCCAACAAATTTTCCTTTTGGATTTGTTGAAACTTGTTCAAATTAGATCCTTTCAATTTCTATATCGAAGATATGCTTACGAAGTTGTTACAACTTATTGATTGACACTAACCCTAGATCCTTGCCCCTGAGAAATAAAGAAATACTTTCTGCTCGAGGTCCGTCATGTCCTATTTACAACCCAACAAAGTAGGGGTTGTAGTGGAACAGAACAAACTATGTCGAGCCAAGAGCATCATTATTCCTTTAGAAAATGGTGGATGTAAGAATCCACAATCGATCATGTCCTTCAAGTCACACGTTGCTTTCTACCACATCGTTTCAAATGAAGTTTTACCATAACATTCCTCTAATTTGGAACTGGCATGGAATTGATTCAATACGGAATCATGAATAGTCATTGGCTTAATCAATAGTATAGTAATCTATACTTTATTTTCTATTTATATTATATTTAATTTTCTATTTATATTATATTTAATATTTGGATGGATATGCATTTATCTGGAGAAGTCTCAGCAAGAATTAAATTTAACCCATATTTTATCGTATTCATTTTTTTGTTGGATAGAAAAGGCCGACGTAAGGTAAAAGTCAAGTTTAAGTTGTTATTCTTTCATCTGATTTTATCAAATCAGAATTGGAAGAATATGAGCTTTTGGTATCCATCAAATAAATCGAATAATTGTTACTAGGGTCAATTGAGGATATTTAACGGATCGCATCGCAGATCTTTTTACCAAAATCGAAACGTTCGATTACAATTATTCATTGATTATTCATTAGAGCTAGACACGAAATAGAAATAAAAATTAGGTTAGGTCCAAAGAAAATACATCTTACATATTGACCTTGACTTTAACTCCTATCTAATCATGAATTCTCGAGGATCCCGAATCATAAATAAAAAGGGATCCGCTTATGAGATCCTTAGCAAAATAGTCTAGGTACAAAGCCAAAGCGTCCCGATCACGTCTTATTCCTATTTTACCCAACCCAAATTAGTTTTTAGAAACCTTAATCTCAGTGATGGAATTCAATTAGGACCAAGAACTCCTCTTGTTTAGCATTGGAGATCTTTAGAGAATTAGTAATTAGGCTACTTTCCAATTACTTTAGGAATCAGGAATGTACAGGCTTTTCTTTCGCATTTCGAAAGAGAACGCACCAATTGATATATCAAATAGATATGGGATGTAAAGTTTCTCTAAGTAAATAACTTCAATATGAGCGAGACAGGCATAGACAGAATCGCCCATCTGATTTTATTTTCTTTGAGTTAAATTATTGTGATCTATGTTCCCATCCTACCGGGAACTTCTTTAAGGGGCAAATAGGTAATATCTTTAACCTCTTCAACGGTAGTATGGTCAATAAAAAATCGATTTTCAAATTAAACCTTAAAACACTAATGGACTGAGCTGAGTGACAGGAAGCTTTTAAAATAGGGGAGATTTGAGTAATTGTCAAAAACATAGGGGAGGTTCACGTATTTGTCAGAAAGGTCAGGGGAGGTGTGAGTAATTTACTCAAAAGGTAAAGGTTAATTATCATAGCCCATTATTTCTTCCCCCGCTCACCCTCCCCATCTTGTGCATCTTAGCCTCTTAGGTCTGGGGTTAATTTCCTATTCGATCACTTCTCTTGATCGTTTATGATCCATTGAAATTACTGGATAAATGGAATGAGAATGAAGAGTTAATAGGGATTGCAGTAAATAGGGAATGAATTGAGTAGTGCAAACTTTAATGAATTGAGTACGTTTCCTCCATCCTCAGTTCTTATAGTTGAGGGGTTTATTTAGACATTTGGAACAATTAATCTTATTTTAAGTGAGGAAACGACAGCTGATGGAGAATTGGAGGACAGACCTATTGATTGCTTATTCCTAATGGACCCTCCAATCGTCAAAATTTGGGATTAAAATCGTCTGCAATTCAAAATCCGGCGGGGCATTGGCGGAGCATCGCATCCTTCAGCGATGGACACCTGGCAAAAAAGAATCCAACGGCTCTAAATGTATCCTTAACTTTCACCCCATATTACCCACTAGCGGACCCGATTTGAGGGATTACCCGCCCCAGCTAGAAGGAAATGGGTATCGTCACCTGAAATCATAATTTAAAATGGGAAAAAAAAAAAAAAAAAAAAAGGGATTTCCCTCCCTCTTTCCTCTCTCTCTCAAAAAATCCCAGGCATTCGGTTATTCCTCTCTCCCTGGTCTCTCTCTCTCTCTCGACACAGAACCTAGCTCTTGAGAGAAGCTCGCTGGACCTCTCTATCAATACTGTTGGTGGGACTCTGCAACAAGATAATTTCTACTTCTTCTTTTTCCTGCAAATAGGAGTTTATTTCTCTTGAGTCCTTAACACATCTACAAAGGGTGAATGCTTCCACTCTATTGATTAATCCATTCGTTGACTCTCGCTGCAACAATATATAATTTATGGGAGAAAGTTCTCTGTCCGGGAGTGTGGCCTATGCCAGCACTCCCATGAGTCTATCTCTCTCCTCCCTATTTGGAAAGACACCTCTACCCCCTTATTTTAAGGAGGAGAGAGATAGACACATGGGAGTGCTGGCGTAGGCCACACTCCTGGACAGAAAACTGTTTCCCATAATTTATATATAGAGTATCTACAAAGGGAAAGCTCCTCGATTTGTTCCATTATTTTTTCTCTCTATTATAAGCTGATTTCATTTATTAATACTGAAAAAGTATAACAAAGTGCTATTACATGTAAATAGTTAATTTTTTTTTTCTGGATATGAACCTGGCCATGTTGGTGTTCCCATCTCCCCTTGATTGATTTCAAGAAACAGTCAGTAGACAGATAAGCTGGTATGCCATGGGCCGGCCCTATTACAGGTTCACTTAGGGTGTGTGGTGGGGCTTACGCCCTTTTTTCGGTGTCTTTTCTAATATGAAGTCCATCATGTAACATTTACTTTTCTTTTTCATAATCAATACATTGCTGATCTTTTGCCAAAAAAAAAAAAGTAGACAGATAAGCCACCACATTTTCTCCCCCTGAAACATTTTTTATTATTACAAATTCAGAAAGATAGGCCTCCATTGCAAATTCAAAAAGACAGACCAAATTAACATCAGTGAAAGCCAAACACACATTGATGCCTTGGAACCCCATTACCTTTTTATTAAACTGATAGATTTACTAATAAGATGTTGAGAATTCAGGCTTTTGATTCTCTGCATCAGATCACAAATCATTTATTGTATAGAGAAGAGAAGAGAAGACTATAGAGAAAGAGAATAAACATACAGTAGCAAGGATGAACATGTACAAATTTGGTGGGGGATAGCAGGCTACCTAGACTCCATTCAGTGGCGATTCACTCATTGTTTTAGAGAAGTAAACCCTATAGCCGATGTGCTAGCCAAAAAGGCAGCAACGCGTAAAGAATCACACTCCTGATCCACAGCACCAAGTTTTATAGCTCAGTCCATTGTATGGGAGGCAATGAGCCGCCCATATTACAGATTTTAATCCACTTCAGGATGGTTGGTGATCGTGACTATCCCTCTATTTTACTGAATTGGCAGGGATAGTCATCGTGTTCTTGTATCAGTTTCATTTCTAGTCATAATATATATCTTGCTGATCTTTAGCCAAAAACAAAAAAAAAACATGTAAAAAATTGAGGTTGAAACTTGAAACTTCAAAGTAGTTTAGGTGACTTACTAGGTGTAGGGACTAGAGGGGTTACTAGGGATGGTAGGTTAGGTTGAGTGGGGAAAGGAAGCAGAAGCGGGAATTTGAGTTTCCTGATTCTTACATAACCGCCCACTCTTGCCGGTGGCGCCTCCGTGAATTTAAGGGAACCATTTTTGAGTTTTTTTCCTCTCCATTATATTTGTCATGTATATTTGGTTTGTTTTGTTGTATGAGTTGGGTTGGGTTTTTTTTTTTATCTATGGTTGAACTAAATAGTATTCTCCTTTTCTTTCCTTTGCTGAAATTCTGAATTCATTGAAATTTTTATCATATAGCCTGCAACCATTTAGCTTCGTTGTTATGCTGTCCTTACTTTCACCCCCTCCCCCTCTTACTTTTGGTGCATCTTTTGTCTCATCCACCAAAACAATATCTAAATTGTTTTTTTCATGTATGTTATTTGTGGAATTCAGATACTGTGGTTAGTTTGGATATAGAATCATGGAGAATCCGACAGTAAGTCCTAAGGCTGAGTTAGGTGAAGATGTTGAGTGTAAGCCTCAAACCGGTATGTTGTTTAATACTGTAAGATTTGAATTTTGATATTCAAAACTCTGTGATTTGAATCCATTGATAGTATGGGTATTTGTACAGTAGTATTGGAGAGATTCTCTCCTTTGTCTAAGTTGATTGGTTCCATAATTGATGGAAACAATCTTATCTTACCATATTTACACTATGGACAATTCAAGAAAGAAGGGAAGGGGATAAGGATGAGGTGTATAAGGAGATAAGAGTGTAGGTGTACATGTAACGGTTAAGACTCCCCCTCAAGTTGGAGAGTGAAGATCACAAACCAACTTGCCAATTAAGGAGTGAAAGTTGTCTTTGCCCAAAGCCTTGGTAAGAACATCAGCTACTTGAAGCTTGGAGGGTACATAGGCTGTGGTGAGGCTCCCTGATTGAAGCTTATCGCGAATGAGGTAACAATCGATTTCTATGTGTTTCGTCCTCTCGTGAAACACAGGATTGGAAGCGATATGAAGTGCGGCTTGATTGTCACAGTACAGAGTGGCAGGGGAAGAGGATACATTGAGATCCGGGAGTTGAGCTTGAAGCCATGTAATTTCACAAGATGCGGCGGCCATGGCCCGATATTTCACTTCAGCCGAGGAGCGGGAAACCGTGTGTTGCTTCTTGGACTTCCATGAAATGGGGCTATCACCAAGGAATGTACATCATGCACCCCAATCAAAGTCGCAATAAGCCCATAGTTGGAGCTTGCTAGAAGAAGAGAACATAACACCGGTGCCTGGATGAGCTTTGATGTACCGTACAACCCGAAGTGCGGCCTGCCAATAAGGTTCCCGTGGTGCACTCATGAATTGACTTAAAACATTAACTGAATAAGTAATATCAGGCCATGTGATAGTGAGGTACAAAAGTCTGCCAATTAATCTCCAATAAATGGTCGGATCATGTAGTGGAGTACCGTCCTCAGGTGTGAGTTTGAGATTGGTTTCCATTGGAAAATCACAAGGACGTCCGCCGAGAAATCCAACATCATTAATGATATCCAAAGCATATTTGTGCTGAGAAATGTGAATTCCTTGTTTGGCATGTGCCACCTCAATGCCAAGAAAGTATTTCAAAGGGCCTAGATCTTTAATCTGAAACTGAGAGTGAAGATACCGCTTTAAAATGTTGATGGCAGTGGGACCATCACCGGTGATTACGATATCATCAACATACACGAGCATAGCTGTAAAAGAAGACGGACCGCGTGCAGTGAATAATGAATAATCGGCCTTCGACTGTAAGAAACAGGCTGTGATAAGCGCATGAGAAAGCTTGGAGAACCAAGTGCGCGATGCCTATTTGAGGCCGTATAGGGATTTGTGGAGGCGACAAACACGACGCTCCCCCTGTTTGGCAAAACCGGGTGGAATGGTCATGTACACTTCTTCATTAAGGTCACCATGAAGGAATGCGTTGTTAACGTCCATTTGGTGTAAAGACCATCCACGAATAGCAGCAACAGCAAGGAGACACCGGACGGTAACAAGCTTGGCTACTGGGGCAAAAGTTTCATTATAATCAATGCCCTCGGTTTGGGTGAAGCCTTTGGCGACGAGACGCGCTTTGTACCGTTCAATGGAGCCATTTGATTTTCTCTTGATCTTATAAACCCATTTGCAGCCAATGGGAACTTTGCCTGGAGGTAAATCTGTGATAGACCAGGTGTGGTTCTGCTCTAAGGCCTTAATTTCAGTTGCCATGGCATGCTTCCATTGTGGATTTTTATTTGCCACAGTAAAAGATGTAGGTTCCTGATCATGTGTAATTGAACAAAGAAAAGCAGAATGGGCTGCACTAAAATGAGAATAAGATAAATAATTAGAAAGAGGGTAAGGCGAACTTGAGTTGATGGATGTGTTGCCTAACAAAGAAGAGGGATCGTGGTGCACATGACCGCAGTAATAGTCTCGCATCTTAACAGGTTGGTGGCGAGTGCGAGTGGAAACCCGGGTTGGTACCACGACAGGTATTCTGGCAGCAGGTGGTGTGCGTGATGCCTGTGGTGTTGGAGAATCCAGGTCAAGTGGTAAGGCTATGGGTGAGTCATTTGGAGTAGATGGTAAGGAAGGAACGGCTGGAGGGGATTCATCCAAGGACAAGTGGTCGGGTAGTGGGAGAGGTAAGACTATGGTTGAGTCATTTGGGTAAGGTGGTGGAGGGGACTCTTTGTATGGAAAAATAGACTCATGGAAAACAACGTCGCGACTAAAAAAATATTTGTGAGTGACAACGTCAAACAAGCGGTAACCTTTCTTGCCTTGTGGATAACCAAGGAAAATGCAACGTTTGGCTCGTGGTCCAAATTTATCATGATGTAAATGACCACAAGATGCAAAGCATAGACAACCAAAAACCTTTATGTGGTCATAAGTAGGTGGTTTTTGAAAAAGCAATTGATAAGGTGTGAGGCCTTTGAGAAGAGGGGTGGGAAGACGATTAATTAAATATGCAGCTGTAAGGAGGCAATCACCCCAAAAAGATGAAGGGAGATGAGCGTGAAAACGCAAAGCACGTGCCACATTGAGAAGGTGGCGATGCTTGCGTTTAACTACGCCATTCTGTTGAGGAGTGGCGACCATGCTATGTTGGTGAGAAACGCCATGAGTATTAAAGAGGGACTGCATGGGTCGTGAAAAAAATTCAAGGCCATTATCAGTGCGTATGGTCTTAATGAGATGTCTATATTGAGTGTGAACATGAGAAAAAAAATTATGTAAGACACTATAAGTATCAAATTTAAAAACCATCAAGAATGTCCATGTGCACCTTGAGAAATCATCGACAATGGTCAAAAAATAGCGAGCACCATTGTTGGTAGGGGAATACGGACCCCAAATGTCACAATGTAATAATTCAAATGGAGTTGTAGTGGAAATAGAGCTAAGAGGAAAAGCCAACCGATGCTGTTTTGCTATTGGGCAAACATCACAAATTGAATTAGGGGAAGGGGATGAAAAATTCAAAGTACTACGTAAAGCCTTGATAGTGTCATTAGAAGGATGGCCAAGTCGTTGATGCCATAACTCAGGAGTGACAGTAGAAGAGGCTAAAATGGTGGGTGGCGGCTCAATGTGGAGGTAGTAGAGACCACCGCGTTCATGGCCCCGCCCAATCTCCTTCCTCGTTAAGCTGTCCTGGATAAGACAATAGGAAGGAAAAAAAAGTTACGAATGCATCCAAATGAGTAGCAAGTTGATGCACCGAAATAAGGTTATGCCGAAATGCCGGGGCATGTAAAACATTAGGAAGAGTTATATTGGGTGTGAGGTAAAGAGAACCAGCACTAGTGATGGGAACAGTGGTACCATCGGGTATGCCAATGGATTTATAAGAGGGGGCATGGGTGTCATGTAACAAGTGTTGAAGGGAAGTAACATGATCAGTCGCCCCTGTGTCAAGTATCCAAATGGAAGCACCATGAGCAGTGGAATTGAGGCAAAGAGAAGTACCTGTGAGATTCGCAGCTGGTTGCACATTTACCTCATTGAGAAGGCAAAGAAGTTGTTGATATTGTTCAGCAGAGAGGGATGTACTCGTAGACGCTGTAGATGGAACTGAACCAGAATCACGTGGCTGGGAGCGACGTGCAGTCCGGTAATTAGGTGGGTAACCATTAAGCTTGTAGCAAGTCTCACGAGTATGCCCAATGATGTGACAATAAACACAACGATCCTTGGATTTGGAACGTTGGTCACCTGACTTTGGACAAATGGCTGCATTAACAGAAACTTCTTGTGGGGCAGCAGACGTTGGAGTGGCAAGCAAGGCAGATCCTTCATGTGATGTCGGCACATGTAGGAGACGTTGAGATTCGTCCTGAAGAACGAGAGAATAGGCACAACCCATAGATGGCAAAGGATCCATGAGTAGGATCTGGCTGCGAATTGGAGCATAGGTATCGCTCAATCCCATAAGGAATTGCAGCATTTGCCGATTCTAATATTGTTCGGCGAAGATGCGATACTGACCACAGGTACAAGCAGGAAGAGGATTGTAAGTGGCCAACTCGTCCCAAGAACTCTTCAAATTATTGTAATATTTTGCCACAGAATCAGAGTGGTGTTGTGTGGTTGCAATGGCTCGCTCAAGAGCAAAAATGCGTGGACCGTTAGAAGGAGAGAAACGATCATGCAAGTCCTTCCACACGGCTGCTGCCGAGTCGGCGTACAACACAGATGGCACCAAATCGCGATGGATTGAGTTAAGCAACCAAGAGAGAACCATGTTGTTAACTCGAAGCCACGCATCATGTGTAGTATCAGTAGAAGAAGGTTTGGGAATAGTACCATCCACAAAGCCCATCTTGTTTTTGGCTGTGAAAGCCATAATCATGGTTCTACGCCATGTTGTGTAATTATCGCCAGTCAAGGGGTTGCTGGCCAGATTCGTACCTGGGTTATCAGAAGGGTGAAGGAAGAATGGATTCGCAATCCCGTCGGTAGTGACGGTGGCGCCGGCTGCAGACACGGTGGGGTTGGTCTCTACAGAATTCATCTCTTCAAAAACGATAGGAAGAAGATGGAAAGAAAAACTTGGAAAAGGAAAGTCAAGAGAGCACAGGAAGAGAACGTCCCTAGCAAACTGATACCATGTAAGATTTGAATTTTGATATTCAAAACTGAATCCATTGATAGTATGGGTATTTGTACAGTAGTATTGGAGAGATTCTCTCCTTTGTCTAAGTTGATTGGTTCCATAATTGATGGAAACAATCTTATCTTACCATAATTACACTCTGGACAATTCAAGAAAGAAGGGAAGGGGATAAGGATGAGGTGTACAAGGAGATAAGAGTGTAGGTGTACGTGCAACGGTTAAGAAATACAGAACAAGAGGCTTATGATTTTTACAACAAATATGGAGAAAGTGTTGGTTTTAATATCAGGAGAGATTTTGCAAATAAGAGCAGGAAAGACATGACAACCATAACTTCACAAAAATTTGTATGTTACAAATCTGGTGTCAGGCAGAAAGATAAGAGGGACATTAACACAAGTCACGAGCTAAGACAAGAACAATGTGCCCGGCAAGGATGTCTATATATTTGTTAGAAAATGGAAAATATAAGAGTTGTGACTTTGTTGAAGAACATAATCACATTCTTCATCTTCCAAATACTACTCATATGATGCGTTCACAGAGGAAAAGTTCAGACATACATACATATGAAATAGATTTGGTTGAAGATTCGGGGATTCAACCTAAGTCCATATTTGAGTATATGGGTAGGCAAGCAGGTAGGAGGGAGAACCTTAGATACACTAGTCAAGATCATAAGAACTATATCCAAGCTAAAAGACAACATTCACTAGCCTATGGTGAGCCAGGGAGTTTGTTGAGGTATTTTGAAAAACCAAGGTAGTAACAATAATTCATTTATATGCTTAATGCAATTGGACAACGATGAACAGATAACTAATATTTTTTGGGCAGATCCGAAGATGAGAATTGGTTATGCACAATTTGGCGATGTTGTTAGTTTCGACACCACATATTGCACAAATAAAGAGTATAGGCCATTTGGGATATTTGCTGGATTTAATCATTACTGAGGAGCCATTA
The DNA here is from genome assembly GCF_018873765.1 of Telopea speciosissima. NCBI lineage: Eukaryota > Viridiplantae > Streptophyta > Magnoliopsida > Proteales > Proteaceae > Telopea > Telopea speciosissima. The sequence goes on from NC_057924.1 coordinate 47,461,233, forward strand.
TATTTTGGGCTGCACTTTTATATGATGAGATAGCCGAATCTTTCAAGTGGTTATCTTAGGCATTTGCAAAAACACATGGGCAGAAGAAGCCTATCACCATCTTCACGAATCAAGATGCTGCTATGGCAAAGGCATTAACTGAGGTGTGGCCTAAGACATAGCATGGGCTGTGTATTTGGCACATAATGTAAAATGGCATTAAGCATCTCGATAACTTCATGAAGGATGGCTCGCACTTTCTTGAAGATTTGAAAGAGTGTATATTTCAATAAGATGAGGAAATACAGTTTGAGGATGAATGGTAGAAATTGCTTAGGAATTATGGAGTGGAGAATAATTCATGGTTGCAGTGTATATATGGATTAAAATATAAATGGGCAAAGTGTTAAATGAAAAATACCTTCACATCAGGTATGCGAAGTACACAGCTTAGCGAGAGTTTGAATAGTGACATGAAGGATTATTTAAATTCACTTTGGATATTGTGCAATTTTTTAAGCATTTTGAATGAGTTGTGGATGCAAAGCGAGCCAACAAGTGAGAAGCTGAGTTTGATTTAAGAAACACGCTTCCAAGGAGAGTGAACTTGGTGTCACCTATTATAAAACAAGCTAGGGAAGTCTAAACTCCTTTGATTTCTGAACTCCTTCAAGAGCAGATGGATTGGGTTAGTGCTTGCGTCATCAAAAACAATAATGAAAGTAATCTCATGTCTAAATTTTTGATTGGTCTTGTGGAATCAAAATGTGAGTACAAAGTATGTTGTAACCCATCTGAGCTTATGATTATTTGTAGTTGCAAGAAATATGAGACAATTGGGATTCTTTGTTGCCATTGTTTGAAAGTTTTGGATGTACTAGATATCAAGTGTATACCTCCAACTTATATTTTGAAGAGATGGACACAGGGAGCAAGAAGCTTGGTAGTGATAGACAATGTGGGAAAACAGGTTGAAGAAAATGTTAACTTAGACAGTTCACAACGATATAGGCGTCTAATGCCTGAACTTGTAAGGATGGCATCACAAGCTTCAAATTCAGTTGAGGGTTATGCTTTGGTAATGCAGGTTACGAAAGAGTTATGTATACAGCTTGATTGTATCACTGCATCTAATGGCCCACAAGTGTTTGTCCCTGATGAGGTCCCCATGTCTGCAATAGGGTTGAAGAAAGAAAATTGTCCAAGTGGTAGACGGAAGAAGAGCAAGATAGAAAAACAAGTAAACAAAAAGAAAAGAACTGAGACAAGAAACACTCAAGTGTCACAAGAAATTCATTCAGCTCCTGCCAGAATCAGTGGTGCATTTTCAATGTCGAATGTACCAAATTATCTTCAACAGATGGATGACAATATTAGCTTCACTTCATTGTTAACGGTATTTCGTTTAATGATTCACATAATAGTTTTTAATGTACTAGATTAACTTATATTGATTCAGACATTGAATTTAATATATTTTTTTTTTGATTCTTGTATTTGTGCAGGGAGGAACATCTATGTATGATCTTTCCTTAGCTGTATCATCTCAACCATCAACAAAACTCTATCTGCATAATTTCCAAGAACAAGATTAAACAGCTTATGGGTTCCTCTTAGATGTTGATAGATTATAGAGGATAATGGTGAAGTTGTAGTCTTAGTTGGGTTGGGTTTTTTTTGTCTATGGTTGAATTGCATAGTATTCTCCTTTTCTTTCCTTTGCTAAAATTCTGAAAATACATTACTCCTGTCCATCTTACACCCCTCCCCCCCAGGGGTGTCAATGAATAGCCGAAATCCGTTTCCGTATCCGTTTAGCACTATCCGAATCCATTCGAAAGCTAAACAAATGCGAATATGGATAGGCTATAGCTATCCGAAAAACCATATTTACATGTAAACGGATAAAATATCTGATACGTATCCGTGTCTGTATTCATTTAGCACTATCCAAATCCGTCTGAAAGCTAATCGGATGTGGATGCGGATATAGCACTATCCGAGCCGAATCCGATCCATTTACAGCCCTACCTCCCCCCTCTTAAAATACATTACTTTTGGTATATCTTTTGTATCATCCACCAAAACAATATCTAAATTATTTTTTCCTGTGTTATTTGTGGAATTCAGATATTGTGGTTAGTTTTTTCATATGTCTTATTTTCTTTGTATCTCAGTCTCTCTTTTTCAACACACTAGTTAGAGTAGAATGCTCTTTCATCATAACGTAGAGGTATGTTTATTTTATCTATATCTCGGTCTATCTTTTTTGTATGTATGTTCAGATCTAACAATTTTTTGTACAGGTTGAGGCCATAGCTCAATATGGAAGAGCACCTAGGAATTATTTCCTTGGTTATGATGGTTAGAATCCATCAGGTCTCAAGGATTACAGCTTGTGAAGTTGGGTTGTGTTTAATCTTTCCTTAATTTTGTCCTTTTTTTTTCTTACTTCCCTTTTAGGTGGGGGTGTATATGCTCTTGTTGCTGTCTCTATACTTGTTGTTCTATTAAGGGACTTGAGACAATGAGTTATTGGGTGGGTCAAAATCATGGAATTCCAGGTGATTATGTATATAGATCCTTTCAATTTAGAGTATATAGTGAACTCATAATGAAGGTATGGTGTATAAGCTAATGAGATTCATTCAATTATCTTAGTGCTAGAAGAACAATTAGTCTCTAAAGTCCTACTATTCTCCACCTGCAAGACCATATGGCATAGTGCTGAAGATGGTAAACTCCAAGGCATCAGACCTTACCCAATAGAAAGATATACTGTCAAGCATTTATAAGTGCTATAGGGCCAGAAGATGCTAGCAGCGAGTTCTGTAGACAAAAACCCTCCACTAAATCTGAAAATGAAACTCACAACCAACATCATTTTTGGGTATGTCCAAAAGCTGCCTTTATTTTGCTGAGTTCATAGCAATTTCAGTCATTCTCCACTCACTGAGATCATCTTTTTGAATCCGACAGAGTATTCATGAATGCATTTCTTCCCATACTTGAAAAACTGAACTCAACTCATCCTTATGCCTTTATTTTGCTGAGTTCATAGCATTTTCAGATATTCTCCACTCACTGAGATCACCTTTGTTAATCCGACAGAGTATTCATGAATGCATTTCTTCCAATACTTAAAAAACTGAACTCAACTCATCCTTATCCCAACTAAATCTGGTTATCCTCTGTTGCTTAGAATTCATGCTAAAAGGTTTCACTTAGTATTCATGAATCTATTTCTTGCAATGCAGGATAAAAATTCCTTATCCACTCCAGTGAGGTGCACCTACCTTTGATGCTGGTCATGCATTTGGAATGATGCAGGATAAAAATTCCATATCCACTCGGTTGGCAAGTGCCACACCTCCTCCAGCTCATGTCCTTAGCCGTGGTACATTCTACCTTTCTCTAATAATCTGAAATATTGTTAAGCATATAAGAATTAACTAAGATCATCCACAACACAGAAATTTCAACTACAGCAATGAAAAAATTGGAAATGTGGAAACTTATAGTTACTTGGTCCAAACTTATATGTTGGAAACAATGTATGAATCCCCATGGATTCGAACCATCGTACCCTGGGTAATTCCCAGGTGCTCTACCATTTTCAGCTAAAGATTCACCATAAAAAAAACATGTTAAAACAATACTGATAAAGTAATTTAAAAACATTTGCAAGGCATAACATTTGCTACTGCCTGAGTTCCCAAATCAATGAATCTGAGAGGAAACTAGCTCCTTCAGCTTCTTGTGTAGATAAGAAGACTAGTGATCCAAAGTTTCAGAGTGAGCGACCAAAGAAGATATTGCATAGCCAACCCCTGTTCCCTAGTGCAAGATTCATCTTCATTGATTGAAGAATCAGATGTGCTGATGTCCCTCCTCCTCAATTCCCACTGTTGCTGAAACTTAGAGCTTTTCTATCTTGAAATTACAGAAAAATGAACCAAAACCCAGATGTCCTGAAATACAAGTACACGATACGTTCAACCTCCAGGAGACTCTGACAGGAGATAATTAGGTTGCTTGAAAGAGGGAAACCAGTGGATCAAGAAAGTAAAATATTAACAGTTCCTTGAACACATTGTGATAGGACAGGTGAACTATAAATTGCAATGGATTTTCTTCTTCCTGCAAACTATATGTGAACATAAGAACTAGGCTAAAATTCAATCAATCCACAACCAATTTGTTCAGCAAAAAGAATCAATTTGAAGAGTCAAAACATTTGGAAGGAAAATTTTAACCAGAGAAAAATCAAGTTTTGCAATAACTATTTACAACGTACAAAACCCCTCCCTCCTCCAATTCCAATCCATCAACCCCAGAGAAAAAAAACAAAAAATAAAGAACAAAAAGAGGAAAAAATTTACAGATTTCAATTTCTTAGTCAGATAAAGAAGCTAATATATGAAGATACAGTTTCCCTCAAAGAAAGATTATCATAAAACACTAAAGGACTACACAAACAAAGAAACAATTATCATATAGGCTCACTTTAATTATTGATAAAGTTTGAGAAAGGAGAGACTTGAGAGAAGAGTTGAAGAAGATTGAGAGACAAGAAGAGAAGCAGACAAACGGTTTACTTGGTTCAGTATGAATTACCTACGTCCAAGGACTCTCCTTATGAGAGAGATTAATTCTTATTCTTCCTTCCTTTCTCATTTATTCTTACCATATGAGTCTTCATACCTCTTACCATATGAGTCTTCATACCTACCCCATGACTAGGATAATTGATCCTGTAACATATTCTTAGGAATAGATTAGGTTCTTTCCATCTTTGTTGGGTGATTGACCCTTGCATTCTTTGTATATATATTGCATATTATTTCAATGAGAAGACACAGAAAATTCAATCCCATATTTGTGTTATCTCTTTAACATAGTATTCAATCCCATATTTGTGCTATCTCCTTAACAAAATTTATACCTTACAGATTCCAATGGGGATTTATTACCCAATCCATCACTTTATCGCCGGCTCATTGGGCGCTTAATTTATCTCACTGTCACCCGCCCTGAGATTGCTCATACGGTTAACATTTTGAGTCAATTTATACATCAGCCCCGCCAACCGCATTTGGATGCTGCGCATCGGTTGCTCTGTTTTTTGAAATAAGGCATATTTTTTTCTTCGGCTACTTCGCTCCAGCTCTATGGCTACTGTGATTCTAATTGGGCCACGTGCCCTATGACGCTCGTCGGTTAATGACTGGCTACTGCGTCCTACTGGGTTCTAGTCCCATTTCGTGGAAGACAAAGAAGCAGACCACTGTGTCACGTTCCTCTGCGGAGGCCGAGTATCGGGCCATGGCCGTTGCAACTTGTGAGATATCATGGTTGACCACCTTGTTGACTGACTTGGGGATTCCTCCTACATCCCCCACACCTCTATATTGTGACAATCAGGCTGCCATTCATATAGTCTCTCATCCCGTTTTTCACGAATGCACCAAGCACATTGAAATAGACTGCCATGTGGTTCGTGACAAACTTCAACAAGACCTTATTCGACCTACTAAGGTTCCTAGTTCTGATCAGCTGGCTGATCTCTTCACCAAGTCACTTGGCCGGGAACCGTTTCATCACCTTAGCTCCAAGTTGGGCGTTTGTAACCTGCATGCTCCAACTTGAGGGGGAGTCTTACCATATGAGTCTTCATACCTACCCCATGACTAGGATAATTGATCCTGTAACATATTCTTAGGAATAGATTAGGTTCTTTCCATCTTTGTTGGGTGATCGACCCTTGCATTCTTTGTATATATATTGCATATTATATCAATGAGAAGACACAGAAAATTCAATCCCATATTTGTGCTATCTCCTTAACATTTATCTTTACAGTATTTTAAACCCATCATTGCCATAACCGTTGGATTTATTTTGGGAAAAGGGTAAGAACACAATCCTTGATTTAGGGGTTGACAATCATCCCTCTTTCCTTGATATTTTGAATTACTTTCATTTAGGAAATTGCCATGTGTTTTGTATGCAAGCTAGGCATTGGAATGAGAATGGCCATCCTTATGATGATGAGTCATCATTGGCTTGTTTTGAATTTTGATATTGATCCCTCTTTGTACCACGGTTCCATGGTCTTGGCCATGGACCAATTTTGAATCTTCATATGTCATAACATTCCCACCTCAAGCTCATGGGGTTGGAGACCACTTTGAGATTGCTTATTATTGTTGCAAACCGGGGAGAGGATAGAGGTTTTGTAAAGATATCGGCCAGTTGGTCCTTTGTGGAGATGTAGCGGACAGTGAGATCGCCCTTAGCAACTTTGTCTCGAACAAAGTGGAAATCAATTTCCACATGCTTCGTCCTTGCATGGAAGACAAGATATGCAGTGAGATAGGTTGCACCTATATTGTTACACCATAGAACTGGAGCATTTGATACATATATTTGCAACTCTTTTAGCAAGGATTGGAGCCAGGTCACTTCTGCAGTGGCATTGGCTAATGCTTTATACTTAGCCTCTGTGCTCGATCTTGCAACAGTTGATTGTTTCTTTGAACTCCATGATACTATATTGTTGCCAAGAAATATAGCATATCCTCCTATCGATTTTCTATCATCTAGACTGCCTGCCCAATCAGTGTCAGAGAAGGCTGATAACTCGATCTTTGCATTGCTGTGAAATCGAATTTCATGAGAAGGTGTCGATTTAAGATATCTCAGTATCCGCTTCACTGCTCCCCAATGTTCTTTTGTTGGATTATGCATGTATTGGCAAACCCTGTTTCCTACATACTGTATATCCGGCCTTGTCAAAGTGGAGAATTGTAATGCGTCAACCATACTACGGTATTGTGTTGAATCTTCCATGGGCTCCCCACCGTATTTACTGAGACTTGATGAGGTAGCTACCGGTGTAGATACCGGTCTACATTCTAGCATTTTTGTACGGTGGAAGAGATTTCTAATATATTGATCTCGGCACAAGATTATCCCATCATTCAACCATTCAACATTGATGCCCAAGAAATAATTAAGTCCCCCTAAGTCCTTGATTGCAAAAGCCATGCCCACTATGTGTAGAAACTGTTGAAGTAATTCAGTTGTACTCCCGATTAGAATTATATCATCGACATAAATGAGGATATATATTGTGCCCAATTTTTGTGTCGAAATGAAGAGAGATGTGTCTATTTTTAAAGCCGTGAATCCATTTTCTAAGAGAAATGAACTTAACTTGTCGAACCAAGCCCGCAGTGCCTGTTTTAATCCATACAAAGACTTGCGTAGTTTACAAACATGAGTTGGTAATAATG